>NW_012114733.1:549777-564323 GCF_000951035.1 Colobus angolensis palliatus | reverse complement strand
TAAAACCTGAACTTTAAAAATAAAAGGGACCATGTGGCACCTGATGAAATGACAGATCCCCTGTGAATTAATCTTGCTGAAAAATCATAATTAAATGGATCAGTCCTCTATGTTTAAATAACAATTGACTGAGGAATGCTTTAAACAACACCACAGAATGACAACTGCAAATATCTACTGTGGGAACTTTTATGAAGTAGTCATTAAACAAATACAGACCAGACTAAACTAGCTGGGTGCCCTAGATTCTCCAACTTTTTGGCAATTAACAGAGTCAATTTTTAAAAACTAAAAGATGGAAGAAAGGAAAATAACCAAAATCATGAAGGCCTAATTTGCCAATGCAATTGCACTTCAGTGACTCAAAGATGTTTTGATTAAAAACAAAATGAAGGTGTAGAAAATCTGCCAATCTTCCTAGAAATCTGGAGTCTGTCAATAATTTTCAGAAGAAATAACAGCACATAGGAGTAAAATGGTGTGCTTACACAAATAGCAAAATTGATATAAGATATGCAAAACTGTCATAAGGGTATTTGAATAGTTATCTTGCTTTAAATATAAAATAATTTATGCTTATCCCTGTTGAGAACAATATTTTAAAAATAATATTTCTCTTTGAAATTTTCTCAAGATAAATATGGTATCAGGGAAACAATGAATACTGCTAAGATTCACTTACACTTGACAGTTATATGTCTCCTAATAGCTTTTCAATGTTACAAAGAAATTTTATTTCCCGCAATCCTGTCAAGGTAATTTTTCATCACAACTATTTCTCCACTTAAAATGATAAAAAAGCCTTTATCTTCCATAATCTACAAAAAGATAAGTACATTTTTTGATTTGCAAGAAGAGGATGTTTCAAAGCTGGGACTCCAGAGAATCAAATTCATATTTAAATATATTGCTTTGAAAAAATTAGAAAACAAAAAGAAAAGCTTATTTCAGCATCATTTGTGGATCAAGCCCAGAAATTATCAGAAAACATTTTCAAAAATTGCTGGAATTCTTTCTAGTACTTGTACATTTACAAGTTCATAACACAAATTCTTTTACCATAATTTGATGAGCCACTATTAATGAGAAATATTTTTATTTTAAGTCCCAAAAGTGAAACACTTAACAAAGGTTTATCACAAAAGTGTTGAAACTTAAAGAAAGACTAAGGTAATGTGAATTGGAAAGAACTATTGGGAAGAGCTGACTGGACACCACTTATTACTAAAACATAGCTTGGAGGTGTGATTGCCTAAGTATCTTGATTCCCTCCCACCATCTCCTCCCAGGACTGAGAGGAAGAAGGGATGCAGCTTCATAACTATTTGGGGATTAACTAACAGAGGAAAAGGAGAAAAGAAAAAAAACATGCTGCTTGAGCTGATTAACTACCTGCCACCTACCCAGACCATCCTCCCTCCTCATGTGGGTGAGTTGAAGGAGCACATGTCCTTCCTTACTGTTATGAGCATTAATATTGTGGTACCCTCTCTTGCTTCTTGCTGCCTTAAAGGCCTATAACAATCAATCTTCATGAATATATCACTATATTGTTCTCATTTAGTTCTTTGATATGGGACTTGGTAAAAATTGTCCCACAGAGCATCAGTTGGAAATTCCTATTTTATTGCACTTTTCAAATTTGTAAGAGATTTTGAAATAAACATATGCTAGAGCCAAATAAATATTTCTAAAAATGGGAATACTCAAAGCCAATTTCCATTCACTTGAATCTGGGATACATTCTTATAAATAATGTAATAAAAATATTGGTATTTTCAAAGTATCTTACCCTAAAACATAATGTTCTTTCTGAAGTGTAAGTGTAGGGTGCAGAGCCCTGTTTCCTTGGTTAACAGATTGTTTGTCTCATCAACTCTGATAAAATATGGACTTAATGATTATCTTGAAGTTTAAGACATTAAAAATATCTGAATGGATATCATTCTCCCTTGTTTGTCCTCTTTCATTATCTTTTCTACTATTGAGTCTCCTAACACCCTGAGTAAATATTGGCCCCAAGCAATATTTGAGTAGTATCAAAACAAATGTTATATAAATATATGATCTTGACACATAACCCCTACTGAAAGTAATCCTGTCTAAACCCAGTATGACCCCACCTATCAAGCCCCAATCCCTCCCCATGTGACCTTTTCTCACTTTGATCTCTCTTTTAATCAGACCATCTTAAAAGAAGCAAACACCAGATTGCATCCCTTCTCCTTACCTCTTTTATCTCCTTGAGAGAAATTAATCTGTTCCGTGTTATCCCTGTGCAGCAAACAGGTCATTTTAATAATAGAAAAATGAATGCTGAGATTAGCAGTCACTTTAATTAAAAGGTGATCACTAGAGAATTGATTTCTTAGCTGGTTGTTGACTTACAAACAGAAAATAATTGGCACATAAAACCCAGCAGAGGGACACTGCTCAGAACATAGAAGCTGTTGACAATAAGAAAGTAATAATGCAGGAAAATCATTTACGTTTATATATAACATGTTATATTTATATCTATTTCCAGTTATTAGCATTCCACAGCTTAGGAAAGACATCACCTTGAACTTTCTCATCATTACCCACTCTCTTTCTCTGACAACTGATGAGCTTGACAATCTCATTAAACTGCCAACTACATAATTTGCAGAGGCTCTAACTCGCCAGCCCCTGGAAAACAGCAAAGTGATGGTTTAACACAAACCTGGCACTAATCTTAATGAAAAATTTATTTTATTAGCCAGATTGCTAGCATATCCCTTTCCTTGAAGTCTGCACTAGCTTGAAGCAACACTGCAAAGTAAGAAGACAGGGACAGGAATAGGTGATCTGTTAAGGTTTTTCTTACCTGGTT
Organism: Colobus angolensis palliatus; assembly: GCF_000951035.1. NCBI lineage: Eukaryota > Metazoa > Chordata > Mammalia > Primates > Cercopithecidae > Colobus > Colobus angolensis. Next base: position 561,469 of record NW_012114733.1, on the reverse strand, counting down.
TTCTCTAGTCCTGTAAGTTATATTGGATCCTCTTTCCCATTCTACCAAAGATACACTATCTTTTTTTTTTCTAATTACTATTCCCATTTTTGCTATCATCTATTGAGAACGCTCACATTTTCTGTCAAAGTCAGCAGGTGACTGTGGCTCTGGGTTTGAGAGACTCTCAAGGTTTATTTCTAAAGAACAAGAAAAAATTTGTTGTTGCTATTGTTTAATTTCTGATAGAGTAGATCAACGCAAGTGTGCATGTGGTGTGTGATTCCTTATGGAGGAATGTTGGGAAAGAAAAGAAAGCAGGGAAGGGATTTACCAGCTTGGGAGCTAGGCCTTGGAAGTGCTTAGGGAGAGAGACACCTACTGTCCAGGTACTGGTAGAGTATACCAAGACATGCTCAGCAGATAAGAAATTATCTGGAGGCCAACTATCCTTCTTTCCAGCAAGAACTTTCCTCTCCAGCATGCTACTAGCAAATAGCCCCGAATACTGCCTATCAGTACTACAGCATTTTTCTCAGTTCCACAAATACTCTAGGACCTCATATGTACAGGAAGAAATAGAGTTTTCTGGGTCTCTAATAAGGTGGTGATGGGAAAGCCACTGGAAAGAGCTTTAACTGATGAACAAGATATGGACAGTCATTAGTGATAGCCTCTTTACCTTTTGTAATATAATCTAGATAGACATATTGGGGGTTGTAGTATAAAATCACAGATATTTTGAAAGATATGGCACTTAAATATAATGCTTATGGCAAGGTCATTAAACTAAGGTTCTAGATTCTCTTTTGATGACTATTCTTTTTCAACAAATTGGTGGAACCATTTGGAGGACTAAGTTAGGCAGTCCCTGAAATTTTGGCAGTTATATTCAAATTAAGAGGCTGAACATGAAATATTAGTGGTTCCCAGTTAAAGGAGGATGTGGGAATATTACCAGGCACTCAGGAGTAAATTTTCTTTGGACGCCTACATAGGGAGTCTATTGGCATCACAGAACTCTGTCAGCTGAGCAGCATGGTTTGTGGCACAAGGGTGAGATTTGGAGACAGATACCAGCACCTGGTAAAACAGACTAGTGAGAAGATATGATAATTCAGGAAAAACAAAAGTCCAGAATCAAAAGCAAAGCAACAAAATATATATATATATATATTTCTTTCCTATGAGAGCAATTCAAGAAGCAACAATGCATATAAAGCATAACATCCTTGGTTTGCTTTTGGAAAGAAAAAAGAGGGCTAATAAGAGTTTCAAAGAAAAACACAGAATGTCAACTCTGAAGTAATAAGATTTATTGGTCTGCTGCATTTTAGCATTGGATTTTAATAATCACATTATAACAGTAATCTGTTGCAGGAAGTCAGGGACCCCAAATGGAGGCACTGGCTGAAGCCATGGCAGAAGAACATAAATTGTGAAGATTTCATGGACACTTATCACTTTCCCAATCAATACCCTTGTGATTTCCTATGCCTGTCTTTACTTTAATCTCTTAATCCCATCATCTTTGTAAGCTGAGGAGGATGTATGTCACCTCAGGACCCTGTGATGATTACGTTAACTGCACAAATTGTTTGTAGAGCATGTGTGTTTGAACAATATGGAATCTGGGCACCTTGAAAAAAGAACAGGATAACAGCAATGTTCAGGGAACAAGAGAGATAACCTTAAACTCTGACTGCTGGTGAGCTGAGTGGAACAGAGCCATATTTCTCTTCTTTCAAAAGCAAACATGAGAAATATCACTGAATTCTTTTTCTCAGCAAGAAACATCCCTGAGAAAGAGAATGCCCCTGGAGGGTAGGCCTCTGAAATGGCAGCTTTAGGGGTGCCTGTCTTTTACGGTTGAAGCCAAAGAGATGAAATAAGCCCTGGTCTCCTGTAGCACTCCCATGCTTATTAGGACAAGGAAATTCCTGCCTAATAAATTTTGGTCAGACAGGTTGTCTGCTCTCAAACCCTGTCTCCTGATAAGATGTTATCAATGACAATGCATGCCCGAAATTTCATTAGCAATTTTAATTTTGCCCCATCCTGTGGTCCTGTGATCTCGCCCTGCTTCCATTTGCTTTGGGATATTTTATTACCTTGAGAAGCATGTGCTCTCTGTGACCCACACCCTATTTGTACACTCCCTCCCCTTTTGAAAATCGCTAATAAAAACTTGGTGGTTTTATGGCTCAGGAAACATCACGGAACCTGCTGACATGTGATGTCTCCCCTGGACACCCAGCTTTAAAATTTCTGTCTTTTGTACTCTTTCCCTTTATTTCTCAGACCAGTTGACACTTGGGAAGTAGAAAAGAACCCATGTGGAATATCAGGGGTGGTGTTCCCCTGATAGTAATCCACAAAGAAAATTTAAAAAGCACATAAAAACAAGGTAAGAATTCACCTAGTGTTTTTAAAATGGCATTGTGAGATATAATTATGTAATGTGTAATTTCATACATAAAAAATCATTTGAACAAATTGATATTTATAATCAGAGTGGCATCTTTTTTAAGACTTTAAGTTAGTTTGGGTTCTAAGATACAGACTATTCTAACTTTATAGTAATTATATGACTCCAGCAACCCAAGCTGGTAGATGTAAATATGATGAGCATTAATGTCCTTGAATGCCAAAATATGCTCCGAAAATGACAGTAGGGCTTCTTTGTAATCTAAAGAAGATTATGTAGACGTCTAGGGAACTGTTTTTGCAATTTTAAAAGCAGTGAAGGTCAGATACTCCAATCATATTGAAGTGGCCACTTATACCTTGTTCAACAAAAAGGCAACCTGAACACATAAGATCATATTAGATGTGCTTGGTTAAAAAAATAAAAGACCATTTAACAGTTCATATCACTCAAGGAGTCATGTTTTATTTCAAATAGCCAAGAATAATTTAAAACTAAGCCTTTAAGTAATCTAACCTTACTCAACATACCTTTCTGGACTAATTACCATGACACTCTAATACGTGAGATGTTATCCTTTTCCAGCATCCAGATCCTATCAATATTGAATGCATTTTCATTAATATTTTGCTGAGGCATTTTGAACATCAGATGTTAATTTTCCAGATTAGTTCAACTCTAAAAACATCTAGCACCTTATATTCTCCGTGGCCTCATCGAGGTGACCTTTGTCAACTCAATTCATCCACATTTTTATTTTCAAGAAAGCTGATTATCATCCCTTCAACTTAGAAAATATGAAAAAATAAAAGTTTCTGGCTCACGAGTACATACAATCGTTAAATGTGTGGTTACTTTTGTATAGCATATATAATATATGCTTATTATAGATATGTATCCATAGCTTATAGATTTTACTTGAGAAGAATGCAAATAGAATCCGCATATATGCACATACACACATAAACATGTGCTTGTTAAAAACAAGAGTAGGTTCCCAAATGCAAGTTCAGTAAAAGTTTACTACATTTTCAATTGAGAGTAAAAATATTTTATTTGGAATAAACTATTACTTTTACATTTCATGATTTAAATGCTTTCAAGTGTCTAACTTTGTGTTACTTTAGATATATATTTGAACTTAATATTTTCTGGCAATATTTTAAAACATAAAGAAAAATAAATCTCAACAACAACCAAATAAAAATATTCACACACTCTCATTGAATTAAAGAAATAAGGAAAATTATGTTGCTTGTCTACTAGCAGTTAGCTAAGCTTCAGATTAGAATGGACTACTCTTAAGTAATGGTCACCACTACCTAGAAAAAAAAACTTTGAAAAGTAAACCAGAATACTTTAGCAGTACAATTTTATAGTCAGTTTCAGGATGACGTTTAATACTATTTGCCAAATATTCTATTTCTCTTTTTAGTACTTAAAGCTCTACAACTCTTCATTATTATATACCAGTAACTTTGATTCACTTTTCTTTCTCCAAAAGGAATTACTACAGTTTATATTGTCTTATCTGAATTGATAAAAAAAAATTATCTCTTAATTGTAAATAAAAATTCAACTTTTCTGGAAGTATTGGTAACTGAAAAAATCTTTCTGACAATATGGAATCCTTAAAAGATATTTTGGTGTTTTCAGGAGAGCATAAGAAAATTTAAGGCAGAAATATATATTAAATTATATTTTGGGCAGTTTATTTGGAGAACTAGATGCTCTACATCTATTGAATTTTTTGTTATTGTTGAAATAATAATTTTCTAATTTTCAAATATTATGTATATAATTTTGTGCTTCTTAAATTTTTATTCATTTGGATGTTGTAAAATTGTATTCTACCAGTTTTACTCCTACCTCGAAAATGAATCCTCTTTTATATTTGAGACGTATAAATTTTTTTCTAAAAATTTTATATTTAAACTCATTTCTCTACTGTGTATCCTGTATATCATTTCAATTACTCATTTCAACAAATATTTACTGATCTGATATACATTTTCCAAGTCATTCTTACTCTATAGACAGACCTATAGTGATTAGCTAGAATAGATAATACACTATATAATATGAATAATTTATAGATCATTATTCTATACAGATATTATCTATCCACAAATAATTATGCTGACAGAAGTCCAAACAGTGGTCGCCTTTGTGATGGCAAATAGGAAGGCAGCAGGAGAGAGACCTTTTTAAATTTCTAGATAAATTTTATCTAGAAATGGGTGTTAGTTTGGTAAAGATTTATCAAATTCTACCCTTAAGATTCGTGTACTTAATGTAATACATCAATGAATATTTACAAGTTATATGCATGTAACATGTCCTTATATATAACAGGTAATACATTATGTACATAGATACAGTTTGTTAAGTGACTATGCATCAATATAACTATAAGCAAAGAAAGATACTCTTAGAAGTTATCATACTTTACTACATTGAGACCAAAATTTGAACTTTGAGAGCAATGATTCTTAGTCAACAGACATATGCTAACTTCTTCCAATATGTCTGGCCTGTTGCTTGGTGCTACAGGAAACAAAAATGTGTAAGACATTGTCCCTGCCTTGCAAGCATTTCTACTTTATTATTAGGTTGTGAGTTCTTTTAATATAAGTTGTTTGTTATTAATTTCTGCATCCCAGCACCTAACAGTGTAGTATTCAAAAAAAGTATTCAGTAAGTATATAATAAATTAACTCAGTAGAAGGTGAGGAGAGTGAGTCAAATGCATAAACAAAACATATAGATCTACACAGCATATCATTAACCATACAGGCATACTCGTGTGTTCCTAGGAAACAGGGAGAAGCTATGTTTTAAACCTCGAGACATTTGTCTACCTAATGTTAGAAAAATACAGACCTTGCTAAAAGGAAGAAATGGGATCTACTAAAATAAACCTCACACAAGTGGGAAAAATACCTTGCTTAGATGACAAGGTAAGTGGAGCTCCCTTTGTGGAAGCCTTCATAAGGGAGGTTTTATCCTCCTGAACTGTTTCTCGGGGTTTCCTGATGGATAAACAGCCGTGGACTGCCTATGGGAAACAGATTCCCAAATGTCAGACAGTAGTTATGTTTTCTGTAGCCCTTGGGAAGCTGAAAAATGTAGAGAGAGCATAGAGCAATTTCATATAGTCAAATGTACTTACTTAAAATAACTTTTAAAAATGATTATGCAGTCTTCAAGATGATATTAAAATGCTTTCTCTATGACTTCTCTGAAATCATGAAATTAAGGTTCTATTTTCATTTTATTAGTCTCAATTGGTCAGAAACAAAACAAAATGTTGATAACAATGAGTAGACCCTCTTCAGATCTTCTTATAATTACATACATATATGCACACATAGACACATTATTATGGGTGTGTGTAATATTGTTTGGCTCTCTGTCCCCACTCAAATCTTATCTCGAATTGTAATCCCAACAAGTTAAGGGCAGAAGCTGGTGGGAGGTGATTGGATCATGGGGGCTGTTTCACCCATGCTGTTTTCATAATAGTGAGGGAATTCTCATGAGATCCGATGATTTAAAATGTGGCAGTTTCCCCTGCACTCTCTCTTTCTCTTGTTGCCTTGTGAAGAAGTTGCCTACTTCTCCTTCAACTTCTGCCACAACTGTAAGTTTCCTGAGCCCTCCCCAACCATATGGAACTGTGAGTCAATTAAACCTCTTTTCTTTATAAATTACCCACACTGGTGTAGTATCTTTACAGTAGTGTATAAATGGACTAGTAACAATATATGTAAACTGGCCTTCTGAAACCAAAATCCTAGAAAGATTTACAAAAACTAATCCAACTAAATAAGGCACCTCAATTTAAGAAACCATACAAAAAGTGAACTGAGCTCTAGCTTTTCATTTATTTGTTTGGTGTTTGTGCCAACGTACCTAGGAAGACAAGAATAGAATTTCCTTGGACCTTGCAGGATTAGGCCCCAATATGTATTTAGTTCCTTCCCCTCAATGTTTTGTTTTTGGTGGTATCTTGTCTGGGTAAATGAGCCTATGATTAAGATTAAAGGCTAACTATGGGGTAACAGGTATACAACAGTCAAAAATAGTAGAACCCGGCATATGGATAAAGAAAACATGAGTAGGACAAAGTTTGCGTGAGTGAGGAGGAAATAAAGACAATGAATGCATATGAACTGCTGGTCAGCAGGCCAGTGAGGCCACTAGTCCATCATCTTGTATACTCTAATCTCTTAATATTCTGTTTCTTCTGGGGTGTTGATATTTCTCTAGTTTCCTTAGATAAACTACTTTACCAGTACTAAACCTTCTTCTACAGGTTTTGCACACATTTTAAATCTTCCAAGTTCTAGAGATATTTTATCCAGGCATTTTAAAAATAAAGCTAAGGGGGTACCTGTTTTTTAAAATGTCTGATGATATATCCTGAATACTAATAGATGGATATGTGTACAGCTAGCTAAACAGTAGATATAGATACATAGATGTACACATACATATACACACACACCAGCATGCAAAAACAACAAAGTTGCAATTAATGTTAAATTAAAGGTACACAAGCTTATCGATTAGTAAAGTGCAACTTAACTAAATTCTTACATAAATTTAGTAAAGTGCAACTTAACTAAATTCTTATATAAATAATCTAAAGAATGTGAGTGTTTTTATCCTTTTCTGTTTGAGTTTCTTGAGTATCAATTGCATAACAACAGAAATTATGGTTTTAGATCCCCATTTCATTACCAGGGACTACTTATTTAGCTTTTCGGCTTTACTTCCTGTTGCGGGAAGTCAGGCACCCCAGCCAGAGGGACCGGCTGGAGCCATGGCAGAGGAACATAAATTGTGAAGATTTCATCCCAATATGGACATTTATCAGCTCCCAAATAATACTTTTGTAATTTCTTATGCCTGTCTTTAATCTCTTAACCCTGTTATCTTTGGAAGCTGAGGATGTACCTTACCTCAGGTGATAATTGTGTTACCTGTGCAAATTGATTGTAAAACATGTATGTTTGAACAATATGAAATCAGTGCACCTTGAAAAAGAACAGAATAGCATTGATTTTTAGGGAACAAGGGAAGAAAACCATAAGGTCTGACTGCCTGTGGTGTTGGACAAAAAGAATCACATTTTTCTTCCTGTAGAGAGCCTGTAAACAGACTTGCAAGTAGGGAAAATATTGCTAAATTATTTTCCTAACAAGAAATAGTAATATTAATACCCTGAGGAAGGAATGTATTCTGAGGGGGAGCTCTATAAATGGCTGCTCTGGGAATGTCTGTCCTACGCAGCTGAGATAAGGACTAAGATACACCCCGGGTCTCCTGCGGTATCCTCAGGCTCACTAGGAGTGGGAAAAACCCAGCCCTGGTAAATTTGTGGTCAGACCAGTTCTCTTCTCTGAAACCATTTTCTATTAAGATGTTTATCAAGAAAATACACGCACAGCTGAACACAGACCCTTATCAGTAATTCTGCTTTGCCTTTGCCCTATTCCCTCAGAAGCATGTGATCTTTGCTCTGCTTTTTGCCCTTTGAAGCACGTGATCTTTGTACCTACTCCCTGTTTTACACCCCCTCCCCTTTTAAAACCCTAAATAAAAATGATGCTGGTTTGAGCCTCAGGTGGGCATCACAGTCCTACCGTGATGCCACCCCCAGTGGCCCAACTGTAAAATTCCTCTCTTTATACTCTTTCTCTTTATTTCTCAACTGGCTGACACTTATGGAAAATAGAAAGAACCTACGTTGAAATATTGGGGGCGGGTTCCCCTGATAACTTCCCTTATCTGTAAAATCAGTAAAATAATTCCGTATAAGGTCTGTGTGGATTGGGTGAAATGTGGTAATATCTTCAAAAGTTCTGTGTTATGTTAATCATTCTAGAAATAACAATCTAGAATAAAATATGGAATTAACGTCAGTTAAATATATATGTGTTTTACCTTTTATTGATATATAAAAGATGAGCATGTTTCAGGCTACATGTAACTTTTGATGCATTTATATAACATGCAATGTATCTATGATCTTAAATATTTATCTTTTATTTATGTTGTGAATATGTGACTTATTCTCTACCATCAATTTTGAAATGTAATATAGATTATTGCTATTGTGACTATAGTCACTCCATTGATTTATTGATACTAGGACTTATTTTTTCCTACTGTATTTTTTATTTTACTTATTAAGCAACCCATTTTTATCCACCCCTCCCCTCTACTGTTGATGGCCTCTGCTAACCAGCAATATGCTCTCTAGCTTCTTGAGATTTAATTCATAAGCTCCCATATATGAGGAAGAGTGCAGTATTTGTCTTTTTGTTTTTGGCTTATTTTACTGAACATAATGACCTCCAGTTCCACAGATGTTGCTGCAAATGACAGGATTTCATTTGTAAATGTCTGAACAACATTTCATTATGTATGTACTCATTTTCATTATCCATTCATCCATTGTTAGGGACTTAATTAGGTTGATTCTATATTTAGCTACTGCGAATAGTACTGCAATAAACATGGGAGTGCAGCTATTTCGCTTATGTATTGATTTCCTCTCCTTTGGATGTACACCCAGTTGTGGGCTCCATATACTGGGTTATACAGCAGTTCTATTTGTAGATTTTGAGGACCTTCCATACTATTTTCCTTAGTAGCTGTACTAATTTATACTCCTGCCCACAGTGTATGGGGGTTTTCCTTTCTCCTCATTCTCTCCAGCATTCGTTATTGCCTTTGGATATAAGCCATTTTAAGTGGGGTGATATATCTGATTGTAGTTTCGATTTGTATTTCTCTGATGATCAGTGATGTTGATCACCTTTTCATGTACCTGTTGGCCATTTGTGTGTCTTCTTTTGAGAACTGTCTATTCAGATCTTGTGCCCATTATTAAAACAGATGTTTTCTTTCCATTGAGTTCTTTGAAGTCCTTATATTCTGATTATCAGTTCCTTGTCAGATGGACAGATTAAAGATATTTTCACCCATCCTGTGGGTCATTGCTTCACTTTGTTGATTGTTACCTTTACTGTGCAGAAGATGTCTAGCTTGATGTAATCCCATTTGTTTTTGTTGTCTGTGCTTTTGAGGTCTTACCCCCCAAAGTTGTTGCTCAGAGCAATATCCTATATCATTTCCTCAATGTTAGCTTCTAGTAATTTCATAGTTTTAAGTCTTAGATTTAAGTCTTATTCCATTTTGATTTGATTTGTTTTATATGATGAGAGATAAGGGTCTAGGATTTCTCCACATAGGTTATTCAGTTTTCCCAGGACAATTGAAGAGCCTGTTATTTTGCCAATGTACACTTTCGTTGAAAATGACTTGGCTGTAAATGTGTGGATTTATTTCTGGTCTCTATTCTGTTTCATTGGTGTATGTGTCTTTTTTTAGGCTAGTGCCATGCTGTTTTGCTTACTATTACTTTGTAGTATATTTTGAAGTTAAGTCACATGATGACTTCAGTTTGTTCTTGTTGCTCAGGATTGTTTTAGCAATTCAGGGTATTTTATGGTTTCATATACATTTTAGGATATTTTTCTATATATTTAAATAATGTCATTCTTTTTAATTTTTGTGGATACATGATAGGTGTATGCACTTATGGTGCATACGAGATATTTTGGTACATGCATGCAATGCATAATAATCACATCATGGAAAAATGGGTATAAATCCATTCAAACATTACCCTTTGTGTTTTAAACAATTTATACTCTTTTCAGTGATTGTTAAATATACAATTAGATTATTATTAACTACAGTCCCCATTTTGTGAAAAAATACTAGATCTTATTTATTCTTTTTTGGTATGCACTAGCCATCCCTACCTCCCTTGACACCCTCACTACCCTTCCTAGTCTTTTGAAACCATCCTTATATTCTCTATCTCTCTGACTTCAATTGCTTTATTTTTAAAACTCATAAATAAGTGAGAACATGCAATGTTTGTTTTTCTGCGCCTGGCTTATTTCACTTAACATGACGACCTGCAGTTCTATCCATGTTGTTGCAAGTGATAGGATCTCATTCTTTATATGGCTGAATAGTACTCCATTGTGTGGAATTGCTATGTGTTCTTTATTCATCTGCTGATGGAAACTTAAGGTGCTTTCAAATCTTGGCTATTGTGAACAATGCTGCAACAAACATGAGAGTGCAGATTCAATATACTGATTTCCTTTCTTTTGGGTATGTACCCAGCACTGGGGTTGTTGGATTGTAGGACAGGTATATTTTTGTTTTTTGAGGAACCTACTAACTATTCTCCATAGTAGTTGTACTAATTTACATTCCCACCAACAGTATACAAGGGTTCCCTTTTCTCACCATTCTCACCAGCATTTGTTATTGCCTGTCTTTGGACAAAACCTATTTTAGCTGAGGTGAATTGATATCTCATTGTAGTTTTGATTTGCATTTCTCTGATGATCAGTGGTGTTAAACATTTTTATATACCTTTTTGCCATTTGTATGCCTTCTTCTGGGAGCTGTCTATTGAAATATTTTGCCCATTTTTCAATCAGATTATGAGATCCTTTCTTTTGGGATCGTTTGAACTCCCTATATACTCTGGTTATTAATCTCTTGTCAAATGAGTAGTTTGGAAATATTTTCTCCCATTCTGTGGGTTGTCTCTTCACTTTATTGATTTGTTTCCTTTGATGTGAAGAAGCTTTTTAACTTGATGTGATTCCATTTATCCAGTTTTGCTTTGGTTGCCTATGCTTGTGGGGTATTCATCAAGAAATATTTGCCTCAATGTATTCTTGTAATAGTATCATAGTTTGAGGTCTTAGATTTATCTCTGTAATCAATTATTTAATTTGATTGGTGCATAAAGCAAGAGGCAGGGATCAATTTCATTCTTCTGCATATGGATATCCAGTATTCCCAGCACCATTTACGGAAGAGACTGTCTTTTCCCTAGTATATGTTCTTGGCACCTATGTCAAAAATGGGCCCACTGTAGATGTGTGGATTTGTTTCTGGGTTCTCTATTTTTTAACATTTTTTCATTATACTTTAAGTTCTAGGGTACATGTGCACAACATGCAGGTTACATATGTACACATGTGCCATGTTAGTGTGCTGCATCCATTAACTCATCATTTACATTAGGTATATCTCCTAATGCTATCCCTCCCCCCAACTCCACCCCATGATTAAGTCTCTAATCCATCTTGAATGAATTTTTGTATAAGGAGTAAGGAAAGGATCCAGTTTCAGCTTTCTACTTATGGCTAGCCAATTTTCCCAGCACCATTTATTAAA
>NW_012114733.1:524181-548909 GCF_000951035.1 Colobus angolensis palliatus | reverse complement strand
TGAGAGTTTTTAGCATGAAGGGCTGTTGAATTTTGTCAAAGGCCTTTTCTGCATCTATTGAGATAATCTTGTGGTTTTTGTCTTTGGTTCTGTTAATATGCTGGATTATGTTTATTGATTTGTGTATGTTGAACCAGCCTTGCATCCCAGGGATGAAGCCCACTTGATCATGGTGGAGAAGCTTTTTGATGTGCTGCTGGAATTGGTTTGCCAGTATTTTACTGAGGATTTTTGCATCGATGTTCATCAGGGATATTGGTCTAAAATTCCTTTTTTGTTGTGTTTCTGCCAGGCTTTGGTATCAGGATGATGTTGGCCTCATACAATGAGTTAGGGAGGATTCCCTCTTTGATTGGAATAGTTTTAGAAGGAATAGTACCAGCTCCTCCTTGTACATCTGGTAGAATTCGACTGTGAATCCATCTAGTCCTGGACTTTTTTTGGTTGGTAGGCTATTAATTATTGCCTCAATTTCAGAGCCTGTTATTGGTCTATACAGGGATTCAGCTTCTTCCTGATTTAGTCTTAGGAGAGTGTATGCATCAAGGAATTTATCCATTTCTTCTAGGTTTTCTAGTTTATTTGCATAGAGGTGTTTACAGTATTCTCTGATGGTAGTTTGTATTTCTGTGGGATTGGTGGTGATATCCCCTTTATCATTTTTTATTGCATTTGATTCTTCTCTCTTTTCTTCTTTACTAGCCTTGCTAGTGGTCTGTCAATTTTGTTGATCGTTTCAAAAAACCAGCTCCTGGATTCAATGATTTTTTTTGAAGGGTTTTTTGTCTCTATCTCCTTCAGTTCTGCTCTGATCTTAGTTATTTCTTGCCTTCTACTAGTTTTTGAATTTGTTTGCTCTTGTTTCTCTAGTTCTTTTAATTGTGATGTTAGGGTGTCAAATTTAGATCTTTCCTGCTTTCTCTTGTGGGCGTTTAGTGCTATAAATTTCCCTCTACACACTGTTTTAAATGTGTCCCAGAGATTTCAATATGTAGTATCTTTGTTCTCATTGGTTTCAAAGAACATCATTATTTCTGCCTTCATTTTGTTATGTATCCAGTAGTCATTCAGGAGCAGGTTGCTCAGTTTCCATGTAGTTCAGTGGTTTTGAGTGAATTTCTTAATCCTGAGTTCTAGTTTGATTGCACTGTGGTCTGAGAGACAGTTTGTTATAATTTCTATTCTTTTACATTTGCTGAGGAGTGCTTTACTTCCAGCAATGTGATCAGTTTTGGAATATGTGTGATGTGGTGCTGAAAAGAATGTATATTTTGTTGATTTGAGGTGAAGAGTTCTGTAGATGTCTATTACGTTGGCTTGGTGCAGAGCTGAGTTCAATTCCTGGATATCCTTGTTAACTTTCTGCCTCGTTGATCTGTCTAATGTCGACAATGGGGTGTTAAAGTCTCCCATTATTATTGTGTGGTAGTCTAAGTCACTTTGTAAGTCTCTAAGGACTTCCTTTATGAATCTGGGTGCTCCTTTATTGGGTGCATATATATTTAGGATACTTAGCTCTTCTTGCTGAATTGATCCCTTTATCATTATGTAATGGCCTTCTTTGTCTCTTTTGATCTTTGTTGGTTTAAAGTCTGTTTTATCAAAGACTAGGATTGCAACCCCTGCCGTTTTTTGTTTTCCATTTGCTTGGTAGATCTTCCTCCATCCCTTTATTTTGAGCCTATGTGTGTCTCTGCATGTGAGATGCATCTCCTGAATACAGCACGCTGATGTGTTTTGACTCTTTATCCATTTTGTCAGTCTGTGTCTTTTAATTGGAGCATTTAGCCCATTTACATTCAAGGTTAATATTGTTATGGGTGAATCTGGTCCCGTCATTATGATGTTAGCTAGTTATTTCGCTCATTAGTTGATGCAGTTTCTTTGCAGCACCAATGGTCTCTACAATTTGGCATCTTTTTGCATTGGCTGGTACCGGTTGTTCCTTTCCACATTTAGTGCTTCCTTCAGGAGCCCTTGTAGGGCAGGCCTGGTGGTGACAAAATCTCTCAGCATTTGCTTATCTGTAAAGGAATCTCCTTCACTGATGAAGCTTACTTTGGCTGGATATGAAATTCTGGGTTGAAAATTCTTTTCTTTAAGAATGTTGAATATTGGCCCCCACTCTCTTCTGGTTTGTAGAGTTTCTGCCTGAGAGATCCACTGTTAGTCTGATGGGCTTCCCTTTGTGGGCAATCTGACCTTTCTCTCTGGCTGCCCTTAACATTTTTTCTTTCATTTCAACTTTGGTGAATCTAATAATTATGTGTCTTGGAGTTGTTCTTCTCAAGGAGTATCTTTGTGGTGTTCTCTGTATTTCCTGAATTTGCATGTTGGCCTGCCTTGCTAGGTTGGGGAAGTTCTCCTGGATAATATCCTGAAGAGTGTTTTCCAGCTTGGTTCCATTCTCCCCGTCACTATCGGGTACATCAATCAGACGTAGATTTGGTCTTTTCACATAGTCCCATATTTCTTGGAGGCTTTGTTCATTTCTTTTTACTCTTTTTTTCTCTAAACTTCTCTTCTCACTTCATTTCTTTCATTTGATCTTCAATCACTGATACTCTTTCTTCCAGTTGAATGAATCGGTTACTGAAGCTTGTGCATTTGTCATGTAGTTCTCATGCCATGGTTTTCAGCTCTATCAGGTCATTTGAGTACTTCTCTGCGTTGGTTATTCTAGTTCGCCATTTGTCTAATCTTTCTTCCAGGTTTCTTTGCAATGGGTTCGAGCTTCCTCCTTTAGCTCGGAGAAGTTTGATCGTCTGAAGCCTTCCACTCTCAACTTGTCAAAGTTATCCTCTCCATCCAGCTGTGTTCCATTGCTAGCGAGAGGCTGCATTCCTTTGGAGGGGGAGAGAAGCTCTGATTTTTAGAATTTTCAGTTTTTCTGCTCTGTTTTTTCCCTATCTTTGCGGTTTTATCTACTTTTAGTCTTTGATGATGGTGACGTACAGATGGGGTTTTGGTGTGGATGTCCTTTCTGTTTGTTAGTTTTCCTTCCAACAGTCAGGAGCCTCAGCTGCAGGTCTGTTGGAGTTTGCTGGAGGTCCACTCTAGACCCTGTTTGCCTGGGTATCAGCAGCAGAGGCTGCAGGAGAGTGAATATTGCTAAACAGCAAATGTTGCTACCTGATGGTTCCTCTGGAAGTTTTGTCTCAGATGGGTAACCAGCCATGTGAGGTGTCAGTCTGCCCCTACTGGGGGATGCCTCCCAGTTAGGCTACTCAGGGGTCAGGGACCCACTTGAGGAGGCAGTCTGTCTGTTCTCAGATTTCAAACTCCATGCTGAGAGAACCACTACTCTCTTCAAAGCTGCAAGACAGGGACATTTAAATCTGCAGAACTTGCTGCTGCCTTTTGTTTGGCTATGCCCTGAACCCAGAGGTGGAGTCTACAGAGGCAGGCAGGCCTCCTTGAGCTGCCATGAGCTCCACCCTATTTGATCTTCCCAGCAGCTTTGTTTACCTGCTCAAGCCTCAGCAATGGCAAGCACCCCTCCCCCAGCCTCGCTGCCATCTGCCTTGCAGTTCGATCTCAGACTGCTGTGCTAGCAATAAGGGAGGGCCTGTGTGCATGGGACCCTCCACACCAGGTGCACGATGTAATCTCCTAGTGTGCCATGTGCTAAGACCCTTGGAAAAGTGCACTATTAGTGTGGGAGTGACCCGATTTTCCAGGTGTTGTGTGTCAGGGTTTCCCTTGGCTAGGAAAGGGAATTCCCTTACCCCTTGTGCTTCCTGGGTGAGGCGATGACTTGTCCTGCTTTGGCTCTCACTTGGTGGCTGCACCCACAGTCTTGCACTCACTGTCTGTCATGCCCCTGTGAGATGAACCCGGTGCCTCAGTTGGAAATGCAGAAATCACCCGTCTTCTGAGTCGCTCATGCTGGGAGCTGTAGCCTGAAGCTGTTCCTATTCGGCCATCTTGGAACCGTCCCCTGGGTTCTCTATTTTGTTCCATTAGTTTATGTGTCTGTTTTAATGCCAGCACTATGCTATTTTGGTTGCTATAGCTCCGAAGTATAATTTGAAGGCAAGTAATGTGATTCCTTCAGTTTTGTTCTTTTTGCTCAGCATACCTTTGGCTAGTCTGGATATTTTGTGATTCTATATAAATTATAAGTTTTTTTTTTCTATTTCTGTGAAGACTGTCATTGGTATTTTGATAAGGATTGCATTGAATCTGCAGATTGCTTTCTGTAGTACAGACAATTTAATAATACCAATTCTCCCAATCTATGAACATGAAAATTGTTTCCATTTTTTTAGTGGCCTCATAAATTTCTTTCATCAGTGTTTTATAGTTTTAATTGTAGAGATCTTTTACCTCTTTGGTTAATTCCTAGGTATTTAATTTTATTTGTGGCTATTGTAAATGAGATTAATTTTTATTTCTTTTTCATATTGTTCACTGTTGGTATATAGAAATGCTACTGATTACTGTATGTTGATTTTGTAACCAGAGACTTTGCTGAACTTATCAGTTCTAACATGTTTTTGGTAGAGTCTTTAGGATTCTCAAAATATAAGATCATATAATCTACAAACGACAATAATTTAACTTCTTCCTTTCCAATGTGGATGCCCTTTATTCTTTCTCTTGTCTGTTTGCTCTAAGACTTCAGTAACACATTGAATAACAGCAGTAAAAGTGGGCACCCTTGTCTTCTTCCAGATCTGATATGGTTTAGCTTTGTGTTCCCACTAAATCTCATCTTGAATTGTAATCCCCAGGTGTGTAGGGAGGAACCTGGTGAGAAGTGACTGGATTAGGGAGATGGTTTCCTCCATAATGTTCTGTTAGTGAGTGAATTCTCATGAGATCAGATGGTTTTATAAATGGTAGTTTTTCCTGTGCTCTCACAGACACTCTCACACCTGCTGCCATTTAAGACATGCCAGCTTCCTCTTCCACCATGATTTTAAGTTTTCTCCCCCAGCCATGTGGAACTATGAATCAATTAAACGTCTTTTCTTTATGAATTACTCAGTCATGGTCTGTTATTTATAGTCACATGAAAATGATCTAATACAAGATCTAAGAAGTAGTCTTCTTTGGGTTAAGTATGCTTGCTGTTCTATAATCTTCTTGTACATGGATGTTAATATCTTTCCCTAGGTTTGTGAAGTTTTCTGCTATCATCCCTTTGAATAAACTTTCTACTTCTATGTCTTTCTCTACCTCCTCTTTAAGGCCAGTCACTCAGGTTTTTACCCTTTTGAGGATATTTTCTAGATCTTGTGGGTGTGTTTCATTGTTTTATATTATTTTTGCTTTTGTCTCCTCTGACTGTATTTTCAAATAAACTGTCTTCAAGCTCACTCATTTCTTATCAACTGCTTGATCAGTTCTGCTATTAAGAGACTCTGTTGCATTCTTCATCATGTCAATTGTGCATTTTCACTCTGTAATTTCTGCTTCTTTATAAATATTTACATCTTTTTGTGAAATTTATCTGACAGAATTATGAATTCCTTCTCTGTATGATCTTGAATTTCTTTGAGTTTCCTCAAAACAGCAATTTTGAATATTTTGCCTCAAGGGTTACCTATCTCTATTTCTCCAGGATTGGACCTTGGTGCCTTATTCAGTTCATCTGGTGAGGTCATGTTTTCCTGGTATGTTGATTGTTACAGATGTTTGTTTGTGCCTGGGCATTGACGAGTTAGGTATTTATTGTAATCTTCACAGTCTGGGATTGTTTTTGTCTGTCCTTCTTGGGAAGGTTTTCCAGGTATTCAAAGGGACTTGGACCCCAAGCATAATAATACTGTGGTTTTTGCAGACCTGTAGCGATACTCTCTTGGTGGTCTTGGATTAAGATCTGGATGAATTCTCTAGATTGCTAGGCAGATACTTTTGTTCTTTTCCCTTACATTTTCCCAAACATATGGAGTCTCTCTCTCTCTGTACTGAGTCACCTGGAACATGCAGGTGTGTTTATGCAAGCTCCTTTGTGGCCACCACCACCAGGATTGTGCTGGGTCAGATATGAAACCAGCAGAGTACTGGGTCTTGCCAAAGGCTGTACCCTTCAGGACTGTGAGTTCCACGCATGTCCAGAGATGCTGTCTGGGAGCCAGGGATTGAAGTAAAAAAACCTTAGGAACTGACCTGATGTTCCATTCTACTGTGACTAAACTGGCAGTCAAACTACCACACCAAGTCCTTGCCACTCTTCCCTTCCCTTACCAAAGGCAGATGAGCCTCTCCCTGTGCCTGCCACCACCAATGGTTCATCTGTCATGCCACCACCAATGTGCACTTAAAGACAAAGCATTCGTCCATTGACTTGTGGTGAACGCTACCAGGCCTAGGACTCACTCTTCAGGCCCTGGGGTGCCCTTTGGCCTTGATCATGTCCAGAAATGCTGTCCAAGAGCCTAAACCTGGATATGGACTCCCAAGAGCCTGCTTGTTGCTCTATACCACTGTGGTCAAGCTGGTACCTAGTGTGCAGGACAAAGTCTCCTTTACTTTTTCCTCTGCTTTATTCAAACAGAAGGAATCCTTCACTGTAGCCACTATAGCCAGGAGTATAGCTGGGTCTCCCCCAAATTCAATACATTTCAGAGCCCAAAGCCCATGGCATACTCTCTGGGTATCGCTGGTGGTTATTCAGGGCTCAAGCCTTCTTTAGTCAGAAGGTGATGAATCTTGCCAGGACTGACTCCTTCTCTCAAAGGCACTGGGTTCCCTTTTGGCCCAGAGTGTGTCAAGAAATGTCTGGGAGCTACGTTCTCACAACTCTGTCCAGTGCCCTATTCTACTGTGACAGAACTGGTATCCATGATGTAAAACAAAGTCCTCTTCACTCTCCTCTTCTTAAGCAGAAGGAGGGAGTCACTCTCATTGCTGTGAGCTGTATTGCCTAAAGTTAGGGAAAGGATTGTGCAAACCCTCTCTTAGCTGTGCCCATCATGTCTCCCTAGGTCATATGTGACCTTAGTTCACTGGCTCTAAGCTCAGCCTAGCACTAGGAATCGCACAGGAATTGCAGTCCTTGTGTCCTAATCGTATATGGCATTTATTATTTTGAGGTATGTTCCTTTAATACCCAGTTTATTGAGAGGTTTTATTACAAGTTGGTGTTAATTTTTATCTAATGCTTCTCAGCATCTGTGAAATGATCAAATGTGTTTGTTCTTGGTTAATGTGATGCATCATGTTCATTGATTTGCATATGTTTCTTGTATCCCTGGATTGAATCCTACGTGATCATGGTGATAGATCATTTTAATGTGTTGTTGAATTAGGTTTGCTAATATTTTGTTCATGATGTTTACATCTGTGTTTATCAGGAATATTGACCTGTAATTTTCTTTTATATAGTGTCCCTGTCTGGGTTTGGTATCAGGGTAATGCAATTCTTATAAAATAATTTTGGAAGTATTTCCTCGTTTTCAATTTTTTTTAGTTTGAATACAATTGGTGTTAGTTCTTAAATGTTTGTGAGAATTCAGCAGTGAAGCTATTAGGTCCTGGGCTCTTTTTTGGTGGGAGACTTTTTATTACAGCTTCGACCTTGTTACTTGTTATTGGTTTGTTCCAGTTTTCTATTTCTTCAAGATTCAATCTTTAGTAAGTTTTATGTGTCCATTAATATATTCCATTGTGGTCATAAAAGGTACTTGATCTAATTTTGACTGTTTTGAATTTGTTAAGAAGTATTTTGTAGCCTAACTATATTCTTGAGACTGTTTCATACGTTTATAAGAAAAATGTGTATTCTGCAGCAGTTGGATGAAATGTTCTAAAGATATTAGTTAGACCCATTTGGTTTAGTGTTTAGTTTATCTCTGATGTTTCTGTGTTGACTTGCTGCCTGGATAACCTGTTCATTACTGAAAGAGAGATGTTGAAGTCCCATACTATTATTGTACTACAGCCTGGCTCTCCTTTTAGATATATTAATGTTTGCTTTATATAATTAGGTGCTCCTTTTTGGATGCATAGATATTTGTAAATGTTATATCCTTTTATGGGACTCGTCCTTTTATCATTATATAGTTTCCTCCTTTGTCTACTTTTATAGTCTTTGACTTAAAAGTCTATTTTATCTGATTTAAATATAGCTACTCCTGCTTTTTTGTTTCCATTTACATCAACTATCTTATTCCCTCCCTTCAATTCATAGTCTGTGTGTGTCTTTATAGGTGAAGTGGGTCTCTTGCAGGCAGCATATAGTTGTGCCTTGTTTCTTTATTCATTCAGCCATTCTTTGCCATTTAATGGAATATTTAGTCCGTTTAAACACAATGTTATTATTGATAGGTAAGGATTTGCTATTGCAATTCTGTTACTTGCTTTTTGGTTGTTTTACAACTTCTCTCTTACTTTCTTCCTTTGTGGTTAAGTCATTTTCTCTGGTCGTGTATTTTGATTTGTTGCTTTTCATATCTAGTGTATGTATTACATGTGTTTCTTCTCTGAGGCTTACAAGAACATACAAAGGTTTTATTTTAAATAGATGACAACTTATCTGATCACAAAGAAAAATGAGAAACAAAGGAAAAGTTAAAACAAACTGTACACTTTAACTTCATAGCTATTTAGATTTTTCTTGCCTCAATTTACGTATTTTTATAGTGCCTATCTCTTAAGTTATTGTAGCTATTATTGTTTTGATAGATTGCTTTTTAGTCTTCACACTAGAGTTATGAGTGGATTCTATATCACAATTACAGTGTTAGAATACTGTAAGTTTGTCTGTGTCCTTACTTCTGCAAGTGAACTTAGTAACTTCAAATGTTTTCTCTTTGCATGTTAGTGCTATTTTTTCTTTCAGATTGAAGAATTCCTTTCAGAATTTATGGTAAGATGGGTCTGATGGTTATAAGTTCCCCATCTTTTGTTTCTCTGGGAAAGACTATTTCTCCTTCATGTTTGAAGAATAGCTTTTTTGGGTACATACTTTTTGTTTCAGAGTTTTCATTTTTTTTTTGTCAACATTTTTTCATGTCATTCCACTTCTACTGGCCTATATATTTTCTAATGAGAAGTCTGTTGCCAAAAAATTGGAAGTCTCTCATATGTTTTTTGCTTTTCTCTTGTTGCTTTCAGAATTCTCCTTATGTGTTTGACCTTTGAGAGTTTAATTATTATATGCCTTGGGGTAGTTTTATCCAGGTCAAATTTGTTTGGTAATCTCTGACCAGGATATTTACATAATGTTTTTGAAAGCTGTCATTATTTCTTTTAATAAACTTTATACCCCTTGGTCTTGCTCAACTTCCTCAAATAATACTTAGATTTGCTCTTTTGATATAATTTTATATATCTTGTAGGAATTCTTAAATCATTATTTTTCTCCTTTATGTATTTTGCAAATAGCCTGTCTTTGAGCTCACTGATTCTTTTCTCTACTTGATCCATTCCGCTATTGAGAGACTTTAATGACTTTTTCAGTTCAGCAAACATATTTCTCAGCTCCAGGAATTCGGTTTCAATTTTTAATTATTTCTATCTCTGTTAAGTTTTTCTGATATATTTTTGACTTTTATTCTGTGTTATTTTGGAAATTAATGAGTTTTCTTAAGATCACTACTTTGGATTATTTGTCAGAGAGCTATTCTATCGCCATTTTATTAGGGTCTTTCACTGGCTCCTCACTTCGTACACTTGGGAAGGTCATAGTGACCTCTTTACTGTTTTTTCTTGTGAATGTACACCTCTGTCTTCCCATTGTAGGATTAGTCTTTTATTTCAGTCTTCTCCTTCCGGGTTGGTGTTTTTACTGGATATGTTTCCTTAGAGGTTTCTTTGCAATATAGTTATTGAGTATCTTTTCTGCTAAATTACTTTCTCCTCTTTAGTACTAGAGAGTGCCTTAAGCCCAGGTTTGTCTTGGCTTTACTGAAATTCAGTGTTACCTGTCCCAGACAGGGGAGATCCCAAAGGGTATATGCCAACAGTATGAGAAGACCTGGGTAGGGGTTTATACTGAGGAAACCCATGGGACATGCCAACAACAGTATGATCCTGCTGAATGGCCACTCTAATCTGGCATCTCCTTTGGCTGAGGCAGAACGAAGTTTTCTGGTCTGGTGATGGTAGTCCTGCCACCCTTCCCATTCCAGTCTCTGACTGTCTTCAAGGATATTTCTCCATTCTGGCCATCCCAATGCTTCCTATGGGTTGAGGCAGGGACAGGTCTCCTGCCAGTGCACCCAAGAGGTTGAAAAGCTGGCTATTCACCTTGATCTCACTTTTCTAGTGGAGTATCCATAAGTCTGGGAGAAATTTTCCACAAATTGGGTGCCTGGAAGATTGGAGCAAGGGCATCACAGATATAAAAGTCTGATTAGCCTAACATTACAGCCCAGCTCCTAGCATGGAGTTTTTTATGTCTCTGTAGCCTCAGATGCTGTCTCATCCTCATATATAAATGCTGTTACATTGCCAAAAGTTTGGTAATTCACTGTTCCTTATATATAACTTTTTAATAAAAAATGTGTCTTTGGCATCACTTTCTCTCTGCTACTATAAAATGTTTTAATATATCCTTCTTCTACTCATGTTTATGGACTGAGAAAATGGCTATATTTTCTTCAATTAAGAATAATCTTTTTTTTTTAAAGTTATAATTGGCTATTTTGGTTGTGGTTATCATGGTAACAATAACATATAGTTCTGGTACTTACATTTTAGTCAAGCTGTTTCTCTGAAATACAAACATTTTTCTTCTACATACATACTTTCTACTGAGTTACATGAGACTGAAGTGTTTTTTCAAGCACCATGGTATGTTTTTAAGAATTTGCTAATCAAGATCTAAATTATTTCCTTTTTATATTATGTCTAAATTACTAATCACCATTATCTTTTAATAAAATAATTTTAAAACTTGTTGATTTATACTTAAGCTAAAATTCCTTTTTGTTCTTTTTTGTCCCCCTTAGGAATGAAATGCCTGAATTGTAATATTAGGGTCTCTGGTGCCACATTCTCAGAGCACAGGGGATCAGTGTGTCTGATAGTTTAAATAACAGTTAAATTAGAACTCTAAAATGAATCTCCTCTATTATAATGGTGTTTACCCTCCAAATACAGCTACTTAAAATAGCCCATTTTGGAAAACGCTCCCTTAGAAGAATGTGTGTTTTCTTTTGACCAACTAAGTGCCTTGGTCACAATGGCAGGGCTTCTATTCGCTACCAGACTTGTTTCTTGCACTCACTGAAAGAAGAGGGAACATTAAAGTTTAGCAGTTGAAAATTATCCACTAATTAGAACTGGAAGCAAGAAGCCATGAAGTATAGGTGATAACCATAAATCAGAACAATTAGTCTGTCTGGAAAAGTAACATGATCAAATCAAAGTCAGCATACCAGCTGCTCATTTAATATAGGGTTGCAATGCTTTTCCCTTTTTGAGAGATAACCCTGTACAGCAGGAGCTTGGATCTGACAAGTATACATCCTTCAGAATTATTTATGACTTCAAGAAAGTGTTGGGTGATGTTGCTTTTACAGAAATGCTTGGATTTGAATAAGAAAATAAATGACATTCAAAAAGTGAAATTCCCTAAATATAATGTTGCATTTTCACCTAGCATAAATATTTACATTGGAAAAGCTACTGAACTATGTATTTTTCTTTTGATTGATATTACTTGAGATATACACATTATGTGAATATCATCATTTTGTTGTAATACTGCCCTTGGGAAATGCATTAAACTTCTACATAAAAGTTGAATTATTTTATAATAAATGAAATTTTAATATTCCTCTAAATCATTACTTGAAATCTGTTTTTATTTTCTTAGACATTTTGGCACGATTTTAAAGAGAGAAATAAGTATTTTGAGTGCACGCACAATGAACAACAGCAATATACAAGACAATGTTTATATACTGATGATGTTTCCTTCTTTAAGATGATAATTTTATTACAGATTATTTCTAGAGTTGAGATGTGAAAGGCACTCTACATGGTTTTGGAACCATACTCTTCTAAAATCTCACTTGTTCTCAAAACATTGTTTGTAGAGAAATGAGATAATTAGACAAACAACAACAACGCAAGTTGAATGTGGTAACTATTGTTACAGAAACGATAAAGCAAATGAAAGATCAGAAATTTCAATAATTTAATTCAATGTATGATACTGAATTACAGTCATATACAATAATTTCTCATTGTGTATACAATATATAATTCCTTATTGCTTATATAATCATTATTATAAAATGGTCTTGTTTTCTGACCTTAACTAAACTTGACTTACCTCTTATTTTCATCTCCACAAAAATTTCTAGATTTCAGGTAGATCCTAAGATTCTGGAATGTAATGATGAATGAAAAATATGTGGTTTCTGCCATCAAATAACTCACAATCTAACAG
This sequence comes from Colobus angolensis palliatus, assembly GCF_000951035.1. Lineage (NCBI taxonomy): Eukaryota > Metazoa > Chordata > Mammalia > Primates > Cercopithecidae > Colobus > Colobus angolensis. The sequence continues at coordinate 536,557 of NW_012114733.1, read as the reverse complement.
AAAGTTACAGATGTAAACAAACCATTACAATACTAGGTGTTAACAGCAAAATAGAAATGTGTGCAAAGAGTCGTAGGAACTCGGAGAAAGGAGAATTTGATTCCCCTACAAGTCAGAAAAGCACTTCATTCTGAGATTTAAAAAACAATGAATAAGTACTCCCCCTTGTGGAATATGTTGGGAGGATATTAAAGAATGGAGAGCAGCTCATACACAGGCACTGAGAGATGTGTATCACCCATTCTTAGAAGAGCTTAGGAATTTGGCATAGTGTTGCCTAGACATACAAGGAAGACATTTTTGGAGGTAACATTGAAAACTTAAAGCAAATAACTAAGAATATTTTAAATATGATGGTAGTTATATCTCATATACAATAAGGAGCCATTTAAAAACTCTAAACTAATTAAGGACAAAAACATATTTGCATTATAAAAAAAAAAGTTACCCTAACAATTACATGGTATGAACTGGAAACAGGGGTCCAGATAGAAACATAGGGGAACAACCTAGAGATTGTAGGCAACTCCCAGTTGTACTAAAGAGTTAGTACTCGAAGGTTTTAAATATCACAGTCAAATTAGCAACAAACCATAATATTTGTTGTATTTGGCATTTGGGAAGGCACTGATGACCATTTTGCACTTAGCAAGCCACAAAGTCTTCTGAATGGTAGAGGTGGGGATGGCAAATTGGAGATAAATATGAAAGACCTTGGAGAGGAGAAGAGACAGTACTTAGAAATTCATTAGATGTGAAATAGAATATTAAAGTTGAATTCAACCAAATAATTCATTTTCAAATGAAAAGGATGAATATGCTATTAATACAAATTTGGGAGTCTACATGAGAATTTCAGAGGGAAGAAATGAAGCTTTCTATATAAACTGATGAGAAGTTATTTGAAAACTAAAGTATCAGCCGGGCATGGTGGCTTGCTCCTCTAATCCCAGCATTTTGGGAGACCGAGGCAGGTGGACCACCTGAGGTCAGGAGTTCAAGACCAGCGTGGCCAACGTGGCGAAACTCCATCTCTATTAAAAATACAAAAATTAGCCAGGCATGGTGGTGTGTCCCTGTAATGCCAGCTACTAGTGGGAGCTGAGGCAGGGGGATTGCTTGAACCTGAGAGGCAGAGGTTGCAGTGAGCTGAGATTGTACCACTACACTCCAGCCTGGGCAACAGAGCAAGACTCTGTCAGGAAAGGAAAGGAAAAAAGAAAAAAGGAAGAGGGAAAAGGGAAAGGGGTGTAAAGATAACTTTGGTTGTTGTTTACAATTAGAGAATTGGTAACAACAGAGGAATTAATGTGGAGAATGAGGCAATAGTGTGAGCTCACAACAATGCAGTATCATGGAACCCAAAAAGCATAGTTTCACGGTAGGCTTCTTCTGGGTCAGATGTTATAAAGATGACAAATAGACTCAGAAAATCCTTGCATTTGATGACTGGAGGTAGTAGTGATCTTCCAAGAGAGTAATTGTGTTACATAGGCTGAAGTGGTTATTGGGAAATAGATTTCAGGCGGATAGTTAATGAAGCACAGATAAGAGAAAAACAGTATATTCAAGCCACTTTTTGAGAAAACTAGTAGTGAGGAGAAAACAGAAAAGATAGTTCAGAAAAATGTGTTCCTTGAAGTAGACTGCTCATGGAGGAAAACTGGAGAAAGCAGCTGACATAGAAGTGGTAGTAACTAATTATATGTCTATAGGAGTGGAAATGCACAAAAGGAGCAGTAAAGATAATAGTTATCCATTAATACACTTTATGGCAAGCTTATTGTAAGGTCTCCAACAAGAAAGTGAATGTGATCAGGAGAGTAAAGAATAACAAGATCTTAACATTTCTGACTCCATTTGTGTAGGGTGAAAAATCCATAGAGCCAATCTATACATGGATCTATATATGAGTCTAGATCCAGAAAGCCAGTCTAATACCATTCTCTTTTTAAACAGAGTGTATTATTGATATGCTTATCTCTGTGTCCCCACCCAAATCTCGTCTCAAACTGTAATCCTCATAATCCCCACATGTTGAGGGAAGAACTGATAAGAGGTGATTGGATGATGGGGGCAGTTCCCCTATGCTGTTCTCGTGATGGTGAGTTCTCATGAAATCTGATGGTTTTATACATTTAACAGTTCCTCCCTCACACACTCTTGCTCTCTCTTGCAGCCTTGTGCCTGCCTCCCTTTCACCTTCTTCTATGATTTTAAGTTTCCAGAGGCCTCCCAGCCATGCTGAACTGTGAGTCAATTAAACCTCTTTCCGTTATAAATTACCCAATCTCAGGTATTTCTTTATAGCAGCGTGAAAACGGACTAATACAATTATCCAAACTAAAACTTTTACGATAGCCTAAATCTATCTGATGTTCTTTTAACATTGAAACCCCCAGTAATCAAAGTGGGGTTTACATGGCATAAACATTACAATCACCAGGAAGCTTGTTACCAAATGCAGAAACTTAGGTTTCACCCCAGACTTATGGAATCATCATCTGAATTTTGAAAAGATTGGCAGGTGATTAATATACACATTAAATTTTGAGAAACATTGAGGCATAGCATATCAATTTAAATAATATTATTATATACATGTATGTGGCTAATTTTGTTATCTGTTGATTTGTTCTGTAAAGTACAGTTAACCTATCTGAGAGAAAATCTATTTGTTAATAAGCAATTTTATTTTTTTTTGCCAAGAATCAATACAAATTTAATTTGTTCTTAGAAATCAGGGAGATTAATAAAATAACCTTAAAGAGCTGAAGCTAATTAGAATAAAAATGTATACAGTATTTTAAAACCATGTTGAAAACATATAGAATGCAATAAATTTTGTACAGTAGAAAAATAATTACTTGATTAACTTTACTTTCTTTGAGACAGGGTCTCACTCTGTTGCTCAGGCTGGTGTGCAGTGGCACAACCACTACTCACTGCAGCCCTGATCTCCCAGGCTTAAGTGATCTTCCACCTCAGTCTCCCAAGTAGCTGGGACTACTGGCATGGGCCACTACACCTGGCCTAATTTTAGTTTTTACTCTAAAAATAAAATGTCTGCAAGACCACTGAAACCAGATAATAGCCTTTTTAAAATTTACATGTTAATTTTCTGAATCTCATAATGCAAAATGACTTTCATTGGGTCTCCTTCAAACTCAAGTATAGCACATCTACATACATTTTAATGAACTATTGTCTATGATATAGCCATCAAATAGCATTCTTTTTTTTTCCCCCTTTTTTTGGTCACCAGCATTCTTCTTTATTACAGCTTACTAAAATAAAAAAAAAGTGTAGCCCTTCACTTCTGTTTAGTCAGTGAGTAAAATTACATCCACGTGACATATTATTTTGAATCATTAGCGTACTCAGCATCTCTAGCTAAGGCAAATCACAAGAGAAAAAGAGAACACTGAATGAGAATCTGGTTTGTGTATGGTGGTTGAAAGATGGCCACAGGTTCTTTCATAATTCTCCAATTCAAAGATTGGGTCCAATTCCCCTTACCTTGTATTTGGACTAGCCTTAAAGACGTATGTGAACAACAACAAAAAAATGCAGCCAAAGTTCTGGGACTTCCAAGAATATCTCATAATTATTGCCCCTTTTGCCCAGGACTCTTAGAATATTTTCTTTGGGATACCTGATCTATCAGGGAAAAAATCTGACTACCTGAGACCACTGTGACAAAGTGTGCACATGAAGTGCTCTTGTTGACAGTCCCCGATGAGCCTAGGCTACTAGCCATATCCACCAAATTGCCAGACGTAAGTGAAACCATCTTATAGATTCCAAGTGAGTCATTTTCCAGTTGAAAACCATCAAGAGATATCTGTTGATGCCACATGAAACAAAATAATCACTCAACTGAGCCCTGTCCAAAATTCTTGACCCTAAAATTTATGAGAAAAAGTAAAATGATTATTTTAAGCCACTAAATTTTGGGGTAGTTTGTTAATTAGCAATAGATTAATGAATTTACATGTTTTTTATATGCCATCCCCTCCTTATCTTTTTCTTTTTTTTAATAGAAGCAATGTGAGCATTTTCTAGTACTACACAGAGCACTTCGTATGAAGCTAGAAATTCATCCTAGATACTTGCTTGAGTCTGTGTTCAAATACAATTCAGTATATATTCATAGAATTGCATATGACAGATAATATTTCATAATGGTTCCTTTCTTCTCGTGCTGGTGGTTTTGTGTTTCTGAATTACTAAAATGAATTAGGATTTTAGCAGAATTTTGAAATGTAGAATTATACATTTTCCATTAGGATTATCTTAATTAGATGTAGAATTAAGCCAAGGAAGAATGCAAAGGCTGAAACCTAATATTTTGAAATATGGTTATGTTGAAATCAAAAATTAAATTTTCTCTCTTTATATTAAAACACTCTGAAGTGGCCTTAATATAACACACAAAAGGCTTTTCTATTTTATTTTACATTTACTAAGAATGAGATAACTTCTACTATCTAAAATAGAACTGTACTCTCAAGCACTTGAGGTATTTGCTCTCTATGATCTTAGAAGCATATAATAAAAAAATAGTAATAGTGTATGAGTAATTCTCATACACTTTCTCAGCTAATGAAAATATTTTACCTTAAAACATATTTTAAAATATACCTACTTCTAAGTATCAAAAGTTAATTTAACTACCTTAACCAGTTTTGTCATACTAATGTACAAAAAAAAGAAAGTTTTATCTGTGCAGAATGATTTTTAAATTAAATATCTTTATCAACTTACATCATTCTTGAAGCCTAATTGTAATGTTTGGCACTAATATTTATGCGATCACTTTGAAATTTATTGTGCTTTCTGGCAATGACATCAAAGAGAGGTAGCATGACTTAGTGGAAAGTGTGTATTAGGCATCAAAGTGCAATAGACGATGGTCTACTTAGCTCGTGGGCCAATTAATGGCTTTAGGCAATGTTTCCTTCATCTTTAAAATGGACAAAATAATATCTTCTGGCAAATTAATCATGAGGATTAAGTTAAATAATCTAAGTAACACGCATAAAAGTTCCTGGAACATGAATACTGCATGACAGCTATTATTATGAATAATAGTACTTTTCTTAAAACTGATTACCACAGTTTGTCTTGAATTACTCCCTAATCTAGGGAAATACACAGTTGTTACAAAAGAAAATCACAAACCATTCCGTTTTAGATTTCTTATCAAGTATTATGTATTTTACATAAAAACTATTTCTCCTAAACCATTATTATTCAAAAATATTTTACATATATGATCAAGTTTCCTACATACATTGATTTATTTCTCATGAAGTTTCCTTCCAGTGTATTATCAGACACCAAAAGAAGTTGAGTACTATTGTTATTTACAACAAGTCATTACACATTACCATACTTTTGCTCTTTTTTTTTTTTTTTTTTTTTTTTGACGGAGTTTCACTCTTGTTGCCCAGGCAGGAGTGCAATGATACAATCTCAGCTCACTGCAACCTCTGCCTCCCAGGTTCAAGCGATTCGCTTGCTTCGGCCTCCTGAGTAGATGGGACTACAGGCGTGCGCCACCACACCCAGCTATTTTTTGTATTTTTAGTAGAGATGGGGTCTCACTATATTGGCCAAGCTGGTCTCGAATAATTGACCTCAGGTGATATGTCTGACTCAGCCTCCCGAAGTGCTGGGATTAGAGGCATGAGTCACCGTGCCCGGCCTGCTAAGTCTTAAAAAACTCAATTGTGTATCCAAATAATCTGTCCACCAGAAATCTACATACAAGATGTAGAACAAAAGACTGTTTGGGGTGGGAATAGGGAGAGGTAGGTAGTGCTGCTGGAGGACACGTATTAAATAAAATGAAACAGTAAGGCAGAAAACAATTAAAAAGCCTGAAAAATCTTGCATCCAAAGGACCATTTGGCCATATCCACTAAAATGATTTGTTATCAGTGAAGAGAAAATAATAGAATAAGTTAAAATAGCTAGAAGTGAAAAATGCCACTCAAGAAAATGTTATCTATGATTACAGATAAGAAAATGAACAGATCTGCTTTTTATTAAAATTACAAGTTGTTAACAATGGCATATGTACATCTGACTGACATGTTTGAAATGCCATAAAGGAATTCTTTTGTATATCGGCAATATTTTTCCAATGCTTTTTAAAATGGTATTTATGTACATGTAAGGTATATTCTGAAAATTATAATTGTGGGTATTGTTAATTAAAACCAGTGTGCTGTTAAAACAAAGTAAGATTTTTTTTGAGCAGCCTATCTATTCTGGGGCCTTAGAGATCACACAGTTGTGAATAAATCCCTTCAAGTCACTATTCAATTTACACAAGATACAAATTATTATGTCATAGATGAGATATATTTCATTTGTAATCCCTCTCTAATAGAACTTATAACAAAATGGAGGACGTTGCTTGTTTTGATTGAAAATGGCATTTGATGTACTATAGAACTGGTACAAGTAATTCATTCCTAAACAATGCTGGCATACTCACTGGAATAGCAGTGTGATTATTATTTACTTTTACATTATCTAGCATACCATTTCTAAAATAATGCAATAGCCTACATTTTTCTAAAATTAGCAAAAAATAGTTTTGCGTATGAATTATCTGATAAATTAAGCTTTTTCCTTTAAAATACAACTTTTTTCTAAAATGTATAAAATACTTAATCCCTCCCTTACAGTCACATCACGTAAGTTTATCTTATTTTTTATGATAGAGTTAGCAGTGCCACTATTCTATTGGCCTGCATTGTGATAGATAAAGGAATATGGAAACCTGTAGTTATTTGTCCACACAATCAAAGACTCTACCTGCTATGCTTTGAAATTCCTTAGGCATATTAGAGTACTCACTTATTTTCTCTTTTTCACTGCCACTTTTTGCTTCTCATGGACATATAGCTATCAGTAAGAAATCTGATCACCCTTTAATGTACTTATTTCATTTAGAAATATGAGATAAAAACAGGATCAAGCTTATAAGGACTTGCTTTAAGCCAAGAACAAAGACACTTTCAATGACAAAGAGATGTCTCCATAAGAACTGGTACCAATAATGGCAAAGATTGCTATGTTGATTTAGTTCTATAGTTCTGCCTATGTTAGTCAAATTGACAAAATAGAGTTCTAGAAACAATGTGTTTACAGAAAGTTCTGCAGTTGCTGGGCCAAATTTCATTAATTGTAGGACATTCATCAGTGATGCATTCAACTATGTGTTTACTTTTTCTCTCTACCTGGAGTTTCTCTTCAGAATGGCAATTCTCTTCCCTCATACTTTTGCTGGAGAGATCATCCAGGGTGAAAGATAAGGGAAGGAACCCCAATGAGATAGACTATTTTATATTTAATTTAATCTTACGAAAATATACTTAAATTTCAGCCTTGTCTTCTTGGGAGGATTTCTAATTGGATTCATATTTACATAATCAATTATTTGCATTACTATTGCCATTATTGTTTTTGAATTGTCAGTATTCCTATATTAGTGAGCTAATCACTGTCATTCAGTATGAATTTTACTGACATAACTCTCAGAGCACAACCCAGTTTCAAAGTCCTCAGGAGTATTTCATGGTTGTCCTAGCGTAGAGACAACAAAACTGTTTCACTTTTACAGACATTTAAAAACTATATTTAAATTTTAAAAAGAGAAAGAAGTCTATACTCGTCAGATAACTCTTGATTGGTGAAAATTCACTTAAAATTGGTAAAAACTTGCATAATACCTGGAGTTTCAAAACTATAATTCAGAATGCCATTGCAAGAAAAACATGGTGTGTTTTCTATATTTTTGTTTAGTTACACCTCATTGTAAATTTAAAAAATACAATTTTTAAAATTATAATTTGTGCAAACTAGAGTATTTTCCCTTCCATTTTGTCAATCACAGAAGATCTTTCTTAAAGTCTCTCCAGATCACATTATATAGCATTAATTATACCATGAGCTTCTCGAGGACAGTAATTATATCTTTTCAAGTCTGCAGTCTTAATTTCATGGGTGAATGAATATCAATAGTTTAAGATTTTATAAAACATTTTCTTACTCTGAATAAATTGGTATATAAATTATAAGGTAAGAATTTGTGGTTTTGCAGAGATTCAAATAGCAAAACAAACTGAATATTTTTAAAATATGCTTAGTCATGAATGCTTAGTATTTTCTTACAACTTTCTATACCCCTATAACATTTTTATTTATCTTTTGGATTGTCTATTTTGAAGTACTGTTATTATTTATAAAATACCCAAAATAATTTTAATAAACATTAAGACATCATCAACTAATATGACTTTCTATAACTTTCTCAATAATCTCTTAAAATTGAAATGACAAGATACCACATGTGCATGCTCTTGCTGTGGTATCTTGAGTTGTTATCAAGCATATCAAACATGTTATCAAATTTTACAGGTAGGCCAACACTCAGGTAGTAAACTATAGACCTGAACAATAAAAACTAAAAATAAAACTGATAAATTACTGTAAAACAAGAAACAAATAATGAGCTACTTTGATTTATGGTATTCATTTCCATTTTACATAAGCAATCTATCTTAATACATACTCCAAACCTTGCATCTGCTTTATTAAGGAGTACATTTCACATTCAGCCATTCTAAAAGAGAAAGATAGTATTTGGGTAATGTAGCAGATCATTTCTGTTTACCAGAAGGAAAAATTTAAGCAAATCTTAAAGTGGCAAATTTTTATAGTACTATTTGTTCTGTATTATTGACCTAAGTACTGTAATCACCATTGATATAGTAGAAGTCATTAAATCATATTTTGGAAATTTAGAGATATTTCATTATAGATTGATTTCTGTATGTATACATATGTATGAATATGCTTGCTGAGGAAACTTGTTTAATTAAATCCAATTAATAGAATATCCTTTTTCTGCATTTTACATGCATTTATGTAAATATTTACAAAATTATCTTCTAGTCTGAAGGTGCTATAGTTCAGTGAATAGTATCATGCTGATTACATTCAACGAGCTTTTTAAAAGCAGATTTTATTTCTTTTTGTGTAAAAAAAATTAGAATAGGTCTCTGCTATTCTTACCATGAATGCCAGTTTGCTAAGTAAAAAGATTATCAGATCAATCTGAATTTATCTGTGTAGCAAATACATTTTAGAGCTTAGTATCATTTGTTACAAAAATATAAAGTAGGTAAGAGTGGGGATTTACTCCATTTTCCTTTTTTGTCTTTACAGAAACTAAAGCTCAAATAAGACTAGGTTATTTGGCTAATTTACATAGCTTCAGTAGCAAAAAGAAGGCAAAGCCCAGATCTCTAAAATTTAGTCTTAAGTTCTTTCCAAATGTCAAGAGGTACTTGAACTTACAATGGGAAAGGTGATTAAGTAAGTTTCTTAATCTTAAGATTTAGGCCTACAGTAACAAAATTCAATTCATGGCAAATATGTAAAAACAGAAATTATAATGGTTTAATTTCAAATACTTGATTCCTACTTATGAAGTGGAAAGCAACTCATGGTGGATTTGAAGGATTACTTCTTAACTCAGGTCATTCTGACTTCATGCAAAGATTTAATATCATCTATTCTGTTTTTTGTTTTTTTTTAATTTAAGAGATTCATAAGAGAATTAGACAATTTTACTTCCTTAAAATTAACTAAATTCCATTTTCATTTTCAAATTTCCTCTTTAAGGTATGAAGGACTATACTGTTAATTTCTGAGTAGATCCAGAAAGTTGTCTATCCACATTACTGACACCAACCTGTTGGACACACAGCACACACACAGCAGTTCCTAAAATAAAGTTATTTCATTCAATGTTGTTTACTAATAATATTGATGAGGAAAAAAACATGATTTCCAGCCAGGGCCATGATTTGCATGGAATTTGCATGTTCTCTCCAGGTGAATTGGCACATCTAAATGGTTCTAGTCTGAGTGAGAGTGAGCGAGCGAGCGTGTGGGTGTGCGTGTGCCCTGCGATGGAATGGCATCCTGTCCAGAGTTGGTTCACACCTTGTGCCAAGCTACCTGGATAGGATCAGGCCGTGTGAGACCCAACCTGGAATAAGCAGGTAAATTATTGTTTTTACCAATCATTCTGAAACATATGCACAGCTCATACTTATTTTAATGTTTAATATTAGAAGTTATTTAAGTGTTTGAGTCTTTATTTAAAAATGGAGTGATGTGTTTGTGAGCAGAAATATGCCATAGGAACTGTATTCTTGTTTATATCAATTAATCTTTGGTAAAATTGGTTTCCTAATATGTTGTTTCACTTAAGACGGCAGTTTCCAAGAATCTATCACCCATGATAAATTAGGTATTACTGTACTTAGTTGGTAATATATGCACTTTGTTCCTATTTACTTTGTATCTATTAGAAAAATATATAACTCTGGCAACAATAACAAAAACAGGCTAAAATAAAATATGCCAAATAATAACTAAGACTACTTAATATCTTGTTTTAATGATCAATTCTCAGAGATGGGACATATACTGAGAGTACACTATTTCTATTGGAGTTATATCCACTTCATTCCAGTGGTTCTCAACAAATGGTAAACTTACTCTCCAAGTGGTGACATTCTCAATGTCTACAGACACTTTTGATGATCAGAACTGCCTAGTTAATACTACATGTAGTGGGGAGAAACTAGGGATGCTGCTAAGCATTCTGTAATATATAGTATGACCTTAAATGTCAATAGTGTAGAGACTGAAAAATGCTGCTCTTCAAACAACTCTCTTATTTTGAGCTGGATTCATATAGCCTCAATAATTACACATGCCTGATTCAGAGTCATGGCATGATTTCCAAGCTAAATCACTACATCCAACTATATGAAGGATTGTTCACTGGGAAAATAAGCCAATAACATTTCCTTGGGCACAAATACTGTCATTTTGATGCATGAATATACATAATTTTTCCTTTAGCATTCAATTCAGCATTAGCATTGTGAGATTTTGCACCAACTTAGCAAAACTTAAAGTTTAAACAAGTTTTTCATTGATTTTAACCTGCAGAATTTAACTTTGAGTTTCTATGGCATTTGAAACCAAATATAAAATTATAATAATGAGTATTCATTAAATTTTTTTGTCTCTTACTTCTGATTTACTTTATTAATGAACATAAAAAAGTAGCCATCTGGACAGAGAAAGGAAATAACAACATTTCTCATTTCTAAAAGAATTCAGCAATAACCATAAGCACAAAGAAATAAAATTCATCAGATTTTTCTCCTGTTGCTTCAGCCTAGGGACACAGTGACAGGCTGACAAGTCTGAGATATGAACATAAACTTTGATTGTAATTCAATTTAAAAAGTTTTATTTTACTCTTTACTCTAGTTCATTAATATTCTTAATTCATGCACTGCCAAAAGCATGATGCTCTCTTTCAGTCAAAAACACATTAAACCCACAGGGAAGAAGAAACACTACCCCACAAGTACACGTTCCTTCCTCAGCTTGTCAAGAAAGGCATTCCAAACTCAAACAACGGTAGACAGCAGATCTTGCTATATAACACATCTATTCTATGATACACTGCCATTCTTGAATGTACATGCATCCTTCAGATACTACAATGGATTATAATACAAATTAGGTTGACAAAACCTCTCTTAGTATATCCATTGATCTCAGAATAATGCAGATTTTCTTGCTTCATCCGAGGATTTAAAACTCAATAATATGCCAGAACTATCTAAGAAATGCCTTAAAAGTAGTTTATTATCTAGCATAGCTTTCAAAAAGAGAAAATATTATGTTATGGTATTTGTTTTTAATAGAAGGTTATGTGATTGCTATAGTGACAGAAATAACTGAAAAGACCTACTGTATGTCTTCTTGTATAAGAAATACCCAAGACATCGATGAAAAAACTCATTTGCTAAATTAGTCACTAATCTTGTCCAGTTTAACTTGCTGTAATCCCTGATAAACAATCCTAATATTCAGCTCTCAACAAGTCATGCAGAAACGTTTAAATAAAATAATGGTAAATGGGCAAGATTATTCTACTTGGTAAATGGCCTATTGCACTGATATCCACCTTTGGTTTTTTAGAAATGAAATAATCACAGCCTTGCATCTTATTTCTGCCAGAAAAGTTCAGACAGAAAATGTGTATTCATACTCTATGTTTGCCTAAGAATAAGCTTAAAGACACAAATTCTCCTTGTATATTGTTGAAACAAGACAGAATCACAGACCAAGAAAATTAGAGTGGGGAAAGGGAATCATATTTCTAATGAGTTAGGAATGATTAAGCAAGATGCATCAAGAATGTCACTCATCGGGGGGCGGAGCAAGATGGCCGAATAGGAACAGCTGCAGTCTCCAACTC
>NW_012114733.1:490164-518067 GCF_000951035.1 Colobus angolensis palliatus | reverse complement strand
AGAATGTCACTCATCCTCTTAGATCTCTAGACTGTATGCTATGCATTATGAAGGACAGCAAGAAATGTGAGCCATAGTTTTATCCTTAACTACAATGAACGGAGAAGAAAGGAATTATAAACATTTAGAAAAAATTGTAACAACAGTCAGATTATGCCAAGCGCACTATAGGGTTCAAACCATAGATTAATGAGAGATTTATTTCTGACATTTTGAGACATTATACAAGAACCAAAATTGAGCTGCTCCTTGAAAGGATGGATGGATTTAGAAAAATAAATGCACAGCTTCATAAATCACCCTGTTTCAAAAGATGAGGATATTATATAAACTATTCCATTCATGCTTTTTTATCACAGGGACAGTGGGACACAAGAGAATAGAATACCGGTAGAGCTAATCTTCAGCATGATGTTGGCAGATTCCAATAAAATTATGGCCACTTGTCTCCAATTTTATAATTCAGGGCTTCCTCGTTAATCATGGGATTTCTTTCTCCAAACTTATGTCTCTACAGTGTAAGTGTGAGATGCTCTCAAAAGAACTTCCAGGAAGGTAGGTTACCCTCCTTACTTGTAGACACCAGCAAGCTGGTTTTTATCTCCAAAGTAGAATGTCTTGAGCCCAGTGTAGCTTATGCAGATGGGTAAATGGCACAATGACCCCAATACATCTCTTACGAGATGTTGTTCACTTGAGAAAAAAAATTATTGAATACAAGGGACATTGATATGTTTCACTGAAGCTTCCTGTATTTAAAGCTGAAATGAAGTTGCACTTTTTACTCTTAATTGGTATATATGCTACTTTTACCATGGGGCTATAGCACATGTTGTCTCATAACTGTTTTTCAGAGAAAGATCGTTAGGTTGATATATTTTTGTGCAGCAACAGGAATGACTGCTCTGCTAAATCACTAAAAATTAAGACAAATACAAACTGAAAGCTGCAAGAATTGACTTGGCTTCTGTCCATAGCCATAGAATTCTTGGCAAATGTGAAACCATTTTAAGAGTTTTTATTATTGGCATGGAAGATATTTTGGCATACACGTATACAAAGTGAAAATTATAATGACAATAAGAATACCACTTCGTTAGTTTAAATCAGTAGAATATTGATTACTCAGTAATGTAATTGAGACTATTAGCTAGGTTTTTGCCAAAAGTAAAGCTATGCTATATTTCTTTAGCATATCTTGCAGAAAATTCAGATTCATCTAAAGGAAAATAAAATAAATAAAAAACATTCTAACAATGCCAAAAGAAAATATAGTGAGTACATCTGGAAGCTTGAAGAGGAAAAAGTCTTTCTAAAGATGACATGAAAGTAAAAATCCATAAAGGAAACAGTAAATTTAACTACATAAAAAATTCTGAGCGGGAAAATACATCATAAATGAGGTTGGAAAACAAAAGAAAAATCCTGGATGTTTTAAAAATGTATATTTTAATACATAAGAGCTTATACAACCAAGTGTTTCATAAAAATCCTATTGAAAAATAGGCAAGATACATGAATGAATAATTCACACATACACACACACACACATACAGGTTATACCTTTCAAAACTTAAAATTGTGCATCTATGTTCAGTAATTATTTAGAGATGCTTTACTATTAAAATCATTCTATAAAATTATATTATTTGTAGTGTTAATAATAACAAAATTTGGAAACACACCATTGCAGACTGGAGACCTCTGGGAACAGCAGAGACCTGAACAGTGGTGGAGCTGATCATACTGATAGCTGTGAGTTTTCTGCCATTGGTGGGAGGTGGGTGGCAGAGCCATGGAGGTGAAAGATCTAAAAGTTCAAGACAGCAATGTTCCTTGTGAGTTTGAGAAACATCATTTGGCAGGGGAGATGCTCAATGTTCCTTTCCTTCCTTTATCCTGATATGAAAAATGGAGATGTTGTGGTAATTAGGGGGGTGAATTTGGCATGGGGGAAGAATTAAAGTATTTAGTATATTATGTTTATTGTTGGCTTATGTTCATGATTAGTATTTATGTTTTCAGCATTTAGAGGAAGAAGAAAGTACCAGCAGTAATTCATTTCTTAAAGAGTTTAGCTGTGGATTTGTAGAGAAGAAATCAGAAGTCCTGGGTTTATGCTGGATCCTCGTCCAAATATCTTTGTGACTTTGGGCAAATTACTTTGTGTCACTGGACTTCACGTTTTCTGTATGCAAAGCAAAATGTTTTGATTACATTCTTCCACTGGTATGCATACAATTAGGGTACTGCAATTTATGACTTTCTGTTCTTACTATATTGTGGGCAATTTGAAGGAAAACAGTACATTTTTCAACTCTAAATTCTCAAGGCTTGATGCTGGTTGGCATATAGTTAATGCTCTGTAAATGTTTGCTGAATTGACTTATGTTGATTATCTTACTTCCAAGTCCTTGCAGCAATGACATGTTATAAATAGCCTCTCTATCATTTCATAACATTAATGATAGAAAGTCATATTAGTGCCTTGGTAGGAGCTAAGAAATAATAAATAAATACTATATTTCCTACAATAAAAAAATTAAGATGGACAGTTTCAGTTGATATCTAAAATCAGAGAACAAGTACCTGTTCCAGTAAAACTAAAACAAAAGAATATACATTAATTAAATCTGTGGAAACCCTCAACTTCAAATAGAATCTAGATAGAGATACTTCATCTGGATGGAGAAAATAATACATCGCAGTATTAAGAGAACGTATTTGTTCCTAACAATGAGCCCTTTCACCTCAATGGTAAAATCCTATTTCAAACAGAGGTTAATCATACCTGAAGACTGTTGTATATTGCGATTTTCACAGAATTTGTAATTCTAAGACGGACCCCTTTAATAATCAAACTGGTGCTCATAAGCTTCTTAATGAAGTCATCTTTCAATGTAAGCATATATAAAACTCACTCATTTTGTTGATATTACTTTTGTGGTCGTTTCAATCAGTGTCTATCAAGTTAGTTTTGAAAATAGCAGACATGGAAGGAGTGATTCAAAACAAAGATGTCTTATGATTTCAGGGGAACATTTTGTTATGAATATGGAACACTGAACCCATAACCTTAGCTCTACAAGTCTTTGACAATTTAGGGAATAACGGGAATACCAAGCCAGATTTCTTTGCAGTGGATGGAAGCAACTAATCTTAGCAAGGTAAACCCTTGTTTTCGATTTCTCAGACCCTCCATATCTAAAAATACTATGGGAACATACAAACCACTTGATATTTCTATCTGTAAAACATTTATGGCAAAAATATATATTCTTGTAGGAATCAAAAAATTAAAAATAAGATTAGCATTGGAAAGACTTGAAATAAAAAAAAAAATCCACTTTGTCTTAGTAAATCTAAGTATAAATTCAAATCATCCTCCACTTTCCAAAAAATACCCTCGCAAAATTTCCTAACCTGCTGGGGTGAAATAGGCATTGCTGTTATACCATGCTAGCTAAAGGAATTCTGCTTTTTTGAGAAAATAGTATATATTTTACAAATATGCTTCTTTAGCTTGTCAAGAAATAGACACAGATACAACATAAATACTTGAGTTATACTTTGGAATTCTTTACAGAAAGTACATCAGAATATTTTCTATTATAAGAGGAGATGGCATTGAAAACATGAGTATGAAACAATAGCAACATTAAAGAAAAATTATGTCATGCTAGCAGGAGTTTCATCTTCAACTCTATATAAAATTGTATGCATTGAAGTAAAAAATAAACACTGACGGCAGCAGAAGCACATCTAGAGTGGCCGCTGTGAGAATGCCAGCTGCAGCAGGGGAGGAGCAGCTGGGGCTGTGTGCTCTGTGGAACTGATGGAGGAGGGGAACAGGTGATCCCAGTGGGAGCCCTGTACCCTACTAAATAGTGAGACGGGAGCCCCTGCTCCCAGGCACAGCTGCAGCTGCCCAGCCATGGCTCCAGACCCAGGCATCCCTATGCTCTCAGAGACCCAGGAAGCCCCCTTCCCTTGCAGGCTCAGAAGTGCCTGCTCCCACTCCCTGGCCTCTCCCTGCTCCAATCACCTGCTCTGTGGTGGAGCAAAGTTGTGGACATGTCCCGATAGTTAAGCCCAGATGTTGTGGTGACCTGGCCGGGTGTGCCTGTACTTGGAGGCTGCACTGACATGCCAACCCCCTGCAGTCTTGGCCCCCTCTGGAAACTGCTTCTGAGGCTAAAACTTTGGGTACCAACAAGCATAGGAGGGAGGCAGGGTGGCTGATATTGGCTTGACACATGCCTGGTGTTGACCCTCAGCACAGACAGCCTGGATACCACTGAGGACATGTTGATGACGGCCAGAGGCAGACTGGTTCCTACGTGGGAAGCTGTGGGTCCCTGGTGAAACCCACCTTCAAGCCAGGGATGACCTGAAGTCTGGGGGCCGGGATGCCAGTTTTGGGTGGAGTCAGTGACCTGGAGTCAGAACTTCCTTGATGCCTTTTGGCCAATTGAATGGTGCTTTTTCTCAGGCCTGTCCATGGCCACTCACTGACCAACCACCATGCACTTCTTCCATTCTGAGCTCATAAAATCCCCAAACTCAGCCAGACCCAGAGACTTGTGAGGATGACCTGCTTGCAGATAGAAGCTACCCACTTCAGGTAACCTCTCTGCAGAGAGCAGCTCTGTCACTCAATAAAGTTCCTCAATAAAGGACAACCTTCAGTTGTCCACATAACCTCATTCTTCCTGGACATGGGACAAGAACTCAAGACTACCAAACAGTGGGAGTGAAAAGAGTCATAACATATTTCTGGCCAGCTCGCTAAGTCATGGGCAGTGACATGCTCCTGGACAACAGGATTGAAGAATGGTGACACTTCTTGGGGCCCAAACCTCCAGATTCCCCAAGTCAGAGCTGCTATAACATCATAGCCCTCCTGCTCCCTGCTGGTACCAGGCAGCTTCCCCAAACAGGAAGCTGAGCCAGCCCAGGATTTGCAGGCCAGACAAGGTGACAGGACTGAAAGAGTTGTAACACAAATGGTCTGAAACACACCTGCTCTGCAGCATCCCCCTCACAGCTCACTATGCTGTGGCAGTGAGGAGAAGGGCTGCAAACCTTCTGGGATCCAAGACCTTGGGGCTCCTCATGTCAGGGCTGCATCATTCTGTAACACGCTCTTTGGGGTTCTGCAGTTTCTGGCACCTCCGAGCTTTCAGACGCACTGCATTCCCCTCGTCCAGATGTTGGTGCCTATAATGGAAGCCTCTTGCAGTACAACTGGTCCAGTCTCAGTCTCTCATGGACCTGCCACTTGTGCTGGTGTCTGGAGCTACCTGCCCTGCTCAAGTAGTCAGCATGATTGACTGTGTAGAGTTGAGTTTTGCTCATCCCATCACTTTTAATTCAAAGCAACACACAGTCACAACCAAGTCAGATCCCACGCTTGGTTGTTCACACACCCTTGCCACTCCACACCTGTCTTGCCCTTGGCAGGCATGGGATCTGGGCTGGTAGCATGAGCCAAGCACAGCCTGCAAGACCGAATGGGTGAAACTAGCCCAGCAGGCATGAGCAAAGCTCAAGCAGAGGCACCGTTGAACCCAGATGTTTCCAGCTGGCAAAGTGACATCCTGCATCAACATCTTATAACCGTTTACTAGATATAAAAACGGGGTAGCAGTGAGCATTTTCATTCAAAGTAGATCTTCATAATTGGAAATAATTTACACTTATACTCTTACTTTATAGATGAGAAATCTCAGACCCAGAGATTGCAAATTGTCAACAGTCACAGAAGAAATCAGTATTAAAACTGCCCTACAACTGAATCTCAAGGAACCTAGAGACGTTATTGGAGAAAAATATTTCCATAGCTATATACGTTCCAACCAAGAATATGTCACTTGGCATTTTACATTCTTATTTACCTAAGGACATGAAGCCGAAAGTCAGAAGTCAGGACAGACTTAGAAAATACCGGCAGTGTTGTAAACATATATAGAACGACTGTGTGTTGCTTTGAATTAAAAGTGATGGGAATAACCTGCCACCTGTATATGTGAATCAAAATCCCGTGCAGATGACTACTACTGAGAAAATCTGGCTTCATTTGCTGCACTGAAACAGTGCAAAAAATAAGGGTGTTCATAAAGATATATACACAGGAGTGTTAACTGCAGCACTATTCGTAACAGCAAAGATATGGAATCAACCTAAATGCCCATCAGTGACAGGTTGGATAAAGAAAATGTGATATATATATACACACACACACACACACATACACACACACATATATACACACATATATATACATATATACCCATACACACACATACAGACAGCCAGACACACATACCATGGAATACCATGCAGACATAAAAAAGAATGATCTCATGTCTTTTGCTGGAATATGGATGGAGTGGAAGATATTATCCTTAGCAAACGAATGCAGGGACATATACCCCATATTCTCATTTCAAAGTGGGAGCTAAATGTTAAGAACTCATGAAAACAAAGAAGGGAGCAACACACTGGAGACTACTTGAGGGTTTAGGGTGGGAAGAGCAAGAAGGGTAGAAAAAAGTAACTGTTGGGTACTAGGCTTAATACCTAGGTGATAACATAATCTGTACAACAAACCTCTGTGACATGAGTTTACCTATATAACAAACCTGCACGTGTACTCACAAAGTGAAAGTAAAAATTAAATAAAAATAAAATAATAAGTGTGGATAAACATTTTTAAAAGACTATAGAAGGTTGCAACAGAGGATCATGGAATATCTTCAAGACATCTAAGAATTTATTATTAAATTTTAAAATTGTAAAGTGTATGTTCATTCCCGCCAAATATATTGCAAAATAAAATAGATGCCCTAAAAGTTTTTCTTCTAAATTTGACAAGTGAACAAAAGAGTACAAGGACTATACTATTTTTAATGAGAGAGAGAAAACAGTCTTGCTTCTTTGTAGAAATAATTTATAAGAACATGCCACAATAAAGCCTGAAGTATGTGCCTCTATTCTATAGGGGGCACAGGCTCAAAAGCAAGACATTTGACCAATTTTCGACTATGAGAACAGGATTTTTTACCTTAATTCCTTATACATGACAAGTGGATAGGAAAAGCCCACATTTTGCTAAGATACAGTCATGCTGCTACGGGAGTTAAATGAGCAACTTTACTAATGTCTTTACCAATCTGACCTTAGGATTCTGGATTTACAATGTCATGTGTTTAAACTCTCCCTGATAAAATTATTAAAGAGATACACCTTGAGGTCACATGAATTCTTACCCATATCTCACTTGTTTGTCATTCAGGTCATTTCTGTTTGTTGGAAGGTGAATTAATCATATTAGTAATAAAAATCATAGCACTGAATCATTTTAGTGCATTTAAATGTGGAATGAACAGTAACAATCAAAGACTAGGAAAACAATAAAATCTGAGTTATTACATAAGAATTTGAGTTGTGAATACCAGGCAAGGCTTTTGTACATATAATTTTAAAAGTATTTTGGTTTATTCCTAGATTAAGGTTTGCATGAGTGTTAGACTTATCTCCTTAAGTTTTAATATATCATCTTTATCCCAGTTTCTTTTTTCTCCCTTTTTTTAAGGTATCACCTAAGATACATTTTACACACTATAAAACTCTCCCTTTTAAAGTATACAATTCAGCAGTTTTTTGTTAACTCACAAAGTTGTGTAACTATCACAACTACTTAATTTTAGAACATTTTTAATACCCCCAAAAGAAATCCTATACCCATTAGCAGATATCCTCTCTTCTTCTTCCTCAGCTCTTGGCAGCCAAATCTATGGATTTCCCTATTCTGGATAATTCATGTAAATATAATAATAAAATATGTGGTCTATTGTGACTGGCTTCTTTCACACAGAATAATGTTTTCCAGATTCATTTATATTATAGCACGTAACAGTCCTTCATTTCTTTTACTTTTGGAAAAATAGTACTGTAAAATCTATACCACATTTAAAAAATTTATTCATCAATTGATGGACATTGTGATTGTTTCTATCTTTTAGCTATTATGAATAATTTTCCTATGAGCATTTGGGGACAAGTCTTTATATAGACATATATTTTCATTTTTCTTGTGTACATAACTAAGAGTAGAATTTCCAAATCACGTAGTAATGCTGTGTTTAATCATTTGAAGAACTGTTAAACTACATCTGAAGTGTCTGCATCATTTTGCACTCCCACGAACAATCGATAAGAATTCCAATTCCTCCACATCCTTGTCAATACTTAATATTATCTGACTTTTTGATTCTAGGCATCCTAGTGGGTGAGAAGCAGTACCTTGTTGTGGTTTTGATTTGCCTTTGTTAGCTAGTGATATCAAACATTTTTTTATGTGCTTGTTGACCATTTGTGTATCTTTGGAGAGACTTCTATGCACAGCGTTTGCATTTTTAAAATTGGGTTGTCTTTTTATGTTTGAGTTGAGCTCTTTATATATTTTAGACACTAATCTCTTACTGGATATATGATTTCACAACATTTTCTCCCATTCTTTGAATTAAGTTTTCACATTTTTGATGGCATTATTTAAAGCACAGAAGACTTTAATCTCAAGGAAATTCAATTTATATATTTTTCTTTGATGTTGTAGTTAAACCACTGTGTGACACAAGGTCACAAAGATTTACTCCTATGTTTTCTTCTAAGAATTTTATAGTTTTGCCTTTTATATTTAGGCCTGTGATTTATTTAGAGTTATATCTGGTTTGAGGTAGGGATCTGACTCCATGCTTTTACATAAGACTACACAGTTGTCTCAGCACCATTTGCTGGGAAAAAAGTATTACTTTCTCCTTTGGGTTATCTTCACACCTTTGTCAAAGATCACTTAGCCATAAACATATGGCTTTATTTCTAGGCATTCAATTCTATTTCATTGATCTATTCTTTAGGCCAATCTTGTCTATGCTTGTGACAATGCCATACTGCATTGATTCTCATTGTTTTATAGTAAATTTTGAAATCAGGAACTGTGAGTCCTCCTTTGTTCTTTTTTAAAGATGTGGCTATTCTGGGCCCTTGACAATGCCATGTGAATTTTAGAATCAGCTTGTTAGTTTCTACAAAGATGTGATCTGGGATTCAGATTGAGATTACATTGAGGTTGCAGATCAATTTGGGGAATATTGTCATCTTAACAATGTTAAGTCTTCCAACCCATGAATATGGTATTTTTTTCCATTCATTTAGATCTTTGATTTTTCCCCATTAAGTTTTCTGAGTATAAGTTTTACACCTCTTTTGTTAAATTTATTCCTAAGTATTTTACTTGATGCTAGTTTGAATATAACTGTTCCCTTATTTTCTTATTTGGATTGTTCATTACAAATGTATAGAACTATCATTGGTTTGTAAAGTATTAATCTTGTATCCTGAAACCTTGCTGAACTCATTAGTTCTGATATATATTTAAGTAGATTCCTTAGGATTTCCTACATATAAAATTATGTAATCCAGAGATAGAGATTCTTTCCTCTATGTGGATCCTTTTTATTTCTTTTTCTTCCTCAATTGCCCTGGCTAGAACCTCCAGTACAAAGCTGAATAGAAGTGGCCACCACTTATCACTCCTGGCCAAAATTATTTATGTCTTCTTTTAATAAAAACATTGAGTTGTTTTTTGTTATTGTTGTAGTTAAATTCATATGATTGACTTCTAGTTTCAGTACAGTCTTTAGAGAATGTGAATTGTACCTTTTTGGGGATCTCCTTTAAAGTTTTCTCTGTTTCAATGTACATATTATTTTTGAAAGGTTGTATCCAAAGTTTGAGAAATATCTTTCATCTTAGGTCAGTATTTGAAATGGCCACTCAAGGAAACACCACAGTTACAGACTAAACACTTCTGAGGGTGTTTAGGACCTCTCAAAGCTCAACTCGATAAACACAGCATTGAAATTGTGTGCTTAATATGCCTTTGCCAGAGTGACATCACTTTTACTTTCTTTCCCAGAATGGAAATAACCTCTGTTTATGTGAATTATATTGAGATAGTAAGGCTTGGAGAGCTTTACTCCCATAATTAAACCCTGTATAGAGCAGCCACCTATATTCAACTGTGAGGTCTTTACTGTGTATTAACAGATCCTTAAGTGGGTGAAAGAAGGTCACAGAATGCTTGGAATGTATTTCTGATCCAGTACTGAAGACAGTACTGGATAAAAATGTAAAAGATGAAGGTGATAAAAATGATAAACAACACTTCGTGCCTGATATTTTTCTCAGCACTACAAAATTTGCATGTAAAATCTTTACAACCGCTCTTTAAGGTATCCCCGTTTACAGTGGAGGAAATGGAGGTACATAGACATTAAATAACTCACCCAAGTTCATGCAGGTAACAAGTGATAGAGCTGGGATTTGAGCCTAGGCAAACTAACTTCCAAACTGTCCTCTGATTATGAAGCTACAGTACAATGAAGATCAGTGGCAGGAGAGTGGTCAGAACATTACCTGGCTTTGGGGGACTTACAGAGGTTATCTGGTGTCCCTTCTTGCATTCCCTAGTTTGTCACCCACATTATCAAGAGGGAAACAGGAAGATTTCAGACTGCATAAGGGAGGAGAGCTGGTAAAATATCTGGGGTATATTGGTCAGAGTGTCCTTAAAACGTCCTCTTTTGCTTTAAAGGTGATATAGTTTGGTTCTGTGTCCCCAGATTTCATCTTGTAGCTCCTATAATTCCCCCATGTTCTGGGAAGGACCTGGTGAGAGATAACTGAATCATGGGGGCGAGTCTTTTCTGTGCTGTTCCTGTGATAGTGAATACATCTCTTGAGATCTGATGGTATTAAAAATGAAAATTTCCCTGTACAAGCTTTTTTTGCCTGCTGCCATCCATGTGGCAGGACGTGACTTGTTCCTCCTTACCTTCCACCATTATTGTAAGGCCTCCCCAGCTACGTGGAACCATAAGTCCAAGCAACATCTTTTTCTTCCCATTCTCAGATTATATCTTTATCAGGAGTGTGAAAATGGAATAATAAAGGCTAAGAGAAAAGTCACTGAAGCTCTAACCACATATTGTAAGCACTTATCTGAGCATGTTCTCTGTCTACATTCAGGGCTTGCCTACTAAGTTGGTTTTCCTTACCTCCATTCCATTTTTGTCTGATATTCTGGTTTCTTGAATTTCATTTCAAGGTTGACATTATTTGTAATTATTCAACTAATTGTTTGTAGAAAGAAACAAATGTGTGATTTTTTTTCTTCAAGAATAAACATTTGAGAAATTTCCTGTGGTGACAAATATTTCTGTGAAAATTAATGACAAATTATTATGCTTGGGGGAACTGTAGGACATTTTTTGTTAACAAGACAATTCTTCTTTCAAGATAGCCCTCACAACAAAACTTGGCTATATCTCTAATCATTGGAAGTTTCATTCTCTGTCTGTACCAGCAGTACGCATTGTTTAGGGAAACAGATGACTTCAGGACAATCATGTAAAAGACAAGACAAATCCCAACCAAGCCAGCATTATGGGTAATACAGTAACTACATGGCCATGAACATTTGAAACATTATTAATTTGATTTGTTAGAATTTAAGAAGAAAAAGAAGAAATTTCTCATTTTTTATGGACAACTTGTACATCTATTAAACAGAACATTGACATGCTATAATACCAAGAAAATGTTATCCCATAATTAATCTTCTATTAGGATCTGTCTCAGAACCTCCTTGGCTATCTCCATTCCACCCTACACCAAAAAAACTTCACTCTCGGATATCCACGTAACACTGATATTGCCATGCACGCATTCCAAGCATTTAAGTGTCTTCCACATATCCAAATCATACACCTTCCCAGTCTGTAAGGGGTATCTCAGAAGCAAGAAATGAAGATAAAGTGGGATTCCCATTTAGAGGTAGGTGGCCATAGGCAGGATACTGTAAAAATTATTTGTCTATACCCCTTATTGGCATAACCTCATTCCCTTAAAGGCTACCTAACACCCCTACCACTTACCATTGTTCAGTACTACAGGAAGATGCTATGTTATTCTTTAAGAATGATTTTTAAAAACCATTTTAGTTTAAATGTCAAACTGTTAAATGTATCTTATAATTTTGCATTTCAGGAATCTCAATCATCTTCCACTATCTATCTCTCATTTACAGAAATGGTAAGCCAATTCAGCATCAACTAGAAAATAGAAATAATATGTGAAAAGACATCTTCATATGTCTCAATATGTTTGTGGATAACTTTTCAAGGTATACACCTTTCTTTGACAGTAGAGTTTGTATAGCAAGAATGGTATACAGGCTCAGGCAAAGTGGAAATATTCTCTTATTACAAATAAGGGAGGAGAATGAAAAGTGGACAGGAGTGTCAGCTGTAAATTGTAGAATGTTCTGCACAAAAACCACATAATATTTGTTAAATAATAAGTACAGTGTTCTGAGTACCCAACGTTTTGTTAAAACGTAATGTACAATAACAAACAGAAAATAATAAGCAGAGAGCTTTTGAAATTAGGAAAGAACTATAGGACAGTATTTCTATTTTGGTGAACACCTAGAGAAGAGCTGCTTGATTTAGGACAGGAGGCAAGAAATCATACAGTGAATGTGTGCTTAATTAACCACAAAACGTTCTTTCAATATATTAGTAATATGATAGATAATGTCAGATTTATTAGAATCACTATTTAAATTATTCTTGGCCGGGCATGGTAGCTCACACCTATAATTCTGGCATTCTGAGTGGCTGAGGCAGGTGAATTGCTTAAGTCCAGGAATTCACGACCAGCTTAGGCAACATACTGAAACCCCATTTCTACTAAAAATATAAAAAGGTAGCCAGGTGTGGTGGTACAAGCCTGTAATCCCAGCTACTCAGAAGGTGAGGCAGGAAGATCACCTGAGCCTGGGATGTCAAGGGTGCATTAAGCCAAGATCGCACCACTGCACTCTAACCTGGATAACTACAGTGAGACCCTGTCTCAAAATTAAATTAAATTATCTTCATAAAAACATTTATAAATATTTTATGTCAGATGAGAGGCTAAAATAAAAAAGTAGATACTTTAACTTCCCACTAAACGAACACTCTTCCATGTAGTCCAATTATTAACACTCTTAGAGTCAATTCCTTGGAGTGTTAACAACTACATAAATCCTATGCTACCCTGAGGGGCAAATTATGAATATAATATAATTTTTGCTTAATGCCAAGGAAACATGTTTAAACACTAGTAGTCCTTCTGAAATGAAACTTGCTGTCCTGCGACTGTTTATTGAGTGCTATCCTGATGATGAAATTAGGTGAAGAGCAAGCTGATACTCAGTGAATGAAAGGTATTGTAGGTATGTAACCTCTCAAGCTGGATTGAATCCCACATGTAGGAATTCTGACTCTTACATATTGAATAAACTTTATAGAGATAGATTTTAATGTTCTGATATTGTTTGGCTGTGTCCCCTGTCAAATCCCATCTTGAATTGTAGCTCCCATAATTCCCATGTGTTGTGAGAGGGACCCGCCGCGAGGCAATTGAATCATTGGGGCAGTTTCCCCCATGTAGTTCTTGAGGTAGAGAACAAGCCTCATGAGATCTGATGACTTTATAAGGGGTTTCCTTTCTTCACTTGGCTCCCATTCCCTCTTGCCTACCACCATGGAAGACATGCCTTTCACCTTCCGCCACGACTGTGAGACCCCCCCCAGCCACCTGGAACTGTGAGCCCATTAAACCTCTTTTTCTTCATAAATTACCCAGTCTCTGGTATGTCTTGATCCGCAGAGTGAAAACAAATACGTGTCCCATGAATATTTTAGAGGCTATTAGTGACTGACACAAAATACTTTATGAGTCATAATTTGTTGGGCTTTTCTTCTTAGTGATAAATTGAAATCCTTTTAATTCCAGGTAATTGTATACAATTATTTTTGATCTCTAGTCCTATGTGTGAAGAAAAGAAGTTATGTTTAACTAATTAGCTGTTGTAGAAATGAATGATGCTAGTTGGCATGTTGGTGGCATTTCAATTACTATGGACCCTAAAAAGTAAAAATGAAATAGCAGAGGGAGACTTCCACTCTAAAAGGTAAAAAGAGCCAAGGACATAGGAAGCAGGTGGTGATTCAGGTCATTCCAGAAACTATGGCAAGACTTGAACATAGTCAACTCGGGGCACCACATCCAAATAAAATCACCTAAGATACAGTGGCTCCTTTAATTTAGAAATTGTTGTTAGATGATCTTTAATATGGATCGTTGCTTAATGACAGTTAAGATTAAAGAACTTCAGCTATTATTGTAAGAATGCCGTCCATTTTCCTATTAGAAAGTAGACCATTTTGAGTGTAGACAGGTATCTTGTAGATTTTTTTCCTATTTCATGTTTTTTTTTTTAGTTTATCTTGTGACATTTGTTAAGTGAATAATAGCTGATTGTTAAAAAATAATATTTAGTACTATTTATCCCGAGTCTTCTATTTTGGAGGCCTAAGTTGCCTGCTTTGCCAGACAAGTAAGTGGTACTGCAGGTTATTTGGTAAAAGTTAGGAGGGAATTATTTCAAAGTCTAAAATAAAATTGTCAAAATATGTCTTTGGAAACATGGCTCTAGATTTCAGAATTACCCAAACATAACAGTGCCCATTTTCCCAAAGACAATTTGAATAGTTTGGGCGGGTTTTATGCTGCTGCAACAAACAAAAAACAAAAATAAAATGCAACTCAGTTGCTTAAGAAAACAGAATTCATCTGTTGTTTAGAAAAGTTAGCTGTGAAACTGGGAGAATCTTCACTGCAACTGTCCTCCATCAGATGATTCAGGGATTAGGATGATTCAGTCTTGTGGTTCCGCTATCTCAAACGTATGCCTCCTCTACAATCTCCTTTGCAGAGGAAGAGAAAGACTGAAAATACACATAGAGGCTTTTACCTCCTCTGCACAGAAGTGATATACTTTACTTCCCTTTTCCCTTGGCGAGAAGTAATTCTATGACCCCACCTAACTGCAAGGTGGACGGAAAATATGATTTCCTATATGATCACTAAAGAAAGAAACCCAGATATTTATGCACACTAATAGTATCTCTCACACCATCCTTATGATTTCTAATAGCCTAGCCCAGAAAGCTAAAGGGAATTAATACAAGGCTTAAAGCAAATGCTCATAATTTTAAATAACATTTCTTAAAAATAATAAATAAAAGCACATAATTATACAGGAAACATAAAACTAAGGTCCTTGAAGCCAGGGTCATGTCATATCCTTTTGATATTACCCAATCCCTATCAGATGGTTTGTGAGAGAACGAACATATTAATAAATTCATGAGAGTATGATTCCTTCCTTTGGTCAGTGAACACATGATTTATGCTCATATCATGTCAATTTACATCAGGATAGCATACTAGCAGTCATAACAACTTTAATAACTGTGTAGAACGTTAAAACGTGCAAAGCATTTTCATATACTATATGCTTAACAAGTCAAAACTATGAGATTGGTATATACGTTTGGTTTGTTCTCTATAATTTAACTACGTAACATAACAACCTTGAAAAACGTAACATCATTTTAACACAAAACATTTAATTTTTGAGAGGAGAGTCATTCAAAACATCGGAATACTTTGGCACATATAAAAGAAATATACTTTTTAAACTCTCTAGATGGAAATAGCATTCAATTCTTGGAAAATACAATACTACATTTGAATTAATTTGTATTATTTGAAATATATTGTATGACTAATGCTAAGCACATAAATTTAATTTGCAAGTTACCTGTAATATTGTTAAAAAAAAAAAAATCAGGACAGCCAAACTTGCATAAAATTGGCATTAGAAAACTGAGAACACTGAGGAAATGAAATAATCATTAATCATTGTGTGACTGCAGAAGGATTAAGTGGGTTTCTATAGATTTTGCTTCACTTATTAATGACATGGTTTTACATATATAAAAGATAGGCCGGGTGCGGTGGCTCAAGCCTGTAATCCTAGCACTTTGGGAGGCCGAGACGGGCGGATCACGAGGTCAGGAGTTCGAGACCATCCTGGCTAACATGGGGAAACCCCATCTCTACTAAAAAATACAAAAAATTAGCCGGGCGAGGTGGCCGGCGCCTGTGGTCCCAGCTACTCGGGAGGCTGAGGCAGGAGAATGGCATGAATCCGGGAGGCAGAGGTTGCAGTGAGCTGAGATCCAGCCACTGCACTCCAGCCTGGGCGACAGAGCAAGACTCTGTCTCAAAAAAAAAAAAAAAAAAAAAAAAGATATAAAAGATATGTATACATGTATCCAACATTGGGGTATGGGCTGCGACAATTTATTTTCCCTTGGATTTAAAGTAATCATCTCTGAAGTTTTCTCAATAACTACGTAAGTACAAAAGATAAAATCTCATTTTAACCACCTATATATAAACTTTCTTAAGGGCTCCAGATCAGGGTTATTACTCAAATATATGTAGAATTGGGTTTTATTAAAAACTTACTAGCATAATAGCATCTCAATATAGTCTTTGGAGTCCAAGAGACAGACTGAAATCTCAGCATCTTGATTCATTGTGAGACTGTAGATGAACTAATTAAGCCTTCTGACCATTAGTCTCATCTCTAAAGTGATATCAAAATGCCCTTTACGAAGTGAGATTAGAAGCATGAAATGAGAATACACAGATAATGCACCTAGCATTGCACCTACCAAATGGTGAAACCTTGACAATTCAAATTCTCTTTGAGTGTACATCATGGTGCATGTAATTATTTTGACCTCTTAAAAGGTCCAACATCCAGGTGCAGAAAATAAAATACATGAATTGGAACAAATCACCACAATTACACACACAAATACAAAATTCAATGATTCGTGAACATTAAACACATTACCTTATTTAAGTGAAAAAAAATGCTGCAGTAAGATTTTCTGTAAATATTTTACCTGCTATGTGGAAAGTGTCAGTTCTTTATTTTGAAGTAAATTTTTAGTGCTGGTATTTAGTTCCAGAGTAAACTTTTTTTAGCTTGAGAATTATATCACAATTTAATGGAGTATATTTTAATGTATTTAATTTGGAATCTAAATTTGCATATTATCATTTGTATTTCAGTACTACTCTGGTTTGAATTTTACATTTATTTTCTTTTCTCTCAAATGGCACTCAGTTTTGTAGAGTGTATCATGATAATTCAGGATGTTTTTCAGATATTATTAACAATCCTTTATGTTCACAGCATTGTTTTCTTTGAAAATGATAATTAGAAGCAAACAATTATAGAAATGAAAATTTAAGGTTATTTTTAAAGCAAAGGTGAAATCCTAAATAAGTTAGTTAATTGAAAGTATTGAGGAATTACTAAACATAGAGCAACGTGTTAGGTATGCTGCAGTAGAGAGAACAAGATGACATTGTTTCCTCATTTAACAAACTTGCAGAATTGCGGAGTAGAAAATATGCACACAACACAAGAACCTTAGAACATATGACAGCGTAAGGTAAAGGGCTATACTTTGTGATCTTAAAAACAAAGAGTTCAAGGAGAGGGGGAATCAAGGTACAATATTTAAGACAATGAAGACTTCCAGGAGAAAGTGGGACTTGGATTTGGCCTTGAGGAATGAATAGGAAATGGGGATCTGAGCAGATACACAGATCATGCTGTTCCCAGAAGCAGAAATAGTGATGGTGGGGTTTGTGAAGGGAGAAAACAGAACAACCTTATTAGCTTTGAGATTTCTGCTATGTACTGAAGAAAGATTACTTTTGGATAAGTATGGCAAAACTTGATTGTATAACTTGTATACCAAACTGGGGGAAGAAAGCTCATAAATTTTCCCAGACTGGTCACATTGAAAAACAAATAGATAAACAGGAGAATACGTGTTGTTTTAGAATCTATCACCTGGTAGTATATAAAGAATGGATTTGAAATAAGATATATTAGAAGATAGAAACCACCCAAAAGATCATTTTGGCCATCCAGAATTGGAAATTCATACTGACAATTTAAATGAAAAATGATGGAATTTAGACAAAAGGACAATTACAGGAGGAGGGTCCAGATCCAACTTTTGCAACTAAGAAAAACTTTAGGATGGAAAAAGTATACAGGGCCTCTAGGATTTGTTATGATGGAAATGGGGAAATTTCTACTACCTAAAAGACACCAGTTCCTCAATAAATGCTTAAGCAAAGCCTTCCATTTGCAGAAAGTGCTAAGGGAGATGGGAGGCTAACCCTCATCCTCATTTTGAGGCTAAATATTGGCTAATACTTTGATGAATACTTTTAAAAATCATTAAGGCAGCCAGGGACCATGGTGTGACTCTGTTGTCTCAGCAATTCTGGAGGCTGAGGTAGGAGGATTGCTTACCCCAGGAGGCCAGTATGGGCAACACAGTGAAACCTTGTTTCAAAAAAAAAATTACTAAGAAAAAATATAATTTCAAGTTTCCTTTGTTCATATTTATGTTTAAATATGAAGGATTGAATTCATCATTGTGAACAGGTATTTCCTTGTTTGGAAGAAATTTTTAGGTAAAACTCTCCAAAGGTAATGCAAAATTCTACTCAGGCCTAGTAAAAGCCTGCACAATGAAGGGCTAAACCAGTCTCGCAATAAACAGAAGCTTGCCTTCACTGTGGGCTGGTTAAAGCTACAAAAGAATATTTTAATGTCAGCTTATTCTTCACATATCTTGCAGGACTCAAATATGAGGAATAAGACAGAGAGAAACGTCAAAACGTAGTCTTCTAGGAGAGATGCAGACCCCTATGGTACATGGTGCACTGCTGATGGACAGAAACAAAGTACAGTCTCTGTGGGAAAGGCACCATTCAGTAGCTTTCTCAGTGACGAGATCTGATATACAATTTTAAGTTTTCTGTTTGTGTGAAATAATTCTGTTTAACCTCAAGTCTTCAGTACTGTTTGTTCAACATGACAGCTTACTATCAAATGTGGTACTGTTTGGTGGGAAGTGTGAACTTGAAGGATGAAACTGGCATGGAAATGAAATGATTATAAGATATTGAGAAATTCTGAAAGCATTTGGTTTTAGAAAGATAATGAACAACAGCAAGGAGATACTGGACCTTCAATGCTCTCCCAGTCCGATCCAGCAATACCCAGTATTACTAAATAATGGAGTACAAGACTGTATTCCTGTAGTCCATCAGGCTGGAATCTCATTCTTGGTTCAGTATTATAGAAAGGGTCACTGAATCAGGCGAGTTGTGACATCCAGTCTACACAGGTATCTAAGCTAGAGATTTCTTCATAGTATTAAGTGAGATAAAATGTTTTATAATCTTGTATACACTCAGAACATAGTAGGATCCCAATGTATGAATTGGACAGTGAGCAATATTCCAGTAATATTTGAAGAAAAAAAGACTGAGTGCATTCAAACATGAATACAAAGCTGCTGTTTGGAAAAATACACGACTTCACAGAAAACCTCCTATCTCAACCAACACAGCTTTATCATCCCTATAATGCATGTCCCAGGAAAATGCTGTAAGAATTTTAAGAGTTTCCATGTGGAAAAGATCAGTGCCTTCAGTGTATTTCTAACTTTGTAACACGAAAATTATACTACCAGCATTGCACTACTGAAAAACTTTTAAATACCCAATTTTTGTGTCAGCTCATCTTTGGTTTTTATCTTGCTTCTGCATTTGATCTATTTTTAAAGAAAAATTTTCAGAGTGATACTTTCCACATTTTACCTGCATAAGCCTCTGTCCTGTATCACAAACTCTTTCCGTGGGGATTTTAGTTTCCTTAAGAAACAAATGTTCCCTCTGTTTGGAATGTTCTCCTAACTCATGAAGTTGAATCTCCAAGAAGTATCTGGACTTATCAGATTGTCTTATATGGGTTAAGATGTAATTGATCTTTTCTAACTGGCCTTATGAGATTCAAACTCAGAAGATGGAAAGGAGGGGAGAATTTTTTTAAGGATTAAGTCTGACACAGAAATAAAAACATACTCCAAAGAACAGTGACAAATGAAATAAAAACATCAGAAGGTTAAGAGTCCCAAAGAAAAAAGTATCTTACCAGATTTTTGAAGTTACCAGACGATCCAGGAGTTCAAGCCTGATAAAAAGCAAAACAGACAAAAACCAGAAAACAAGAGTTTTTGTTTTAGAAAAATGGACAATAAAATGTTATAATTCTACAACATTATTCTATTTACAAGTACTGCCGACTGAATAAATACTTTAGGAGATAATTTCTGTAGACAAAAATGTGTCTTTCACTTAAACTGAAGTGCTTAACCTTATATTGTGCCATTAAAACAAGCAATAAAAGGTAATATTCTGGCTCCAGAAAATATTTTTTTTCCAATTATTTAGGTGACTATAATAATTTGGTTAATTCTTTACATTCTCAAAGAAGGGAGATTATTATTAAATGCACGTGAAATTATCCAATAATTAGTACATGCATTTAATGTTTTTATGGGATAAGCAGACTAAAGTTTCATTTTAAAAAACTTTTCCCATTTTTCAGGTTTTTGCTGGCTATGACAATAATTACTTTTGGCTTTGATTTGTTTTTGAAAAGTAAAGCCATGAAAGATATTATAATGACAAAAATGAAAGCTTTTTAATTTTTAAATGATAGTAAAATGCAGCCTCTATTTTTTAAAGGTGTTTGAAGTTCAAATGAAAGGCAATATCTGAACAGCACAAATTCCCAAGAGGAGACCCAGCACCTGCCATGGGATGCAAAGGTTTTATAAATGTTGTCTTGTGTAAAGGCAATGGCAAACATTGTGAGGCCTTTTGCAAATATGCCTGCCTGCTTGTGTTTGAGCAGAAATATTGAACTTCTAGCCATTATTATTATTAAATAAAGGAGATTATTCTTTAAACATTTGATGGTAGCCTTTTCTTTTTGCCTTGGGAATCAAGTTTGAAATTACACATTGTATGAGTAGTAAAACACATGTCTTTCTTTGAAAGAGAATGGAGAACATAGTAAGTGTGAAAAGGACTTGACACTATTGTGTGCGGTTTTATATGTGCATATGAATATGTGTCTGCATCTCATTATCAGAAAATTTAAATTAGGTTATTTCTGTTGGGCCAGAATAATCTCTATAATGCTAGACTACTAATTGGTAACAAATCGCCCAGAAGGAAGTTATTAATATTCCTTCTCTAGGGTCCAAAATCATTAGAGAAGATCAATGCTTCACTTTTGAAGAGCAAGTAATGGATCTTGTCGTATTATTAGAGAGCTTATTGAATTCTCTAGCCTGGCTTCAAAGGTGTAAAATGGATGCTCTCTTAGAAACCTTTGTCCATGGATCTTAGTTCTATTAATGACCTTAGAAAATAATCTGATAAATTCTTTTATTTTCATATATTAAGTTATTTCTTCGTGGTGAGTTATAATCCACAAAAGATTTGCAAAAATACAAATGCATACAGCTCAATAAATTATCACAAAGTCAATGCTCATGTAATTATTATTACAAGATAAAGAACTTGAAGATAACCACTACACAGAAGCCTGTGGCTTGTTCTGTCACACTGGGTAAGTTTATATGTATATACAAAGATGTGTGTGCAGAGATTTGTAATCATGCTGCATTAACGTCTCACGTTCATCACAACTTTGCAAGGCATTTGAATGCACATTACCAGGGAGGGACAACACCTTGAAAATATCACATGTTGTCATTGAATATATCATACACTGTAATCTCAGTAAACTATTAATTACATGTGTTTGTCAAAGTATCTGGATTTTTTTGTCCAGCCTATGTTTTTAAGTTTTAAACTTTATCTAGTTGGAATCATGTACTACATCTCTCTGTGTTTAGTTTCTTTCGCTTAATATCTTATTTGTGAGATTCATTCATCTGGTTGCTCATAATTGCAGTTAGTTTTCATTACTCAATAGTATTCCATTGGATAAATATTCCACAACTTACATACTCAATCCACTACTGGCAGCTATGTGGATTGTTTCCACTTTGGGATTATTATGAATTACCCTACCATAAGCATCCTTTGTTAAGAGTGAGATTACTAGGTCAGAAAATATACCTATGTTCTACTTTAGCAAATAATTTAAATAGTGTTACGAGAATTGCCATTGCTGCATGTTTCCCAGAACATATTTCTTTTCTGCTTAATTTTAGCCATCGGTGTACTATTTCGTGGAATATTTCCGTACTTTTCATTTACATTTCCTTCATTACAAATTTTAGTGCATTTTCATATGTTTATTAGTCATACATATGTAGTCATTTGAGAAGGTTCTTAAGTTATTTTTGGGTGGTCTTTCGTTATCAATTCACAGACGTGCTTTACGTATTCTAGATGTGAGTCCTTTGTTGGTTATATATTGTGAAAATCTGTTTCCTACTCCATAGTTTCCTCTTTTACTCGCTTATTGTTTCTTATATTAAACATCTATTGTTAATTTTAATGCAGTCCTATTGAATCTTTACTTATGCATGCCATTTATTACATAAAATAATCATATATACACTTCTGTATTTGCTTCTAAAAATCTTTTTATATTATGATTTATTTGCCTTTCACATCTAATCCAAAAATCCACCTGAACTTTATATTTTGAGTTGGGGTAAAGTTTCATTATTTTTCCAAATTGGCCCAGCAAAATTTATTAAAAATATGACATTTTCAAATTGCTCTACAATATTAGTCATGAATTCAGTACCCATACATCCTTGGCTGTGTTTCTAGACATTTGTGTGTTCCACTGAACAATTTGTCTATATTGTACTGTCTTACACAATATACATAATAACATTCTTTGATAGCTGGTAGAGTACATTTTTCTACTCTTTCCTTCAATATAAGTGTGTTGACCTTTTATTATATTGATATAATTTACATAAAGTTTACTATTTTAAAATATACATTTCATTGTTTTTCCAGTATATTCAGTTTGTACAAAGATAACTACTAATTCCAGAATGTTTCTAACACCTCAAAAGAAAACCCTATATGGTACCTATTAGCAGCCAATATCTGCTCTTGTATCTTCTTCCCCGGATAACTCCTACTCTACTATCTGGCTCTCTGGATTTGCCTATTCTGTATACTTCATATAAATGGAATCACACAACATGTGACCTTTTGTGTCTGGCTTAATTTAAAATATTTTTAAAGTCCATTTATACTGTAGCACATAATAGGACTTTATTCCTTTGTTGCTAAAAAATATTTCATTGAATGGATATACCACGTATTGGTTATCTATTCACTAGCTGAAGGACATTTAGATTTTCATTTTTTTGCTATTATGAATAACAATGCTATGAACAGTCCTGTATGTGTTTTCTTGTGTGAAAATTTGTTTATAGTCCTCTTGGGTATATACTTAGGAATTTCAGGGTCACCTGGTAATTCTATGTTTGATGAACTGCCAAACTGTTTTCCACAGCAACTGCATCATTTCACATTCCCACTAGCAATGCATAAGGTTTATAATTTCTTCACATCCTTGCCAACACTTATTTTCTATTTCATTAAAAAAAATCATAGCTATATGGTAGAGTGTGATGGATCTTACTGTAGTTTTAATTTTTGTCTCCCTAATGCCTAATGTTGAACATTCTTTTTTCATATAGTTATTGCCCATTTGTTTATCTTCTTTGGAGAAATATGTATTAAAATTCTTCACTTGCTTTTTTTTTTTCTTTTTTGAGACGGAGTCTCTCTCTGTCACCCAGGTTAGAGAGCAGTGACACCATCTTGGCTCACTGCAACCTCTGCCTCCTGGGTTCAAGTAATTCTCCTGTCCCAGCCTCCTGCTGAGAATTCAGGCACATGCCACCATGCCTAATTTTTGTATTTTTAGTAGCAACTAGGTTTCACCATGCTGGCCGGGCTGTTCTCGAACTCCTGACCTCAAGTGATCTGCCTGCCTCAGCCTCCCAAAGTGCTGGGATTACAGGCGTGAGCCACTGCACCCTACCTCTTTGCTCACTTTTTAATTGGGCTGTTTTTTTATTGTTGAGTTCTAAGTGATCTCAATATTTTATTAGATATATGATTAGCAAGTATTTCCTCCCATTTTGTGTTGCCTTTCACTCTACAGTATTATTTAATTTATCCCAATAATGTAGAATTTTCTACATATAGCTTTACATCTTTCAGTAGATACATTCTTATTTGATATTTTTATGTTATCAGATATGGTATTTTTATATTTATTACTTGCATATAGAAATGCATTTGATTTTCTATTGACCATTAGGGAGGAACCTCAATAAAAATCATGTATTAAAATAAATAATCTGGTACATCTCTCTCAATTTACTATCTACAGTCATACAATACTAGTTTTATCTAGTCCATTCAAATCCTTTAACTTTACTAAAAAGGCATGCATGTATGTATGCATTAATTCATGTGTATATGAATGTATATATTTTGCATTCGTGCATTTAACAAGAACACCAACATAACACTGAATAGAAGTGGTGATACTGGGCATCCTTGTCTTTGTTTCAAAAGGAACCACTGCTACTAAGTGTGGTATTTGTTGTAAGTGTTTGCTAGATATTTTTATATCATAATAAGAAAGCACACTTCTATTAGAATGTTAATCATAAAGGGTTTTTATGTTGTCCATTACATTACTTAAATAGTTATATAATTACTTCGAGTGTCTTTTTCTTGTACTTCTCATCTTTAAGTTGTATTTTTCTAGAAGTTTTATTCAAAATTCCATGTTTTTAGAAAAGTAATTTCGAGCATCCTCTCAACATCCTTTTAATATCATCAGGGTTTATAGTGATTTAACTGATGTTAGCTTTTCTTGAATCCTCTATTTTTCAACTTGGCCAGTTGCATCACTATTACTTTCATCAGTTTATTTTAAAAAACCAAATGTGGTTTTGTTGATCCTCTCTGTTGTATGCAGTATAATATATAATATTTTCCATTATATTACCTTCTGATATTTATTATTTCTCTTCTTTTGTATTTGAGATAAATGTGCTGTTTTCTTCCTAATTTGTTGATACTTATATTGTTTTTCTGCCTTTTTCATACATATATGTATATATTTATGTATATATATATATTTAAATTACAGGTTTCACTTGCAATATTGGCTTTCACTTTGAAACAGCATTTTAATTTGTATTTATTTCTAAATATTTTCAAGTTGAGTTTTCTTAAGAAATTTCAAAAATATAAATTTCTATGTTTTAAATTTCCTAATATCTGAAGATTTTCTAGCTCAAATTAATTTGTACACAAAGCACTTACTCTATATGATCTCAATCCTCTGAATGTATTGAAACTTGCTTTAGGATTCAGCATCTGGTCATTTTTCATGAATGCTCTGTAAGTACTTAAAATTATATTGTATAATTATATACATAAATTACCTTAAATGTGTTGATCTTGTGGTCTATTCAAATATTAGAAGATGCATGTTATCATATCCCACCATGATTTGGGATTCACCATTTTTTCCCTGTAAGCTCCATCATTTTTCCTCATTAAGTATATTAGCCATTAAGAAATATATAAACATTTGAAATTTTCATAGTCTTTTGTTCAATATACTATTATGAAGTTGTTCCATTTTATCTTTAAAACCACTTTTTTTGTTGTTGTTTTTTGTTTGTTTTTGTTCTTTTGGAGACGGAGTCTGGCTCTGTTGTCCAGGCTGTAGTGCAGTGGCGGGATCACGGCTCACTGCAAGCTCCACCTCCTGGGTTACCGCCATTCTCCTGCCTCAGCCTCCTGAGTAGCTGGGGCTACAGGCGCCCGCCACCTTGGCCGGCTAATTTCTTTTTGTATGTTTAGTAGAGACGGGGTTTCACCATTTTAGCCAGGATGGTATCGATCTCCTGACCTCGTGATCCGCCCGCCTCGGCCACCCAAAGGGCTGGGATTACAGGCTTGAGCCACTGCGCCCAGCCTCTAAAACCACTCTTACTTATTTCTAAGTAGGTTTTGTTTGAAATTAATAGACCCATATCAGTATTTTCATTTTTTCTTCTCAATACAAGAACAAATAATTTTAGTGGAAAGTATTACATGTTAAAGTAAATTCTTGGACTGTAAACTCACTAGTGGAAGCTACCAGCTCTTCAAAGGAAAGTTAAGGAATGCTTTGACTGGAGTGCTTAAACAGAGAAAATAGTACATGCAACAACATAGATGGTAGTATATTCCGTGTGGCTGGAGTCTGAGGTTCATGGTGGAAATAGATATAACCAACCCTGGAAACTAGAATTTGAGACCAGATTTGAAAGACTTGATAATGGAAAGACTTCGGTAGTTGGCAATTTGAAGATAAGGTAAAGAAGGTGTGGGTCAACTGGGTGATGATGTCCTTCAATAAAACAAAGCAAGATGAAGAAGTGGAAGAGGAATATAAAGTAAATTTTGAATGTATTGAGTTTGAAGACGCTATAGCTTTTTCTGGGTACATAGTTCTGAAATCTGGACATGTAGATCTGTGGCTCAGGAGAATGTTACAAAGTGGAGGTACAGATTTGAAATTAGTACTTTAGTGATAGAAGAAACATGGGAGAAAAGAAGGACACAAAATTAATGACCAGTAACAGATACACAGGCAATCAATGAAATTTAAGAGATAGATTTTTTTTAAAGCAGTAGTATAACTTTTATTTTTACGAACTTTACAAGTTAACAACAAAAATCCAGAAATGTTTGAGTTGGCTTTTTTTTATGATTATACTTGTAAATTCTGGGATACATGTGCAGAACATGCAGGTTTGTTACATAGGTATACACATGCCATGGTGGTTTGCTGCACCCACCAACCCATCATCTACATTAGGTATTTCTCCTAATGCTATCCCTCCCCTAGCCCCCCAATCCCCAACAGGCCCCTGTGTGTGATGTTCCCCTCCCTGTATCCATGTGTTCTCATTGTTCAATTCCCACCTATGAGTGATAACATGCAGTGTCTGGTTTTCTTTTCCTGTGTTTGCTGAGAATGATGATTTCCAGCTTCATCCATGTCCCTGCAAAGGACATGAACTCATTCTTTTTTATGGCTTCATAGTATTCCATGGTGTCTGTGTACCATATTTTCTTTATCCAGTCTGTCATTGATGGACATTTGGGTGGGTTCCAAGTCTTTGCTATTGGGAACAGTGCTACAGTAAACATACATGTGCATGTGTCTTTATAGTGGAATGATTGATAATTCTTTGGGTATATACCCAGTAATGTGATTGTTGGATCAAATGGTATTTCCGGTTCTAGATCTTTGAGGAATCGCCACACTGTCTTCCACAATGGTTGAACTAATTTACACTCCCACCAACAGTGTAGAAACATTCCTATTCCTCCACATTCTCTCCAGCATCTGTCATTTCCTGAGTTTTTAATGATTGCCATTCTAACTAGTGTGAAATGGTATCTCATTGTGGTTTTGATTTGCATTTCTCTAATGACCAGTGATGATGAGCTTTTTCCGTATATTTGTTGGCTGCATAAATGTCTTCTTTTGGAAAGTGTCTGTTCAAATTAAATTAGTAAAACTGGCTGAGAAACTTAAGAAAGAGATGTGCAAGGAAGGAACATTTATGATGCGGACCAAGAACAAGATTGCCAACAATGTGGAATGTTCTTCAGTGCATTCCAAGAGCATGTAAAAATAAATGTGGCCTTCACTTTCACCTTTAGTAGACAAATGTATGCAGAATACTCAAATTAGAAGCACCATGCATTCAGTGATGAATGGTAATTTATAGAAATATAATTGTAATAACATGTA
The DNA here is from genome assembly GCF_000951035.1 of Colobus angolensis palliatus. NCBI lineage: Eukaryota > Metazoa > Chordata > Mammalia > Primates > Cercopithecidae > Colobus > Colobus angolensis. Next base: position 490,301 of record NW_012114733.1, on the reverse strand, counting down.
TGAGTTTCTTTTTTTGTAATTTTGATGAAGAAAGGAAGAAAAGGGCATTATTCATACCTTTTGAGAATGAGATATGGGTTAAGGAAAGGTAGCTCTTGTTTAGGAACATGTTATGCTAAAACTTTGAGGTCATCAGA
>NW_012114733.1:455821-489162 GCF_000951035.1 Colobus angolensis palliatus | reverse complement strand
TTTTTGTATTTTTTAGTAGAGACGGGATTTCACCGTGTTAGCCAGGATGGTCTCAAACTCCTGACCTCGTGATCCGCCCGTCTCAGCCTCCCAAAGTGCTGGGATTACAGACTTGAGCCACCGCGCCCGGCTAAACAGAAGATCTTAATGCCTAGCTCTAATTTCCTAGCTCAGGAATGTTATAAGGATTAAATAAGTTATTCCTATGAAGGCACCTAGGTCAGTGCTTGTACTCAAGTGAGGGCTTAATATTAGATAACCCTGGACTTCATGGACCATCTGACCTCCCTAAGAGCCCATTTCTCTGGCACCATAGACCATGACCTATTTCTTGACACTACCTATTCACAGTCTACACCCTCTTCCTTTTCCAAAGGAACGGCCTGTAACTGTCATGGTAAGACAGAAGAAGAAATGAAAACACTCCTTTGGAACCCCATACTCCAAGTCTTACTGCTTTGTACCAAAAACTTTAGTCACTACACACACACACACACACACACACACACACACACAAAATTTATACTGACTGTATAAATTTCCCTCCAAAAAATTAAGAGTGGGTTTTATGATTTCTATTTGACTCTCAATAAGGGTCTTGAATTTTTATCCAAGAAGAAAATATGCAGGCTAACTGATCAAATAAATCTACATATTGTAGCCTCTCTACTCCTTATGGAAACAGTGACATTAAATAATCTACACCTCCTATATCCTAAAATGTACATGCTCTACATAATGCATCTGAATGGGCAGCATCTTGATGAAGTCATTCTATTTGTAAGACTTTTACATATACTTCTTCAACTTAACAGTGTTTCTGTAAGCCTAGGAATTTTCTTGCATGAATACTTATTACCACCATTTTGAATAGGCATTTTAACTCATTTGAGGAGATTTAATTCAACCTTCCAAATGATCACACTTCCCAAACAAGTCATAATCAAAGATACATTGTAAAGGAGATTCATGCAATTATCTACAAGTCTTCTAATTGGAAATACACATATTACCTTTCTTTTGGAGGGAAACCAGAGTTGTTTTACAGTAGAGTGGCTGCAATTGAGGCAAATGATTTAAGTAAAAACAAATGGGTTTTATACACTTTGCATGTAGATGTTGAGGACTGAATATATTGTTATCAATTTTGTTAGTTATTTAACTCTGCAAGAATGAGTTTGAAAATTTAATGACCGGTGATACATTTTCCACAGTGAACTTACAGAACTTATCTCAATTTAGTTCAAATAGCTCTAATTTATGTTTACATAAGGTTCCTATTTTAATATCCATAACCTTTGCTATTGTAGCAATGACTTCTCTAATGACATAAGTGAACACTACCTAAATTTTACTTGGAAGAAAAGTGCTACTGTCACAAATACTTTGTGAAATATATATATACATAAATATGTCATCGAGTATATGTATGTTGAATAAAAAAGTAAAACTTTGTGAAATATATATATACATAAATATGTCATCGAGTATATGTATGTTGAATAAAAAAGTAAAAAAGTAAATAAATTAATGAGGAATAGAAATTAATAAAAGAATATAAATTTCCTTGCCTGGTATGCTTGATAATTAGTAAAGGCTAGATAAATACTAATGATTAACATAAACCACATCATAATCTAATTCATCACACAGCTTTTATGTGAGCCCTCCAGCCATTTTAATAATACCAACAATTTTACAACTACAAATATGTGCTTGACTGTATCATTTGCATGCATTTCTAATGCTGCCCTGGAATATTATCTATATATCAGAAATCAATACAAAGCATGTTCTTGAATCTCATTTCCATAATCAACAAGCTAATTCAAATTCATATAGAGCAAATAGGTGATTTTGACTGAAACATTTTTTAATGTCTTTAAAAAAGTGGATTGATAAAGTACTTTAAACATGAAAAGTAACTTAATTATTAAAAATTATAATTATAAAAATAGTTAACCAGAAGAAAAAACCCAAAATTCAGATATTTTTAAAACACTACAGTTTATCATGTCTCTACTTTTTCTGGTGCAATTTTTATAATATGAAATAGATTGTGCGGCTGTTGTTTCAATGCCATGGGGAAACAAAACAGCCTTAAATGCTGTGGACTATGATAAATATTAACTTATTTTCAAGGAATAATTCAGTAATTCTGACTACTTTTTGTTGTTAAACTGTTTCCTAGAAGTGAAATGAAGGCTTCATTCCCACCAGAGAGGCAAGTAGCACAAAGATTTCCTTTCTCTTTCTTCCACCAAAATGACTCAGACTATGAAATTAAAATTTGGAAAACATCACCCTATTAAATTTCCCTCTATCACCATCGTGGCAGGGCAAATCAATGCTTCTTTCAACTGTGTTCCCACGATTTTTATCAATTTACATATTGCAATTCCTCAAAATAATTTTAACTATTTCTTTCCCCTGTACAAACTTTCTGAAGATTCTGAACTCAAGAGCTGAAAGTGCCTTATTGCACATGATCCTTGTCACAGTCTAGATAACCTTGTAGACTCTGGCCCTTTGCCTAGCCTTCTGGCCTCAATTTTGTTTTCCTCACTGTACTCTAGCTACACAGGACATATTTCAGTTTCTAAAGTGTGTTCCCTGCCCCCGTCACAGTGCTTTTCATACCGTGTATAGTAAGGTAGCTAAATGCTAGAAGAGCCCTCCAAAGTTTTGCTTCTCTGAACTGATTTAAGGTAAGAAAACTGTAAAAAAGACCAACTTTTTTATTCACATGGATGGTGTGTCAGTTCAATTTGACACCGCCCCCCAACCACTTAGTTATAGCATAAGTTGTCTTTAGAACAAGAGAACAACTGAAATCACAGTATAATGGGTTTTAATAATAAACACATTAAACAAAGTGGTGGCCTTCTAATTTAAAAACATGTCATCTTCATTGGTTGGGATGGAAAAAAAGAACTCAATTAACTTTGCAAATTAAATAAAAAGATTTTATATGAATACTCTACTATGAGAAACCAAGTTTTCTCAGGAAACCCAAGAGAAAATCTGCAAATGATTTTAAAAATGTACTTCAGTCTGCCCAAGAGAATGAAATTATGAAAGAAACAATAAAGACAGCTTGATCTAGAAGAAGAAAAAGATTGTTCTTAAGAGGTATATTGTGATCTTAAAGGGTAAACTAAGCACATATAAAACAAGAGATGACATGCCCAGGTCAAACTTTTTAGAAGAGTTTCAGAAAAAAAGAAAAGAGGTTTTAATTATTACTAGATCAGAAAGTTACTTGTGCCCAATAAATATAATCAAAGAAAGGAGACAGTCTCAGAGACTCAACTCTTTTGGAGAAAACATATCTAAATCTATCAGGGAAGCAAATCTGCAGATAGAGTAATTAGCACAATGGGGAACCACCTCTTTAATACTTAGATTATCAGACCACATGGCATCTGAACATCCGTAATTCAGAGGAAAATTGCCAAAAAGATCAACATAGAATTCTTAAAATTGTATCAAGTAAATATTGTGAGTTAATATTCACTAAATTGGCATAATTTATAACAAATTGGGATGTGAGTGTTGCTTAGCCATTAGGGATTCTGAGAAGTTGGATGAGAACTGAAATAAGGCATAGAAAAGACAAAACATAGTAAACAAGAACCCAGCAGGCGATAATATACTGAATCCAGAACTAGGTGACATGCTCTGCAGGAATGTACATCTTGGGTCAGAGTTTTTAATTTTAGGGTGTGAAGATAGACAAGACCTGTTTGAAAAGTACTTTTTTATGTTTTTTTTTTTTTTTTTTGGCAGATGCAGTACTCATTTATTTTTTAACTGTCGTAAGATAAAATATGGACAAGTATGTGAATTTCTGGACTGCAAAGCAAAGCTGAATAAAAGGAAACAGAACATTCTGAATCTGCAAACAGTAGTAGCCCTGTAGCTGTTAGGAAAGGTTTAACATGTTAAACAGTTAAAAATTCACCTGAGCCTCCTAGAAATCTGTAAGGAAACAAAAGCAGGAAATAGAATACCGGGGTCATTCTCCACTGCCAGAGAGAAATATATTGTAGAAATGAAAAGTTTCTGATGTCCCTATAAGAGTACAAGTTTTTCAAAGCCTGGAAAAGAGGGAAGAAGCATTCTGAGCAGGAGCCACTGACAGAGGTATTGGGCTTAGCAGACCACCTGGGGATGCACATTTCAGGACTATCCACAGCTTCTGTCCAGGCTCATGATTTCCCATCTGAAATAAATGTGGGGCTAAAAGAACCCTCCCAAGAAGACATGTTTCACAGGTTTCAGCATTTCCGTATCTAGAGTTCATGGCAGCAACTGGTGCAGCACAGAACTTAATATATCTGCTCAGAATAGAGTGTGTGAGCCATGCCACAAGACAGAATCCACATTCGTTACGAAACTGGGGCTGAAAATTAAATTGCTTTGAATATACTATTTGGGGAAAAAATGGTGCCTCAGGTTATACCTGGTGACTTAATCTGCCTTCTTTTCTTTTTTTTTTTTTTTTTTTTTTACCCCTCAGATAGAATCTCACTCTTTTCACCCAGGCTGGAGTTCAATGGCACAATCTCGGCTCACTGCAACCTCCACCTCCCAGGTTCAAGCAATTCTCCTGCCTCAGACCCGTGAGTAGCTGGGATTACAGGTGTCCACCACCACACCTGGCTAATTTTTTTTTTGTATTTTTAGTAGAGACGGGGTTTCATCATTTTGGCCGGGCTGGTATCAAATTCTTGACCCCAGGTGATCCACCTGCCTTGGCGTCCCAAAGTGCTGGGATTACAGATGTGAGCCACCGCACCTGGTCCGAGTCTGCAGTTTTTACCAATTTCTAAACTTAGCAACATGGCCGGAAAGTTTCAAAAACATTCTTTGAGAAAGGAATGTATAAACTAGTGGATTTCCTCTGAGTCGTGGTCCATTGTGATTAAGCTTATGACAGAAGAATTAGATCACGCAGGTGACCACAGCTCTTGGAGTCCAGAAAAATGGCATGAACTGAGTGGCATCTCAGCAAGGGTGGTCCAAGCAAGATTTTCCTGGGATATATTCTTTCCACCATTCACCAGTGAATCACAGGTTCACTGCTGTAAAATAGTGGGTTGCTGTGTTTTCTAAACTTGGTGCATATAAAGATAGTGTGGTAATAATCCTTTATGTCCTATTACTTATTTACTTTTTATTACTTCCATGTCCTCTGTACTTTTTAAACAGTGGGATCCTACACTAAAACATTTGCATATTTGCATGAATGTTCACACCAGAATTGTTCTTAATAACAAAAATTAAAAGGGGCAATGATCCATAGAAGTGTTTAATAAATTGTGCCATATTCTATCAACCAGCTATTGCTACATGCATTAACATGGACAGTTGAGAAACCAAGGCAATCAAAATAAAGAAGAAAAAAGATCTGTCCATTGTGATTCAATTTATTTTGAAAACGGAAAAATAAACAACACACTGTAAGGGATACACACTTAAATAATTATAATGATAGAGAAAAGCAGGATGGTGCTTACCTCAATGAGGAGGAGCACTGCTGAGCTACTGAAGGAACTACAACCAATTTCAATGAGTGACAGCTGCTGAAGTCACCCACACTGCTTGGGAATCAGAGCAGTTAGCTGCCTGGCTGAGCAAATAAATTATTTTGGGCTTTCATTTCTTTGGCCTTCAACTTAGGAATTTTATCCTTTGATTTGACTAGAGTTTTACACAGCAAAGTGATTTCATTTGGAGATTTATGTCAACCTCTGGAAATTTAATAATGGAAGAGTTATAGTGTCCACATTTGGTTCTTTCTGTATCAGTGACATTATATTATTGTCTGCATACTGATATTCATTTATTGTGTACTATTGCAATCCACATTTGACAACATGACTGGTGATAATTTGAGATGGGAAAAATCAATAGTGTGGTAAAACCCAATAAGCTAACAGAGCCAATACCCGCAGGATATGGAGTATAATCTCCATTCTTCCTCTTTCCTCTGGTTTTTGTGAGTGTCTCCATTAGAACAATCCACTTGACCTTCTCTTTACTCCTCTGATTCTAAAGTTTGGCAGAAGACCCTGAGCACATCCACTTCAGCCACCTCTTGACTCCTGCCTCTCTCCATGCCTGTCACTTTCAAATCTCAGTCAATTTCTATGCTGTCATGTGATCATCGGGGAGGGGGCAACTCAGCTCTGTTGGGGAGGCCTTTGGTTGCTCAGCTGCACCAATAATTAAGTTGGTAAGTTAGCTTAACTTGAAAGAGCACAAACACATTCCCCCATATATCTCAACTTCCTGGGCCCAACACAAACACATTCACACATTCCTCAGCCCTGGGCCCAGCACAAACACATTCCTCCATATATCTCAACTTCCTGGGCCCAGCACAAACACATTCACACATTCCTCAGCCCTGGGCCCAGCACAAACACATTCCTCCATATATCTCAACTTTGGAAAAACACCACCTGGAGAGTCCTCCGATAAGGTTACAACCGTTTGTGGTTTTACTGAAAGTGCGGGAACCAATAGAAAACTGCTAAATGTATAACTTAAAATGTTAACCAATTGCAATGCTGAAACCGAAAGAATTCCCTTGTTCCTCTGTAACCTTACATATCCTGTTTACATCGGGCTATAAAAAGCGAGCACATGCATTGTTCGGGGCCCTCTTGGATGCTGTGGAATGGAGGGACCAAGTTTGAACTTGCAGTAAACATCCTTGCCACTTGACTTTGACTCTGGACTCTGGTAGTCTTCTTTGGGGAACAAACGGTCTGGGCATAACAAACTCAGTGGTAGAGTATTAAGCCTTTTTGTCCACACCTTTAAAACCACGTTCTCCAATCATCTCTATAATAAAACTATTTGACCTTCATTTGTCTGTCTCCTGAGTCTTAATTCTGAACAGGGGATAATTTATTGATCCCCTAAACCCTAAGAGCAGTGATTATAATAAAACACTGGATGACTTTCTCTGATATTTACTATTATCAGATCAATCATTGTTTAACAGTCTTAATTCCTTTCATGACTCCATAACAAGACAATATCCTACATAGAATCCACAGAATATACACACCACAGGGTCAGTAAAAGAGGAATGCCTTTTTAATAATAAATCATTTTTTGTGTGTTCCAATGTTTTTAAGGAAGAAAGGCCTCAGGAAGGGATTTATATAGAGAGTCTGACAGTTCATTTGGAAACCACATAAGGCAAAAGTTAGGAGTATAGTTATTAGAATAGCTCTCAGGTTAGTCATGCTTCCTGTCTCTTTTCTCCCCTCATCCATTAAAAGGAGGAGGAAGAAAAAACAATAAGTTTCATAAAGTTGTAGTTGGATTTAGCTAAGGTCACTTGAAATAGCCAGCAATATTTTTTCACTACGTATATAAAATAATAAAAGATGCTCATATGTTGACTAATGTGTGTAGAACTACTTGCACAGTCTTCATAACAAAGAGCTCTGGGGTCTTGAAGATGGGTATTTTAATTGAAAACAAGTGTGAAAAATAAACTTCTGTATGATTAATGTAAACCAGTTTTACTTAACATTACACCATTACTAATACAAATTGCAAAGGTTTTGCCAATATGCCAAATCCTTTATTCCTCTCTCTAGTGCATATCCTAAATGCAATCAAAGGTGATGATTAAATGTTTTAAATTTATTCTAACAATTATGTACTCTATGTAACTATTATTGAAATGCTCAAAAATAAAGTACTATGAATGGCAATCACAGGTTTCAAAAGTTGTCTTTGCTTTAATTATCAAGCAATCCAAAAAATATAGCTGGAAATAGAGATTAAACATCTAATCTATAGCACTATTACAGAGAAATTATAGACTCCCTCAGCTTAGACATATGCAAACCATGATGCCTTTACCACGCACTCTCTTTGATGAGAAATCATGGTCCAAAAGTCCTCCTCCCTTTGTTTAATCCAGTTCTGCATCAAGACTTCTATTTACTTCACCATAACCTATCTCAGTAAGAGTTCTTTAAAGCAAAGGGTGAGCCCAACAGATTCACATTAAATTATAATGTGAAGCTCATAACTTCCCACAGAGGTTTGCGCTAGGGGTGTGTGTGTGTGTGTGTGTGTGTAGTTTCTTCTGCAGGTTGCCCTTTAACAATATATAAGAAATCTTCAATAAGTGAAATATTTTCAACCACTAACAAGATATCCTGAGGAGAGGAAAACTATGAACTCCAGGAACTCAGAGCTTAATGGAAACTTTTCTATTTAATCTCTAAATTTTATTTCCCCTTCCCTAATTCCTGAAGTCTATATGCTTCCTCCAAAGGCCCACGGTTCTGCCCTATTCCATTTCTGTGTAGGACATCAAATGGAGGTGCTCAGGGCAGAACAAGATTAATGAGCAGCCAGTTGACTTTACATGTCGCAATCATTAAAGTACATTAAATAATCACTGCGGAAAAAAATCAAATATGGTGCCTAATTTTGATTTTCCAATGCAACTTACATAACTTCAGAATGTTCATGGGCCCTCTCCTGCCACAGCAGACAGGTTCTTGAATGAAGATTCAAAACAAGCACACTCATATTCACACAATGAAACAAACAGAAAAGTGCTCCTAGGTGTTGTTTTTAAATCTCCACTACTAAGTGCTGAACTTTAAAAAATATTTTTACAAGAATACCCCATTATTAGACTTCCTAGGATTACTATAGGTCCCCTGCAAGATGACTTTGGTTCCAGGCTTATTTATTCACTTATTTTAAAATCACTGCTCAAAGCTTGGAGACACTAAGAATTAATTCCGACAAGTGGATGTGAATTCCAACTTCACCACTGACTGGCTTTTGAACTCCAGACAAATTAATGCACCATTAGAACCTTAGTTAACTCATCTCTACAATGGAATAATAATGGGAATAATCACTACCTCTTATAAATTATGTCACCCTCAAAATAGATGTGTTTGCAGTCCTAACCACCAGTACCTCAGAATGTGACATTCTTTGGAAAGAGAAACTTGAACAGACGAAATCAAATTAAAACGAGGTCATGTTGCAGTAGGATGGATCACTTATCCAATATAACTAGTGTCCCTTTAAAAATAACGTGAAGAAGAGACACAGTAAAAATGACATGTGAAGATGAAGATAGAGATTGGAATGATGCAGCTACCAGTCAAAAAGTGCCAAAGATTGCCAGCACACCATCAGAGCTAGGAGGGGGCATATCTCACTTCCAAAGCTATGAAATAATAAATGTCTGTTGTTTAAGCCACTCAGTTTGTAGTACTTTGCTATAGCAGGCAAAGAAAACTGACAGGCTACTCAAAAAGCTGACTGTGAGGTTTAAATAAAGTGATATATAAAGCACGTGACACAGGATAAGCCCTTAATTAGTATTAAAAATCATAACAGTGGTGGGATATTTTGAAACATAACCATTCGGTAGATTATACAACAACTATATTCGATTTAGTCTTCATTTCTATTTTTAGGACTGTAAGTATGAAAATATCTCAGTGGTAAGGCAGTAGAGAATGAAGGAATTATAAAGGAGATAAATTTCATACCAGTCAGTGTGTGCTAATTGTTTCAATCCCCTGTAAATGGTCTGGCAGGAGAGGAGGTTGGAATACTTAGCTAAATTGAAGTTTGGGGATTATCTGTGAATTTAAAGTATCCATGCCATTTTGGCCCCTATTAGCACAAGTAATTGAGAGGAAAATCTTGCCAGTTATGCTTTTCCATAAGGCTTAATGTGGACTTCGATATTTAAGTAATTCATTAGCCGTCTTAAATGGTATCATGGAACAACATTAAAGAATGTAAGAGAGAGTCTGCGACCTTCATTTTAGAGATGAACAAATTGAGACCCATAGAGGTTATAATAAACTCACGGTTACACAGTTTACAGCAGAAAAGCTGACACTAGAATCCTTGTATACTAGTTTCTTGTAAAAATGGAGTGTGCCTTCAGAATTCTCTGAGTTTGATTTTCAGAATCCCGTGGAGCTTTTTAAATTATCAGAACTCCAACTCTGCACATGGAACTTTAAGATTAAGGTTGAGGGAACTCAGATCCAGAGATAAGAAAATGACATTAACATTTTCAATAAAGAAACCTCAAAAGTTTCATTTGGGGAAGGAGATGCAGTGGGGATGGAGGACAATTATTTTTCCAGTAAAATTATTAGCTGTATACAATTTCAGAAGAATCTTTTTACATTGTTTAGAAGATCCATTAAATATGGCCTGGCACGACCTTTCTAAGACAAGTCATTAAAGCCCTAAATGGTATTTGGAAATGCTGCTACCTCAGATTGAGGTCATTTGCATTATATTATAAAACACACGGCATACTTTGCTTGGCAAGTTCACTGGAATGGCTGAACTTTGGCCCCTTGCATGATTTTGCAAATACAGAGTGTACTTGTTCTCTCCTTAACAACTAACCCCACTTAAATTAAGGCAAGCTGCCCCCTTGTCACCTCTGGTGTGCTGCTTTAAAGTATGCCATGTGAGAAGAAATGTTAGACTTTTAATACAACAAACTTTGTTTCATTGCATTAGTTTTTTTTTTTTTTTTTTTTGCTTTGGTTTATTATTTTATATTTTCAGTTTTTATAGGACATTTCCTTGTGGTCTTTCCCCAAGGATATCACTACTGTAAATGAGGGGGTCTAGCACAGAATCTATTCCAGAAAGAATCATTCAGTTTTATTTTGCAGCTTCATAGCCCAGAACCAGAATGTTTCAGAAAACACTCAATAACACCAATACAGGGACCCCTCTGGACAACATATCAATTTGTATTATGAAGTGAATTATGGCTGGACCCACCAGAGCTGGTATAGTTAAGTGTCTGTCAATGTTTCCATTATATTTTGAGGGCTTTGTTCTTGGTTACAAAAATACCCTTCAGGCCAAACCATACAAGGCTAACGTGGGGAGTGACTGTTCCCTTTGTTTATTTTTTACCATTTAAAAATACTAGCTCTCTTTTGTGTTTGCTTGTTATACATTTTAAAATAAAGAAATTTTGGTTTTAGAAATCAAAATTTTATAAAGGTTATGTCTGCCAGGGTGATGATGGTTTTAAAGGGGTGAGCTTAGGGTATGAAAGTTCACAAGATCCACACTGTGCATGGTGGAGGTTATCAAGGCCTCAAAAATCAAGGTCCAATGTGTCACAAGCGCTCTCTGAAAATTACATGTGTGATTATTGGGCCTCTAAAGTTTAAATTCAGAGGTCTCCATTTATGTCTTGGATGGAATATAACTGCATTATGTTTAAGGTTTAACTTTGTCTTCCCTTTGTCATGCCCCTGTCCTTACATTGAATCCATGTGAATTCTTCCCTTAAGAACCTAGCTCATATTTCCTATTTTGTAAGAAAACTAGGATTTCCTCAAATAAACTCAAGTGTTCTTCCCATAAGCTCACTTAGATCCCCTAGATCCAATATAGCAATTATTATATTATACCATTTGTCTGTGTGTCTTTTTCTTCACCAGGCTGGGTGACCTGAGGAAAAGAACTATAATCTATTTATTAGCACAATGCTAGACATGTTAAATATTAAATATGCTCAGTAAAAACAGGTTGCTTGAATGAAAGGATGGATGGATGAATGGAATATGTGTTCTATGAAACAATTAATGACAAGGGAACTGGAGGAATGAAAGAGTCTTTGAAAAACAGGGACCATCTTTAATATGACTTCCTGCTTCTAGTTTTCAACCTTCCAGAGGATACAAATCCTTATATGTCCCATAATGAAGAACCTCCCAGGAAACTGGATGACTTGTAGACTTTTACAGGAAGAAATAAATGCGATGGGTATTTGTTGAGAAAACTACTGTTCAAGGAGCTACGAGATGAAATGTTTATTCTGACTTACTCACTGACTCGGTGACCCTCTTCAAGTTACTTAATAGCTCAGTGATTCCATCTCTCTGCAAATGGTGATAAATAATAGCAATTCTTGACTGTTTCACAAGAATGGCAAACAATGCGTTAGCGTCGTTGAGACATTTTATTTAAAAACAAACTATATATTACATATAATATTATATTAATATTGCAGGCTATGTAGTCAATAAGTTATTTTTAAGGGCACTATTTTGTTGAAATTACACTAACCTAATCACAAAGTATAATTGGAAGGTTTCATTCTTCTACTTGTTATGGGCAGTTGAATTATATTCTAAAAAGAAAGTTTATGTAAAGTAGATTGTTCAATTGTTTCTGCATTTAGCATGTGGGGACAGTCCACGTGGTTAGTATGCCAGATAAGCTGTCATGTTCTACCTGAATCACCGAACACATCTTCAATAAAAGGTGCTAAGGAGAATTACCAATGCTTTTAGAAGAAAACAATGGAGGAAATGATTTATTTTAATCTCAGGTTTGTAAAGCAGGTTAGACTTTAAGGACTTGAAAGCTTCCAGTGTCTATCAAAGGATAATTTGTGAATCAGCTGCTTTGATGTAACCTGGAATCTAGTACTGCAGAGTCACAGACCCCATTCTGGATTTAAGGAACAAGAAATTTTGGGGAGATGCACAAGAACCTGCATATTAAACAAGATCCCCAGATGATTCTTATAATGACTCAGGTCTGAGAATCCCAGTGAGATCTTGTATCTTTTGGTTCAGGAGGCAAATGAAAAGAGTACAGACTGCAGAAGATCAGGAGAAGGAAATTGAACTTCCCAGCGTATCAAGGGGTGATAAATGATCATCTCCCTTTAAAATCACTGAGTATGCTAACTTTTGTAGAATTTGGGAAGGAATTATAAATTTTAAAGGGAAAAATTGGGAAAGATTGTACTAAAAAGACAGGAAAAAGAAATTGACAGCTTCAGTTTGTTGTCTATTACCAGGGTTAAAGTCTGTTAAGGGCAAATTGTATTTTTGGAAGAATAAGTCAGGGCTCATCAAACTCTTCCTCATTCTTTCTTCCTCAGGCCTTTGGAGGCAAGCTGATCTGTTTAACGTTCATAATCAGTTTTATGTTTTTCTAAAGGTTTGTGCTTACAGCAACTATGAAGAAAAATTGAGTAAAATAACAAATATAGTACAGTTGTAATCCATCGCTACTGTTGACATAGCTTGGTTGCTTTGTTTCTGTTAGTAAGGTAGCATATACACATACGGAAATTTAAGCAATCATATAAAAGAATACAAAGGCACATGAAAAACACCTGAGGTTCTGATACAGCATAGGAATTACTGCTGTCATTTTGGTAAAAATTCATTTAGACCTACCTACTCACTGTCAAATATTACTCAATTTATATAAAATTATACCTGTAATTAGATTTACATATTTTACATACATAAACATAAAACATAATTTTATGTTTTAAAACATTTTATAGTTTTCCATGTCAATGACACTTTTAAAATTTTTATAATTGTGAATACCTATCAAGTAGAAAATAATTAGACCTAGGTTAGGGCTGCTGTCAGCTGTTTTATCTCCTTCAATTCTTATATTGAAGAAATGTATTCCTTCTCACAAACCTTTATATTCCTCTTATTTTTAGATTGAGGATATCTGGAAAACTCCCTCCTTCTTTCAACACATCTTGTTCTAATATCAACCTCAAGCCACTTTAGCAAAAATATTCTGGGGAATGACAGAGAGAAACATAACTTCTATCTCTGAGTCTTCTGGAGCACCAGAGGGTCATGTGAGATTCATTAGCTTCTAAATAAGACAAAGTCTATGGTTTCTCTCTCAGTATTTGCCTGTTGTGGTGACTTTGATTCACACTTCCTGGAGAGTGCTTTCCAGAACACTAGTTCCTTTGGATTCAAAAGAGAGCTACACAAGTTTAACACTGTAACATTTATTTAATTTTTACAATGGTTTAAGTTCCTTGTATTGGTTACTTTATTGAATTCTTACAACCACCATATAAGGTCAAAGCCATTTCTATCTACATAGGAATAAGTGGGAAACTGAGCCTCAAAGAGGGTAAGCAGAATGTCCACACAATTTATTCAAGTGGAGCAAATTGGGGGTGGGAGTTAGAGGAACCGGAAACAACTGTTTAATGGATATAGAGTTTTCCTTTGGGGTAATGAAAATGTTTCGGAACCGGACACAGTTTGTAAATACATTGCGAATGTACTAAATGCCACTGAATTGTTCACTTTAACATGGTTATTTTCATGGTATATGAATTTTACCTCAATAATAAAATTAGTAGAGCAAGCAATTAAAATTAGTAGAGCAAGCAGACTCCAGAGACCACAGTCTTAAAGATTACAAAATCCTCCCTCCCATGTGGTTAAGCTAGCTCCATGTTTTTCTAGACTAAACATTGATAACTTTCTACTGCAGAAGTTTTCAATGTCTTTGTTGTGCTGAAAAACATGCTAGCGGTTTTCCAATTACTTTTTCCGTGGAGCTCATTTTACCTGGAAAGTTTCCACAAGAATGTGTTTCATAAAACACTTTTATAGAATCACTGCTTTCTTCAAACCAATGAAAAGAATGTTTATTACAGAATTATTTTATCTTAGATGGTCTACTTAGTATGACAGTAAAAGTTCCAGGAATTCAGTCCCTATAACAAAGATTGGGCAGTTTACCGAGATTCCCTTTATGACCGTTCCTTAGCAGTTGTTCATAATAGAAAGAGTAAAAGTGCAAAGGATGCTAATCAATTTCATCTTTTATTGTCTGCTTGAAAACATTTAATATTTACTCTTCAGTTAAGTTTCATGCAAATAGTAACTCTGCTATATGCACATAAAGCTATTTAAATGTCATGATAAAACACGGAAGACATAAGGAAGTAAACGTTGGCATCTGCAATTTTGAACACAGCAGCTTCTGGGCTTAAAAAAGTCTTTCATAAGCAACTGAAAACACTAACTTTATGAATTTGAAAAAATAAATGGATGTTTTATGTAAATTTTGCGGTATCATTTTTGTTCAGTTATTTTCTCAGTAGGGAAGACAATGATTTCAGAAAAAGTTAAAACACTTGGAAATTCAGAGCAATAATTTATTACAACATAATTATCTCTTATTTGATCAAAACCAACTTATAACCCAATCTTCTTATTCTCTTTTTTATATATTAGCCACTAGAATTTCGTAGAAAGGATGTGGGGTTTGGGATTAGCTAAAACTGAGTTTGCCTGTCACATATTGTGCATTCTATTATTCAGTTTCTCATCTAAACATAAGATAGCATATGCCTATCTTATAAAATTTTCATCATGAATTCATAAGATATACATGTTAAGCCATTCTTCCAAAAATATGTATATACTTTTAGCCATCTTACTCATTATAACTAATAATTTTGACTCTCCTAAGTTTTGCCAGCCTGTCATTATTGACTTTACTTCCTTCTTTGCATATTGTGGAACCCAAGCGAAGCCATTTCCTGGGGAGGGGGGTTCCTAGAACCCCCAAATCTCTAAGTCATAATTATTACCAACTTAGCAGTGCTTACATTTGGATAGTTCCACTGCCATATCTGCTGGTGAGCTTCTTGCGTTGTTGTGGGAAAAAACCCCAAATAATACTGATTGGGTGTATTGCACACACATCCTAACACCCACAGGGTGTATTTGAACTGCTCAGTTCTCATGAGTAAAAGTGGCAAAAAAAAAAAAAAAAAAATTGTATCCTCCCATAGTAGACTTTCTTTTTATTCCTGAACAAAAACATCACGTATTTCCTTATAAGAAAACAGACATTATTCAATGTAGCTCTCTTACTGCCAGTCACTTGCCTTTTGTATATTTTTACTAATGTTTACTTTTAAGGCAATTCTTACTTTATGAAAGCAACACAAACCCATGTACCTTCTCATATGCGAAGACTGTTATATGGCCACCCGTGATGGTGGCTGATAAGGGGTAGGGATGGGTAGGAGAAGGTCAAACCTCAGCCAGCTTTGCCACATTAGAGAAGTGTCCACAAGAAGTAATCTGAAGAATCACCAAATGATTGTGAGAGAGGCAGTGTGTGAGCTCCAGGTTCTCAGAAAGTACATAAGGCCAAAGATAGAACAGTGGCTACAACCAGCAAAGGAGAGACAGCACTTGGCAAGGAGAGTTACAAATGGAAGAACTGTGTCCCTCCTTCCTATCTTGCCCCAACCAAGACAGACAGCAGGGAAGTAGAAAAAGATGTGAGAAAGCAAGGATGCTCCAGAACCTCTTACCATTCGCTCATCGCCACCCCCCCCCAAGCCCCATCCCAGTACTCTCACCCCACATATATTCAGGGCAACTGTACACAAGTTTCTCTTGTGTACAGGCAAGGGGAAGATCTCTGAATCAAGTATGAGGTAGAAGATTTAAAGTAATCAAAACTAATTCTTAACAATAAAAATAAGACACTTTAAAAACAAAAAGTTACCGAAAAGCTATAGAATTGTCAAATATGATTAAGGTAGCAAGTATGTTACCCAGTAAGAAAGGAATGTCATCAGAGAATGGAATGTGGTGTTTAAAGAAGAAAAGTCATATCAGTTTATACCCTCAGGATTTCTGACTTTAGCAAACCAATTTGGATGATCCCCATAGTAAAATAATTTTCAAAAATAACCTATTCCTTAATTTCTATCTTTGAGCAAGCAGGTCCCTAGCTCCACTTTCATAGTCAATCTATTCCTAGCCTGACACCCCTGAGATCTTATAATAACACACATATGGTCTAGCCTGTGTTCAGTCAGTCTGCACTGGTAATGGTTATATTGATCATTAAAATATTAAACTACTTATCTACCATTGGTAAACTGGCACTGACTGACAGAAACCCCATCCCCCAGTGCTCTTGTAGTCTTGGTCTCTCCTCCAGGAGTCCCCATAACCCAGTAATTAAAGTGTTAATGCTAGTACACCTGAGGAGCCTCCCAGTCCCTACTCCATTGAGTGGACTTCTGTTTGGTTAGCACCAGTACTTCATTAGTTTTAAATTTTGAGTATAAACTCAGTCTGTAATATAAAATTCAGAAAATGACACAAACATCTTCAAATAGTCAAGGTCTGTCTTTTTTTTTGGAGATGGAGTCTCACTCTTTTACCCAGGCTGAAGTGCAGTGATGTGATCTCGACTCACTGCAACCTCCATCTCCCAGATTCAAGCAATTCTCTTGCTTCAGCCTCTCAAGTAGCTGAGATTACAGGTGCCCACCACTACGCCCAGCTAACTTTTTGTATTTTTAGTAGAGACGGGGTTTCACCATGTTGGCCAGGCTAGTGTCAAACTCCTTACCTCGTGATTCCCCTGCCTCGGGCTTCCAAAGGGTGGGGATTACAGGCATGAGCCACTGCACCCAGGGGTCTGTCTGAAATAATAAATTGTTACTTTGCCACTGGATCTCCTCTATAAATAAATATGCTCTATTCTTTCTATAATTTCAAATATATCTTTCTTTCCTTCTCCTCTAACCTGGTGTTGCACATTTTGCTCATGTTAAACTTCCAGCTTGCCTGCTTAACTAGATTGCCAAGATTGTCTACCACTAGACATTCTAGATAATGGATTTTCCCTCTGAAGTTTCTCATAATGTCTTGAGAAGGATCACGTTACAAAGTGGATATCGCTACCCTATTTCTATGTGTGATCTGAGTTCTAGATTGTAGCCTCAGCAAGCTTTTCCTGTCTCCCTGCAACATACCAAAAATACATTTAGATTTTTGTTGTTGTCGTTGTTGTTATTGAAAATGTTCATGTTTCTTACCAAAACAACTCAAATGCTGGTAGTATTTAAGGGGTATGGTAGGTGAGAAAACCTTAGTGTTTGATATAAGACGAAGTTCAGGAAATAGAAGAGTATTTATTTACATATGGTAAAATTCTTGAGGGTAAAACATTATTCTGAATTTCAAGGAGACACAAGAGCTTGATATTTTTGCCCTCCAAGACCTGCTCCAATACCTTCTTAACTGTCACAACTTCATAACCTTTATTTCTATCCTTTATTGCTTCTCAGGACTTTGGAATTACATGCACAGCTTCCTGATTGTCTTGGACTTTGAGAGATCTCTCCTTCTCCATCATTTCTACTCATTTATCACATATATATATACACATACACACAAACACATATATACACATGTATATACATAGATACATATATATACATATATACACATATATACATATATATTCAAGCAGTGTTCATATGAGTACTCAAAACTCAGTAGTTTCCTATATATATATATACATATATTCATATATATATATTCAAGCACTGTTCATATGAGTACTCAAAACTCAGTAGTTTCCTATATATATATATACATATATTCATATATATATATTCAAGCACTGTTCATATGAGTACTCAAAACTCAGTAGTTTACAAATAATCTGATTAGAAAATAGGTAAACTACATGAAGATTCCACTGAAGAAGATAGACAGATGGCAAGTAACCACATGAAAAGACATTCAACATCAATAGCCAGTAGAGAAATGCAAATGAAAAATATTAATACAATGAGATATCAGTATATACCTATCAGAATAGCTAAAATAAGAAACATCAACACCACCAAATGCTGGCAGACACAGAGAAATGAGATAACTCATACATTACTGCTAGGAATATAAAATGGTACAGCTACATTGAAAAACAGTTGGACAGTTTCTTATAAGACTAAACATGTAACTGCCATACAATCTAGCAACTGCAGTCTTGGGCATTTATTCCAGAGAAATGAAGACATATTCATATAAAAACATGTATACAAATATTTATACATTAGTATAACAGACAAAAATTGGAATCAGCCCAGATGTCTTTCAACAGATGAAAAGTTAAACTGTAGCACATACATACAATGGAATGCCACTCAAATATAAAAATGAACAAACTGATACACGCAACAACTTGGGTGAATCTCCAAAAATTAGGCTAAGCAAAAAAGCCAATCCCAAAAGGTATGATTCCATTTATATATCATTTTTAAAATGACAACATTTTAGAAATGGAAGACAGAGTAGTGTTGCCAGGAAGTATTGTTTAAGAAGAGGGTTGGAGTGGAAAATGGAGGGAGGTGGGTGTAGTTGTAAAAAGCCAACCTTTCAAATCCTTGTAGTATTGGA
The DNA here is from genome assembly GCF_000951035.1 of Colobus angolensis palliatus. Lineage (NCBI taxonomy): Eukaryota > Metazoa > Chordata > Mammalia > Primates > Cercopithecidae > Colobus > Colobus angolensis. The sequence continues at coordinate 470,083 of NW_012114733.1, read as the reverse complement.
ACTATTCATTGTCTTGACTGTGGGATAGGATATTTAAACTTACAAGGTGACAGCATTTTATAGAACGTAATAAAGACAAAAATGATTACAATGGGCATGGGATAAATCTGAACAATATTGGGGGTTTATCTCAATTTCAATATGCTGGTTGTGATATTGTACTATAGTTTTGCAAAATGTTGCCATTGGGGAAAATTTGGCAAAGTGTACAGACTGTTTTACGTTTAATAACTGCATGTGAATGTAAAATTATCTCAATAAAAATTTCAATGAAATTTTAAAAAAACTATTCATTATCATTCCACCAAATTGGCTTTTTCTCCCCCTCTCTGTATTTCTACATAAACTGAACGGAATTACTTCCAATTGCCTACATCAAAATCTGGGAATTATTCCATGCTCCACCCCTTCCTCTTTATTTTGATCTTTCATGTTTGCAAAACATAATGTTTCTATATTCATCACTTTGGGATATTGGTCTCCTTGGGCTGCCTTAACAAAATACCAAAGACTGAATGACTTAAACATAAACTTATTTTCTCATAATTCTGGAGGACAGAAAGTCCAAGATCAAGTGTGGCAGCACCACCTCCATAGCTGTAGGCCACGGTCTGAATTCCAAGGCTATAGGAAACCCCACCCTTACACATCATTCCAGGGCAGTCCTGCCCTCGAGGTTCTGAACAGAGGTTGTCTGACATGTTGAAACTGAGGCAGAAGGCTTGATAACTTCCCTCTTGGAAGAATAGTGAATGTTTGCAGCCAAAAAGCCCTGTTGTCCTGTCAAGTCCAAGAAGTCCAACAGCCTTTCTTCACTTTGTCCCATCTTTGTCTCTTCGGTAAAAACTGGCAGGGTTTCAGATGGTATAATCTCAAAAGCTCTTTTTGAAGTGACAGTCTAGCCACACTCTTGGTGTTCTCTTCACAGCAGGCTTTCTCTTTTTGGCAATATAAACAGACTGAAAATTTTCCAAATCTTTAAGTTTGGTTCCTTTCCTTTTTGCTTAACAATTTATTCTTCAATTCCTCTCTCTCCTCTGACATTTTACTGTAGCAATCAAGAGGGACTAAGCCACTCTTTCAACACTTTGCTTAGAAACCTCCTCAGCTAAACATCTAATTTTATTACTCATAAGTTCCATGAAACACTAGAACACAATTCAGCCAAGTTCTTTGATGTCTTATAACAAGGATTCTCTTTCAGTTTCCACTGACAAGATCCTCACTTCTATATAAGACTTTATCAGAACCTCACATATTTCTATCATGCACCTCAGAACTCTTCTAACCTTTGTTATCAAGATGCAAAGACACTTCCACATTTTTTAGGTATTACTCATAGCAGCACCCTATTTCTTGATGTCAAAGTTTGTCTTAATCAGCTTGGGTTGCCATAACAAAATACCATAGACCAAGTGGCTTAAACAAATGAAATTTATTTCTCACATTTCTGGAGACTGAGAAGTTCAATACCAAGGTGACAACAAAGTAGACTTTATTCTGAAGCTCTTCTCTTGGCTTGTTGGTGGTTGCCATCTTGCTGTGTGTTCACATGATCTCTCCTTTGTGTGTACACAGAGAGGGAAAGAGAGAAAGATCTCTTCCTCTCCTTATACAGCCACCAGTTCTATCAAATTAGGACCCCACCTTTATGACCTCGCTTAACCTTAATTACCTCTTCAAAATCCTGTCTTCAAATATAGTCACATTGGGAATTAGAAATTCAACATATGAATTTTAAAGGAGCACAATTCTGTCCAAAGCAATTAGTTTCTTCTTTTGCATAACAATTACCACAAATTTAGTAGCATAAGACAATATACGTTTATTATCTTACAGTTTCTGTGGTTAGGTCCAGAAACAGCTTAGCTGGGACCTTTGCAAGGCTATAGTCAAAGTGTCAGCTAAGACTAGATTCTTATCTGGAGTCGTAGCTGGTAATATATCCACTTCCAAGTTCACTCACGTTATTGCCAGAATTTATTTCCTTATATCTGCAGGATTATGGGCCTTGACCTCTTGCTGGCGGTTGGCTGAAGGCCACTCGCAACATCTAGGGGCCGCTCTGATCTCTTAGAGGCAGCCAGTTTCTTGCCTGTGGCCCTCACAACAGACCATCTTACAATATAGTGGCTTACTTCTTCAAGGTCAGCAGGAGAGCAGGAATGTGTCTACTAACAAGGTGTGGTCTTATATAACATAACATACCCATGGGATTGTCATTCCATCACCTTTGTATTATAACATGACATATTCACAGGAGTGACATCCTTTAACTTTGCCATAGTCAATTGGTTAGCAGCAAGTCAAAGGTTCTGTCCTAACTCAAGGAGAGGGGATTACACAAAGGTATGGGCATCATCAGGCAGACATTATGGGAGCTATGTTAGAGGTTATTCAATGAATTAATCGTACAAAATGTAAAACACATCAAAGTTTCAAGAAAATATAGAAAGCACACATATATATACTCATCACATAGAGATAATCACTGTTAGTAATGATGGGTGTGTTTAAGTCCTTTCGTAAGCATTTTCCTGGAACCCTGTCCCCTAACAAAAGCACATCAAACATATAACTGAATACCCATATGTATCTGTTTTACATAAATATATGTATTAAAGGGGTATGGTATTATAATGTTAATTCATAATTTGTCCTGTTTTTAAGAACACAGTCTTCTTTTAAAAATCTTCAAAATTATAATTTTAGTAACAGTAAAATATCCCATGTTTTATCAAAATTTATAAAAGCTTCCTTATTGTTTCCCATTATCATGTTATAAGTAACAATATGATAAACACATCATTCATAAATCTTAGCTCTGTAAAAATAACCTGACTATAATCTACATTGCCTTCAAGAACAAAGTAGGAGGGCTCAGCTTCTCAACTTCCAGTGTGTACACTTACTGCTACTATCATTGTTTTTACCTCAGACAACAGATTCCTTATTTCACTGCCCTTCCTCTTTTTAGATAATTTGCATTAACAAGTTTATTAACCCCTTAAGAACTTTAATTCCTTTTATCATATCTCAGAATGAATTGAAAATTATGTATTTTTAAATAGATACAATCACATTTAAATATTATGCATTCTTGACAACTGCTCACCATCATGCCTCTATGTAAGACTGATATCTGGCCAATTCCTCTTCATTTTTTAAAATACATGAGGTGTCAACCCCTCCAAGAAGCCAGATTGATTAAAATTTATTTTATATTTGCACAACCCCCATCCCATGAGCACCTCTCCATTGTAGCATATTATCATACTGTGTTAAAACTAATGCATTTACATGTCTCTTCCCATCTAAGATGATAACTCCCATGAAGGCAAAGAATACATCTGTTTCTTCTTTGTACCCTTAGCACCTAATGCCATATGACACATATTTATTTATCAATGAGAGTTGAAACAAACATTTGAACTAAAATATTATGGGCATGCTATGGAGGTCTAATTTTTTCTAATCCATCTACGTTTCATAATGTGGTGTTCCATCTTTGATCATACTAAAGAAACCTAAAATTAAATCAAATGCATTCAAAACATTCTTGCGCAACATGAAGACCCTCTATGTATTACATATAACTCTTAAAAACCATTGCCCCACTTCAAAGAAGAATGCCTACCTAAAAAGATAAAGACAAATAATATCACATGTGCTTACCTAACTCAAAAGTTACAAATGTATATTAGAGTCATTCGTCTTCTATTAATAGGATAAAGGAGATGATTATTAAGAAATTTAAAACAAAATCCAACTAATTACAGAAGTGGAAAAAAGTAAAATAATATTTATTAAATGGTTATTATATAACAGATATAGGAAATGCTTTAGGCTAATTGTAACATTTTAATGCCTCCACAACCCCGGTGATAATTCATTTTATATCTTAGGTAGCTTCTCCAGGATTCTACAGCTAGTAAGTGACAGACTCATCCTTCTAACCCAGGAAGGTCCAATTTCAAAGTCATGATCCCCCCAACTGCCTCAAAGTGTAAGAACACCTAGGAAATGTTCTAGTTTTCAATTCATTACCAGAAATGTCATTCTCCGGGATATCAGGAGAAAAGAGTAGTAATGACTAACAGCAGGCTCGAGGTTGAAGCTGCACATCCATGGGAAACTGAGATTATTTGCATTGTGGTATGTTTGATTTAGTCCCTGCCAAATGTCATGCCAAAGCCTTGACACAACAGAGATTTGTGCCTGGAGCCATTCATTCCCTGTCTGGCAGTGCATGTCAGCTGGCTTATTTTCTTTGGATATTCTAAAGTCACATTAGTCTCTTTACAGACATGGAAAATGACCAAAAAATTACATGAAAAATAGTGGCAAGAAAATAGCTGGGAGAGTTTTCCATTTTATTATCTCAGAAAATTATTGACATATGCATTTATAGGATGCTTTCTTTTCTCATATGAGTAACACTGCAGAAGACATACAGTATGTTTTGGGCCAAACTAAAAATATGAATATGTACATATAACTGTATTTCCCCAAGCATTACGTTTGCATGAGATAGAACAGGTATCAGTCACTAATGATAGTATATATACCTACATTTTTCTTATAACCACAAACCAATGATGCCCAACTTTTATTTCAATATAAAATTACTCTAATACAGGGAAAAATAAACAACAATGACTCATCAAGTCATGTGTGGGGTTGGAAGAACCTTGAAGAGGATAGCTGATCTAGAGAAGTTTTAGAGGAACCATTGTCAGACATTGTGAGCCACCGCCCCCAGCCCATAAATTCAATAAATTCAATACTTAAATATCTCTAGAAAAAAGGTAACTAACCTTCTCCCACTACCTAATCCTGAAGCTTACATAAATTCTTTTATTTATTTCTTTCTTTATTTAGAGACAGAGTCTGGCTCTGTTGCCCAGGCTGGAGTGCAGTGGCACGATGTTGGCTCACTGCAAGTTCCACCTCCTGGGTTCACTCCATTCTCCTGTCTCAGCCTCCCGAGTAGCTGGGACTACACGCACCCATCAGAATACCCGGCTAATTTTTTGTATTTGTAATAGAGACGGGGTTTCACCGTGTTAGCCAGTATGGTCACTGTCTCCTGACCACGTGATTCGCCCGCCTCGGCCACCCAAAGTGCTGGGATTACAAGCGTGAGCCACCGCCCCCAGCCCATAAATTCTTTATGTGTTAGTTCAAGCAATTTTTCTCTTGTTGATTTTTCTTTAGAGAAGGCCTGATAATTAATAGCTCCTGTATGTGATATTTATTTCGTCAGCTGTCATCCTCCTTCACCACTGTCCTCAGGAATCTTAGTTCCCTTACTCAGTACTCACAGGTTTTCATCTATGTAACGTTTATTCATCTTATACATTTTCTTTCAACTATCTCTTAGAATTCAGTTATAGTTCATGATCTTTTTAATAATCTTTAATAACGTCTTTTTTCATGATAGCATTCCAGTTTGAAATAATAGGCATCCTGTATTAACCTTGAACTATTCCCCCTATCTTTCATGTAGTACATTTATATACTGTTTACTGAGCTGTTAATACGTTTATTTTCCTAATTCCTTCCTCTTTTTAAATTGGTTTTAATTCTAAATATATTTATCTATTTGCTCCCCCAAAACCTAAATACTTTTAGGTAGTTCTTGTCTGATAATCTAACTTACATATGTCCAATGTTAATAATTTCATCATCAGAGTCGCTAAAGACATGTTAAACATCTTCCATCAACCTTTGAATAGTTCCATTATTTAACTTGCAAGGGCATTAGTGTTAACAGTTCTTTTAACATAGATTGTATGGATTAAGGCTCTCTGTATGCAGACAATGGTATATACTTAATAACCAGAGATCTGATTCTGATATTTTCTCACTATTACATATTACCAGACAAAAAGTACCCGTCCCATGATATAAACATGAACTATAATACCATATTTCTAAGCATGCAACAGTAATGTAATTATTGTCATAATATTTTTATACTTTATTTATGGAGACAGTTTGAAATATATTTTAAATATACTCACCTTTGTCCAAGGCACATTCTGCTGTGGTCTCAGGACAGAAACCTAATATAAAAGAAAGAATATTTCTATTAATAGACTTAGTAAATACATATATTGAGAAATACCAATATATAAAACTAAAATAAGAATGAATTTTAAAACTCAATCATTGCTCATATTGTGTATCTTCCCATTAATTGTAAAAAGTCTTATCTTTTTTCTTTTTTAATTAAAGTTCATTAAGACAAAAAAGACAGAAGGCAAATATTCTGTAATACTTCACAATTTGAACCCAAAGGACTTCTGTTCCTTTATGTCTTAAAATAAACTTTCCTGGAAAAAATTATAGAAAGTATAGAGATATCCATTTTATGCAAAAAATCAAACTTACCGCTTTTCAAAAATGCTACATGAATTATTAGATTTAAATCAGAAAGATGAAGCAGGTTAAATAGATTTTATAATAAAAGCATTATAATGTTTGTTCATCACAAAGTGGCAGTGAAGCACTCATTTAAGTTAACAGAGATATACTTTTATAGTAATAATGTTTCAAAAACTTTCAGGCAATGAATCTAGAATGAAGGCATAGATAATAGATTTAAATATGTTCAATGAACTTGAGTACTTTAAACATCAAAACAGAAAACAGAATTGCTGAACTAAAGCCCCAAATTTCTATTATTTCTAGCTTATTATTCTATTAGATGCAGTGCCACATTTGTAAATATGTTCAGAAACTCACCTACCTAAAGGCACAGATTATCTAAATCTGAGAACTCACATTGCAAATGTGATAAATCTAATTATAAGAATTTCAATTAAATGTAGAAGGAAAAAACCACTAACTTTGTTCATATGTTCTGGCATTCTAGCTGCCTAAAATTTCCAGATGTAAGAAAAAGATCAGAAAAAAAAATCTATCTTGTGATCTCTACCACTATTTTGGGGTAAAAATTTTATCATAAATGAAAAATAACACCCATAGAAAAGTAGAAGTATAAACAATTTCCTTTCATATTTAATATTCTCAAACTCAAAGAATTTCAGTTCCAGAAGAAACCTAACTGGATCATCAAGTAAACTGGATTCAGACTTATGATTTAAGGAGTTGTTATTTTTATATGAAGAAGCCTGTGGAGCTACACAAGTATGGATGATAAACTTTATTCATGAATTTTGCATCAAAGTAATCAAAGTAAACATGGCAGTACTTTTTTTTTTGGCAGGGATGAAATGAGGAATTTTAAATTCATCCTAATAGCTATAATTTTATGTTCTATGCTTACATGTAGTCTGGCATGACTACAGGAACAAAAAATCTCCTTAAATGACAAGGAAACAAAGTTTTCCACAGGTCAAATAAGAATCCAGTTGTCTAGTAGCCATGAAAATAAAAGTATGAGGTCAAGGTATTGCTTAAACCTCTGAATAGTCAGCATTACTGCCAGGCTGTGATGAATTTATCACAGAGAAACATGGTACTAATGTAATCAGGGTTGAGCTTAAAGAGTAGACAGACAGGCCGGGTGTGGTGGCTCACACCTGTAATCCCAGCACTTTGGGAGGCTGAGATAGGCAGATCACGAGGTCAGGAGATTGAGACCATCCTGGCCAACATGGTGAAACCCTGTCTCTACTAAAAATACAAAAAAAAATTAGCCGGGCGTAGTGGCGGGCACCTGTAGTGCCAGCTACTCAGGAGGCTGAGGCAGGAGAATGGCGTGAACCCAGGAGGCAGAGCTTGCAGTGAGCCAAGATCGTGCCACTGCACTCCAGCCCGGGTGACTGAGTGAGACTCTGTCTCCAAAAAAAAAAAAAAAGAGTAAACAGACAAACTTCAGTTTGTAACATACACATCTCTCTAGTCATTAGGAATAGCCTGGGCATTATAATCGCATTAAGGTTATATGTTCTGATTTTTCTGATAGGCACATACACCCTAGGATGGGAATAAGTTACAGAAAGAAGGAAAGGAGGAGTAATATTTACTATTTAAGATTGGTTTAATTTAACTTTAATATAGGCTAATGTTAAGAGGAAGTAAGACTTCAGAAAACAAAAAGAGAAAATGAACAAAATAACAACAACAAAGAAAAGAAGAAAAATAGAACAACTATGAGCTTAATAAGAAAAGTTCTAAAAGTCAAGCTTACAGGGTGGACAATATATTTTGTAAACTACGTTTTAACCAGAAGACCTTTTATACACTGGTGGTGTCAAGCTTACAGGGTGGACAATATATTTTGTAAACTACGTTTTAACCAGAAGACCTTTTATACACTGGTGGTGTCAAGCTTACAGGGTGGACAATATATTTTGTAAACTATGTTTTAACCAGAAGCCCTTTTATACACATGTGCAGAACTTGCAGGTTTGTTACATAGGTATACATGTGTCATGGTGGTTTGCTACACCCATCAACCCATCATCTACATTAGGTATTTATCCTAATGCTACCCCTCCCCTAGCCCCCACCCCCGACAGCCCCCGGTGTGTGATGTTCCTCTCCCTGTGAGAACAATGTTCTCATTGTTCAACTCCCACTTACAAGTCAGAACATGTGGTGTCTGGTTTTCCGTTCCTGTGTTAGTTTTCTGAGAATGATGGTTTCCAGCTTCATCCATGTTCCTGCAAGGGACATGAACTCATTCTTTTCATGGCTGCATAGTATTTCATGGTGTATATGTGCCACATTTTCTTTATCCATTCTAACATTGATGGGCTTTGGGTTGGTTACAAGTCTTTGCTATTGGGAACAGTGCTGCAGTAAACATACATGTGCCTGTGCCTTTATAGCAGAATGATTTTGAGTATACATCCAGAAATGGAATTGCTGGGTCAAAAGATATTTTTAGTTCTAGATCCTTGAGGAATTGCCACACTGTCTTTCACGATGGTTGAACTAATTTACACTTGTACCAACAGTGTAAAAGTATTCTTAATTCTCCAAATACTTTCCAGCATCTGTTGTTTCCTGACTTTTTAATGATTACCATTCTCACTGGCGTGAGAGAAATTTTATATTACATCATAATTCAACAAGTAATAACCAAAGTCATTTTTACGAAAAATACGGTGGCTTAATCTTACTTTTTAAAATTTACATAAAAATAACAACTGAACTACCACAAGTGAAACTAAGATACGTTTGTATTGGTATTACTTATATAAAGATGCAATATGTTCAGTGACTTGAACTAAAACTAATCCTTGAACACAGTATTGCTGTCACCATCTAATGTAATCCAAATTGAAATTTTCCACTATTCTCATTGTGCTTGTTTTCAAATGTCTCACTCCTATCATAACACTCAGAGTACTTAATCTGTAAAATATGAATGTTTACTTAATATTGGTTTAGCGGGGTTGACAACATAAAAAATGGGCCATGTCTGTTTGTTGATTATTTCTAAGTGTATTCACTGCAAAGGTCAAAAATCTGGAGAAAATATTAATTCCATAAAACAGTTCATTAATTACAGATATATTTCTAGAGCTAAAGCAGTATATTGATGAAATGAGAAGAGGAAAGGTGGGAGGTGAGGGGATTTTTGTTTTTGTTGTTATTTTACAGTTATTGTACTTTAAAAGAGAGGTCCATATTTAGAGCCTACTCGGAAATGGTCAAATATGCATAGTAATGCAGTATCATTAGACCTACAAATCTCTCCTATGTTTTAACTAAAATAAGAGGTATTCTTACAAAGGCAGATGGAAGTCAACAATTATTACTTCACCACAGTGGAATCACTATTTTACTCCAAAACAAATTAAATGATCATCACAATGATTTATGTACCTTATGTCAATTCTGAATGTTGTAAAATTGCTCAAGATTATGTTTTTTCTCATATTTATTAACTATTAGCATCTAATAAATTTGACTACCTATCTATATAATTTCCAGAGATACACGTAAAGTCAATATTTTATATCATTTCTTATCACTGCCTATTTGTTTAAAGGTATCTCATAGTTAACACTCATAAGTAAGTGTATGTATATATAAGCTGCATTTAAAAAACATATTTCCAAACCTAATTCATACCATAAAGTATATAATTATTTTATGTCATTTGTAGTCAAAATTCAGTGTATCCATCTTGTTACTGTAATGGAACCAATCACGTCACACATGACAAGTTTATAAGCATAAGAAGTTGAGCTTATCGTGGAAGCCTTTCTCTCAGCTGTATCATTTTTTCCCTGTCATAAAGCTGTCGGAAGATCATAAGGATAGGCAGTAGAGTTATTCCACATCACCTTATTTAAATGTTAAGCCTTTGAAATGATTTCCTTTTTCAATCTATCCTGGAGGAACTTTTAACTTCATTTTAATTTGCCTACTGACATACGACCTAATTTCAAGAGCATATATTCCCCTCCTGATGTGTGATGTTTCAATAGACATTCTGTATTCCAAAGAAAGATACTCTATACCAATGTGTAAATGGAATGTAAGAGATGAAGTAAAATTATTATTAAATATAATGTCTTTGTATCTGCTTACTGAATACCAGATGTATTGTAAAGAGAATAACTTCAAAATAAATTCAGAATAAGTGTGAAACATATTCTACTCTCATAAAAGTCAGTAATGATGCCATAATAATTAGTGAATAAACAGGTAAGCATCATTGTTTATTTGCATTACATTTTAATAAGACACTAGAAATTTCAACATATTGGTGTTATGAGCTAAATTGTGTCCCGTACAATTTCTATGTTGAAGTCCTAACCCCCAGTACCTTAGTATATAAGTGTATTTAGAGATAGCGTATTTTAAAAGGTCAATAATGCCATTAGTTTGAGCCCTAATCCAATGTGACTGGTGTCCTTAAATAAGAGGAGGTTAAAACACAGTGAGAGACACCCAGAAGACAGACCACATGAAGACACAAAGAGAAGACGGCCATCTACAAGACAAGGAGAAAGACTCTCAGAAGAAATTAACTTTGCTGATAACTTGCTCTTGAACTTTTAGCCTCCAAAATCATGAAAACATACATTTTTGTTCTTTAAGCTACCCAGGGTGTGGTTCTTTTCTATGGCAGTTCTAGTAAACTAATACAACTGATAATTTTCAGTTAGAGTGTAGCTCTACACAAATATGTGACAGGGGTAAATTTTATTCTCAGTTCTTGCATTTTACATTAAACATTTATCTCTCATGGGCTCTTATAACTGAAGCTCTCTTGATATTCCTAGGTTTCAAAGGGTTGTCCATCAGTGGACACAAGCTTCCCTTTCCTGCTCTGCAAATGCCTTCTAAAGCAATCTACTGACCTGAAGAGACTCTATCACAAATAGTTACTGAGAACAGCTTAGTATATATCTGTCTCCGAGGATACCTGCCTATGTAAAGTAAATATTATCTTTTTTTCATATAGAAAGTCTTTCACGTTGTTTTGATACTAGTGAGCAGGTATGATAAAATTGCCATCTTCACTCATTGCTGGTGGCACTATAAATTGAAAAGTACTTTACAAAAATGCATCAAGGTCTTAAAAAATATTTGCTCCCTTTTACTCAGTTATTTCACTTCTAGGAAACTCTCAAAAGGATATATTCATATATGCTGACAAACATTGATGTATTTTGATCATCTATTTCAGTACTATTTATGCTAGTCCCCTTCTTTCTAAAAAAGAAAATAAACTAAATGCCTTATCATAAACAAACTGTATTACTCCCATAGCACATAGGGAAATACTGTGCTTTTATTTGTAAACCATGTTTTTAAAGATAACTTAATGGCATACGAATATTAAGTGAATTTTACAGTTTTAGATGAAGAGATAAGGGTATAAAAAGATCTCATTGTGCTAAACTATATTAACACAAGAAAATCAAGAGTTCCCTTTACTGTCAACTTCCTTTCCCTCCTCATCCCCCCAAATGAATAGTTTCTTTTCATAAATCAGAGTAAAACACTCAGAATAAAGAAGGATATGTGCCTCACAAGGGTTTTTCGGCAGAGTTCTCCATCCTCTTAGGAAGCCCAGGGAGAAAAATGTTTTTCCCACAGTTATAATATGTGAATACAATGTGGTAACGGCTTCACTCTTGAAGTCTCCTGCTTCTCTCTAATATATACATGATGATTGACAGTGATGACATCCAATTAAAACTTTTCCTTTCTCATTTGGAGGATCAAAAGATAATCTTCCTTAATTCTCTAAAAGAGGTATTATAGAATATCTCGTAAGACATGAAGAATAAAGAGTATTCCATCCTCTGCTCCATTCCCTTACTATAAGGTACATACGCTGCTATATCAGAATGAAACAGCATAAGCCTTGTTGTACCATGATCTCCAAGTGAGAGTTTAGCAAATTCATATTTTTAAAAATAAAGAAAGCATTGTAAAAGGTACCTGGTCATGACTGCCAATTTATGCTGCTGAAGCAAGACTGATACCAGGCTGCCTGGAACATTTCAACATCCAATTCTTTTTATAAACTGTGAACAGACAGGTGCAAAGCCCTTTTGGTATAGTCTACCCACAGAAATCTTGGGAAAAAAAAAGATAACCACTATTCTTAATGTTTATCTCTGAGTGGTGTTTTTCTTTATTCTGCATCTTTAAATTATTTTTCCACCATAATATTGTATTGCCTGTATGGGCAATGTCAATGTTTTATTCCAGAGGAGTGAAGCGCTAATTCTCCTATTCTACAAACACGAAAAATAGGCTGGACTCACGCAGGTAAGTGGACATCTACTCTGTCTTTGCACTAAGGTCTGCCTCGTTCAAGTCACAATGCTCAAAATGAGTTATACTGACAATGCTAAGGATGTCAGGAATCAAGACTTCCAGGTCACAGTGTGCCCCATAGCTAGAAATGCTGAATCGTCATGTGCTATATGGCTCTTCAAGATCATTAAAACACTCGGAGTTTGACTTTCATTTTTACCTTCCTAGAGGACTTTTTATCTAAAACTCAAATTTCCTACATTTAGAATTTTGGGGGCTCAGAGACTATTAATACATATTTACATACACTCATATTTTAAGATGTATTTTATTACCTAAACAATAGTGCGCTGGTGAAAGTGCAAATGCCTTTTAACACAGTGGATAGGGGGATGATTTGGGCTCAGGGTCCTAGGGTTCAAGCACCAAGTTCCATCATTTATTAACCTATGTTCTTTAAGAAATCACTTGTCCTTACTGGGAATTGTAGTTGTCTGATTAATCTCATAGTGAATACTACCAAGTTCAACAGCCAGCTAAGGCCACCAGCCTGAATAAATACCTGTACCTGTAAAACATTCTTTCTATATATTAGCCTACTAGTTCTATTCATCAGGCATTGAGCTCTTTAGTTTGAAGGATCCATTATACTTTTAAATGGGATATAGGCATTCACATAGAAGCCTTCAGGGAGTTATTTTTTAAAAAAGATTCTAAGTAAATGCTAAGCATTACACTGTGTCATAGCCTCAACATATTTCTTTTGTCTCCGTTTTAACATATTGTAAACCTGGCAGTCTCCAGAAGGTTTAATCGTTATATTCTTTTGCTGTTTCATTCATGATAGTACCTCATAAATGCCTGATCTTCAAAACAATCATAAGCTACAGCAACAGAAAACAAAATAATAATGGAATTAATGTGGAGTAATAGCAGCACTGACATTATCCTAGGTTTGTACATTATTATTGAAATGCAGTATTAGCACCTGAGAAGGAGGCAAGATGAAGGAAGTAAGTCCCTCATTATTTCTGAGAGTTAAAGTTGAGCACCAGTTCGGAGAGTCAAATGCTCCATTATCATCAGTCAGTAACAGGCGTTTATGTATCTGTCACCCCACAAGATCATCAACTAATTACATTAGTAATCGAATCCCATTTTCCTCTGTCTTTTTAATTTTAACCACAGAGAATTTTATCCATGAAGGTCACTTGCTTTATTGTACTTCTAACACAGACACATCACCATTAATACTCGAGTTAAAATATTTCTCTGAAACTGAAAGGCTGGTTCCTTGTGAATTTTTATCTATGGGTTTTGAGAAGGAGGAGATATCAGGGTCCTAAATTCTGGTTTAGTCAGAATCTCTCTAGCTTTGGGCAAGTTATTTAACCTGTTTGATCTTATTTCCCTCATCATAGAATAAAATAATTAGAATTACAATCAAATAATTAATTCACTTCTGTATTTCTAGGATTTTACACCTAAACTTTCTTTTGGAGAGAAGGGTAGTAGATAGAAGATTCATGTAGCATTCAGAGGCTAGAATTTCTGATT
>NW_012114733.1:453343-455487 GCF_000951035.1 Colobus angolensis palliatus | reverse complement strand
AGATCAGGCCACTGCCTCCAGCCTGGGTGACAGAGCAAGACTCTGTCTCAAAAACAAACAAACAAACAAACAAACAAACAAAAAAACCAAGATTTTTTTATGACACTCCCACTAAAGTTCTTAAAGAGCTTCTCATCACCTAGGTTAATGTAAGCACTTTCTGGTAAGGGATTTACAAAGTGAGTGGCTCCTACTTTGCTCAGCAGCCTTATATCACCACATTTAGCCATACCCAAGTTCTGCTGGAGGAAAACTAAAACACTTGCTGTCCACTGAATATGTATGTTCTCTTTCATTTTTGAATGTTTAGATTCTATTCCTTGTTCTTGGAATACCCTTTTCCTGTTTCTCCTCCTGTCTCAAACCCTACTTAGGCAAATTCTTTCAGTACTCAGTTCATACCATCCCACTTTCCATCTTTATCCTTATCTTAGTTATATGTTCCTAATTGCTCTTATATCCCTTGAACTCGTGTGCCATAACCCTTTCCTGCAATTGTTGATTTGCTGGTCTATGTTTTCCATTATACTTATGAGCTCCCAGTCATAATAAACTTTGCTTTTTGATTTTTCTCATCTAGCATCTAGCATAATGCCTGGCACACAACAGTCATTGAGAAAACATCTATTGAATGGATGCAAGAAAAAATAAACAACATGATTCATAGTGTAATTTATTATTTGTTGGTCTTTTGCATATGTTGAATCCAAAATACTCCCTTCTAACAAGAGAAAAAGAAACAAGCTAGTTTAACAACCTAATCAGCCATTACATGTTAAAATGAAGATAGTGACTTTTACTAAACTTTTCCTTTTCTTTAAAATTACTTTTTTTCAAAACCTTAAATTGAAAGCAAAAGGAAGATCAATATAGCCTCATAAAGCACCATTTATATTCTCTTTCCAACAACTGCTCACTTCCACTTCATAGCACACCAGATAGCAAAGCCCATTCGTTAACTAGATAATAGCCAGCTAATTTTACACACACATTTTCCAGTCAGTACATACTTTCTCCTATCCTCTGGGTTGAAAGGCATAAATTCAGGGGATCAATTTTCTAGTCATTCACTAAAAACACCTTTTAAATTGAACCTCCATGTGAGGACAGTCTGGGTACCACTGAAGAGTTGTTTTATAAACACATAGCTTGCCATGTACAACTTCACATTTTGAAACAGATATGCTAATTGCTATGGCTAACATGTATTATACTAAGAACGTTGGAAAGTACAAAACTAGAAACACTCCTACCTCTGATCCTCAGATCTTCTTCAGTAAAAATAAGTGATCGAAATACCTTTTTAAAAACATTCTAAGTCCACGATATTTATTTTGGAGGAGAAAAATCTCTCATAAATATCTGGTACCACTTTCCTCTAAAGCATCCCCAACAGAAATAAAAGTATGCACATACATGCGCACGCACACACACACACACCCCTAAATGTTTAGCTGTCAAAAATAAATTCAACTATTTAAGATAAATATATAATTCCAGCTGAGTGTGGTGGCTAATGCTTGTAATCCAGCAATTTGGGAGGCCAAGGTAGGTAGATCACTTGAGCCCAGGAGTTTGAGACCAGCGTGGGCAACATGAAAAAATCCTGCCCTTACAGAAGAAAACACAAAATTTAGCCAGTTATGGTGGCACATGCCTGTAGTCCCAGCTACTCGGGAGCTGGAGACGGGAGAATTGCTTGACCCAGGAGGTCAAGGTTTCAGTGAGCCATGATCATATTGCTGCACTGTGGCGGGGGCAACAGACTGAGTCTCTATCAGTGAGCCACGATCATATCACTGCACTGTGGCGGGAGCAACAGACTGAGACTCTATCTCAACAACAAAAACAAAAAAGTTAAATAAATAAATAACTCTGGAAACATGCTGATATTCTATACTAATATTAAAGAAGGATTTAATGGCTTTTTTAAAAAATGCATTATAATCAGTAAAATGCATAAATTGTAAATTTCTGTAAAGAGAATTAGAGTACCATCAGATGAAAACATCATACTCTTCAACACAATTACCCCAAATGGGTTTATACATGAGACACCGTCTATAATGCCATTTGAATAGCAGAAAGAAAATGCTAGAAAAGCTTGGACAAAGAGGATATTCCAAGAATAGTACTAGCACTAG
>NW_012114733.1:443063-452588 GCF_000951035.1 Colobus angolensis palliatus | reverse complement strand
GTCCTTAGCTGAACTCCAAGTCAGGAGAGGGCAGGACTGGCTTCCGCATGACTAGGGCATGTCTGTTTTGTAAGTCCTGCTGTGTGTCTGCCCCTCGCATGCTCCCCGTCTGCCCCTCCTAGGGCCCACACATAGCCACCCTGCAGGAAGAGGTACACAGTGTAGCCTTTGCAAACCAGCCTGAGTGCTCTATGTTCACACATTCCTGGTTACCCAGAATTACATCATATCCCCTAACACAGCTGGAACCTGACCTAGGCCATGTTCTGGTGCCTCCAGGCTACGGCACAAAATATGGGGGTACAGAGTTATTCCTATCAAACTACCAATGTCATTCTCCACAAAATTAGAATAAAAATTCTAAAATTTATATGAAACCATAAAGAACCCCAATAGTCAAAGCAATCCTAAGCAAAAAGAACAAAGCCAGGGCATCACACTACCCAACTTCAAACTATACTATAAGCTACAGAAACCAAAACAGCATGATACTGGTACAAAAACAGAGACACAGACCAGTGGAATGGAATAGAAAACTCAAAGCCTCCCACCTACAGCCATGTGATCTTCGGTAAGACTGACAAAAAAAAAGCAATGGGGAAAGGACTCCCGATTCAATAAATGATACTGTTAGCCATACGCAAAAGAATAAAATTAGGGCCTTGCTTTTCACCATATACAAAAATTAACTCGAGATGTATTAACGATTTAAATGTAAGACCTCAAATTATAAAAATCTTAGAAGAAAACCTAGAAAATACCCTTCCAGACATTGACCTTGACAAAAAAATTTTGGATAAGTTCTGAAAGCGATTACAACAGAAACAACAACTGGTAAGTGGGACCTAATAAACCAAACAGCTTCTGCACAGCAAAAGAAGCTGTCAACAGAATAAACAGACAACATACGGAATGGGAGAAAATATTCACAAGCTCTGCATCCAACAAAGGTCTCATATCCAGGATGTATAAGAAACTTAAACAAATGCAACAAGCAAAAACCAAATAACTTTATTTTAAAAATGGGCAAAATGTATGAACACACTCTTCGCAAAAGACAAACAGGCAGCCAAGGAATATATTTAAAAAATGCTCAACATCATTAATCATCAGAGAAATGCAAATCAAAACCACAGTAAGATACCATCTTATACTAGTCAGAATGGCTATTATTAAAAAGTCAATAAACAACAGCTGGTAAGACTGTGGAGAAAAGAGAACACCAATTTACATTCCTACCAACAGGGTATAAGTGCTCCCTTTTTTCCACAGTCTTACCAGCTATGTAAATGAGTCTGTAAATTAGTTCAGTCACGTGGGGAAAGCAGTTTGGAGGTTTCCCAAAAACTTAAAACAGAGTTACCATTCAACCCAACAATCCCATTACTGGATATATACCCAAAGGAAAATAGGGCATTATGCCAAAAAGACACATACACTTATATGTTCATCATTGTATCATGCATCATAGCAAAGACATGGAATCAGCCTAGGTGTCCATCAGTGGATTGGATTTTTTTTTTTTTTAAAGTAGTACATATACACCATGGAATGATATGCAGCCATAAAAAGGAAGGAAATCATGCTTTTTGGAGCAGTATGGATGGAGCCGGAGGCCATAATCCTGAGCTAACACAGGACCAGAAAGTCAAATATTGCGTATTCTCACTTATAAGTGGGAGCTAAACATTGAACACACATCGACATAAACATGGGAACAGTAGACACTGCAGATCCCAAGAGGGGTAGTGAGGGAGGGGAGCATGCTTTAAAAAACTACCACTGAGCACTATGCTTACTACCTGAGTGCAATATACCCATGTAACAAATCTGCATATGTGCCCCTGTATTTAAAATAAAAGTTGAAATTTTAAAAATAAAAAATAAAGGCCATTTAAAAAAAAATACCCAATTTTCAAATGGGCAAAGCATCTGAATAGACATCTCACCAAAGAAGATATATAGATGACAAATATGCATATGAAAAGATGCTGATCATCTATCATTGGTAACAAAGAGTTACCACCAAATGTTAGCAAACACGGAATAACAAGGACTCTTATTAAGTGCTGGTATAATAATGCACGAATGGCACAGTCACTTTGGAAGACAGTTTGGTAGTTTCTTACAAAGTGAAATGATATGATTTAACCATCACGCATCCAGGTATTTACCAGAATGATTAGAAAATTTAAGTCCTGACAAGAACCTGCGCCTTAATATTTAGAGCAGATTTATTCACATTTCCCACAAACTGGAAGCAACTAAACTATCCATGAAAAGGGGAGTTTATAAACAAACTCTGATACATCCATGTAGTGGAATAGTATTCATTGATAAAATGATATGAACTGTCAAGCCAAGAAAAAGCATGGAGGAACCTGAATAACAAATGACTGAGTGAAAGAGGCCAGCCTAGAAAATCTGTGCACTGTATATTCCAAGTGTATGACTTTCTGTAATAAGCAAAGCTATACACCATGAAGATCAGTGACGGCCAGGGGTTGGCCAGGAGGGCAGAGAGGGAGGAACAAATAGGAGGAGCACAGGGGGTTTTCAGGGAAGTGAAACTATTCTATGTGTTGCTTTCATGGTGGACATTAGGTATTAGTCAAAACCCACAGAACGTACAAGACCAAGAATGAGCCCAGATATAAGCTATGGAATTCAGTTAATTATAATGCATCAACAGTGGTTCATCAGGTGCAACAAATTTATCAAACTAAAGATGTTAACAATGGGTTTAACTGACAATGGGAAGAGGGAACTCCTTGCTATAAACTCAATATTTTGTATATTTAACACTGTTCTAAAAATAAATTTCAGTAATTTTATAGTATATAAGATTGTATAAACATTCTATAAAAATATGAAAAAATGCTCAAGTTAAATGCTATGTAATGGGAAAAAAAGAAAGACAAAGGTGACATTGGAAGAAGAAAATCTAGTCAAATTTAATCAAATCAGTAAGATCTAATTGACCAATAATGTACAGTTGCCTAATTGAAGTGTCAGGTGTGGCTATTTGGAGGCACGTGAAAGCATGTAACACAGCAAGTCTGAAGCACCAAGCACACTGAAATACAGTAAGTGCTCCACAAGTGTTTGTTTCCTTTCCCTAAATTATGCTGAAACTTTTGGAGTTTAGCCTTAATGAACTTTACAAATTTCTCAAAAAGACTATTCTCTCTCTATTCAGTAGGTTTTTACACAACCCCTTTTGCTAAGACTCATCTTCCTTCTATTATCTTTTGACTAACATTTTTTGCCTGGATTCAATTTTCTTTTTACTATTATTATTTTATTTTTAGAGACGGAGTCTCGCTCTGTCGCCCAGGCTGGAGTGCAGTGGCACGATCTCGGCTCACCGCAAGCTCCATTTCCTGGGTTCACACCATTCTTCTGTCTCAGCCTCCCTAGTAGCTGGGACTAACCATCACGCACCCACCACCACACTCGGCTAATTTTTTGTATTTTTAGTAGAGACGGGGTTTCACTCTTAGCCAGGATGGTCTCGATCTCCTGACCTCGTGATCCACCCAACTCGGCCTGCCAAAGTGCTGGGATTACAGGCATGAGACACCGCGCCCGGCCTTTGGACTCAATTTTGATACCTTTCTCCAGAAGTATTCTTTGACTCCCGGTGGTTACTTGGTTTTCTTTTCCAGGAATTTTCATAATATCCTACAGTTATCTCAACACAGTGTGTATATGTATGCATGAACATGGTAAGTATCTCAGTAAACACTCCCTGGATGTCATAAGATATACTGTCTTACAGGTATCTTTAAGTCCTAATTAAAATTGTAATTTAAAATGCCTATGAGATTAAGATTTTCTAAGAATTCCTAACTCCTTAAAGTTACTAATCACAATGTCTATTGCCATGATTGTCCACTGATTGACAGTCTGTCGATTGGAGGAACGAACACATTTGCATCTTTAAATGATTATTGAGAATCATAGGCTAATTGAGGTATGTTACCAACTGATTAACTGAGGAAAATGGAAAGAATATTTTCTAAACATTTAACACATGAGGAAACCCTAGGTTGTGATAAATTAAGAAACATAAAACTGGACTCTGTCCAGCTTTGAACTCCCTGCCCAGTAATCCTTTGACTTAACCATGCCATCCCTGGGGAAAAATTACCGCAATGAGTATAGACAACTCCGAGTTATTTATGTGGAAGATAAAAGAAGGAAACAAAAGGTTGATGTGGGACCTCCTTAATTATAACATTCTGTCAAGTCCTCAGAGTTATTATAATAAAACTCCAGTGTATAACAAGTTGTCGAAATTTGAAATCAGCATGGTATTTTGAATACTCAGGAAACCCACGAAATGAAAGGTCATCTTACTGTTTTGTGATTGGATAGATCTGCTTCCTCGGAATTTGTCTAGTGCTATTCTTCCAGTACTTTATAAATACATGTTGACTGACTTATTTTATATTTGGTTTAACATATCTGGATAGATAAGCCCAAATTATGAAGTCATATAATCTAAATACATGAAAGTAACCAAATCATCATGGAATTTATTATTATGCCTTAATATGTATGTTTAATTATCTTGTTTAAATTCTTCCAAGATTATCAGTGATTTCCAGTCCTTGAAAATAAAAAAAAAGACTAATGTTGAAACTTCTCTCCCATGCAATAGTAATTCTTAAAGTTTATTAGTTTGTTTTTGATTCTGTGCATATTTTGTATCCTCCAACGATTTTCCCCATTATAGGAGATGTGCATTAGTATATTTCTTTTTTTTACCAAGGTTTTTAAGTAAGCATATTACACAGTGCAGTGAGAAAAATTTCCAATTTCTCTCTTGCATGAAATATCTGAGCTAATAATTGGACTAGGAGAAGTAGAATCTTTCTTTTCATTAAGACTTCCCTTTTCAACAAAAGCTTTGTTAGCCTACTGAGTCATGACAAGTAATCCTTTATATGCTAGGGTACACTGTTCTTCCTGATGAACTTACAAATTAAAATGTAATGTGAAACGATGGCACTGGGAATATTGAGGAATAGCCACTGATGTGGGAAGAGATCTATAATTAAACCAAGATGTACATTTTAATTATAATGTTATCAAACTGATAATATAGAGTAAAATACGGTTGGAGAAATGCAAGGAAGTCATAATAAAGAGCACAAGACCGCTACCTTGTACCCCTTCTTGTCTCCTCTACCTTCTGGTGCCAGGCCCTCCCCTCCCAAGTCTTATTTTAATATATCTTGCCAAGGATTAGAAAGCAATCAAGTGATTTTTCACCACCTTTATCCCGGGCTAAGGTAATTATTCATCTGTTTTACTCTCCTGCTTCTTTTTTTTTTTCCTTAAACTTGGTTTGCTCAAGAGTAAAATGAACCACAGTACTTATCAGCTCAATGCATACACAAGCGATACTGAAGGCAACTGCCAGAGACTAAAGCCATAGGTTAGCTGCAAATCCATTAGTGATTTTAAACAGCGGGGGAAAAATTCTTGGTGAGTCGTGATAAAGCTGAACAATAACTGCAGAAGTCACAAAACATGACAATGTAATTTGCATTAATATGTCATCAGATAGATTTACAGAAAGCTAACACAAGTGCAAAAGATTTCCTATGAGACAATCAAAGCCATATTTGCTGTTAATGTTTATAAAAGTATTTTCTAAAATATCTTTGACATATAATGCATAGTTTTAAGGGTCATAGTTTAGGAAGAGCTGCACAAAGCATAAAACTAACATATCTAAAAGATATTCTTCCCAACTCCAAAGCACTCATAAATCAGAGAAATACTTGGAATTTACTATGGAAAATTTAAAAGTGTATATTTGGGAAAAATCTAGTGACATAATTTTTATTTAACCTTCCAAACTTTTTATGGTTTATTTAGTATAAATAAGCTTTCAACCACAGCATCCACAATTATACTGAAAGAAAAAATATTATTTTAAGTCACTCTAATCTCACATTCTAGAACTACAGCTTATTTTACTACTTCCTTTTTCCTGTTTTACAAATTTCCTTCCAAAGCCATGGTAAACTTCCATAGGGAGCTCTAAAGTCAAATCCATTAAGCCATCATGGCACATCTTATTTCAAGATTTTTTTAATTAGCAGATTAATGACCTAACAGACCATACTGACTCATTCAAAGCAATTACAAAGTATTTGTTCATTAGTGGAGCTGTGCTAACTTAAAATCTGAAGTGAAGTCCAATGTCAAAATATATTGCCCATGTTTATTACCAGCATTTAAAATTGTGTGTGTGTATATATATGTGAATACATAAATACGTTTATATCTATTATGTCATAAAATATATATTAGATATACGTATGTCTTAATAATGTGTATACACACACACACACAGCCCTATACACACATATCATCTCCCCTACATTTTATCAACAACCTGTTTATGGTTTGAGCAGGGTTTGCTGTGTACAGGGTTTGGGTGAATATAACTGCTTCACCAACACAGTTTAGATTAAAACATGTTTTGGATAAAAAAAAACTCTAGTCCAACCCAGCTAAGTCTTTAGAAAGAATGAAAGAAAAGTTTTATGAAATAAGGAGGAACAAAAATATGAAAAAGTATATTTTTGTTTCTGCTCAATATTGATAGCAAATACTATTTTAACTAACAGAAAGCTTATTATATGATAAACATAGAAAGAATTAAACAAATACAAAATTGCCATTCAGGAAACACTACAGCAGTAATTACTGCAGGCAAGATTCAGCAAGGGACACCAAAATTATTGGGTGAAGCAGGATATTTGCATAATCTCACAGTATCTCCTCCAGTATGTTAGTTACGAAGGGAAAAATACTAAATTTACGGTGGAAAGACCTAGTACATGCTACTTTCCCATAGATAAAATATGTATCATTATCATGTACCCCAATATAATGTGCTAGGAAGGACACAACATAATTTCTGTAGTTTTATACCAAAAATTCAGAACCTTAGTCTAATCATACATAAATATTACATAACCCAAAGTGAGAGGCATTCCACAAAACAACTAAATAGTACTCATAAAATGTTTCAAGATAATGAAAGATAGAGAGATTTAGCAATGGTCACAGATTAGCAGAAACTAAGGAAACCGAGCATTTAAATGCAATTTGACATACTAGTTTGGGTCCTGGAACAGAAGAAGAATATTTGTGGAAAAACTAGTAAAATTCCAATAATGTCTCCTATTACTTAATATTATTGTACCAGTGTTAATTATACAATTGTACAAAGAAATTTTACAATGACTATATCAGTTGTTAACATTCGGGGAAGCTGGATAAGGGGTACATACAAAATGTACCATTTTAGCACCTTTCCTGCTAGTCAATAATTATTCAAAAAAAATTTAAAGCCAATGCTTCAACTAGGTCATGATGTAAATGAGGGCAACATGTTCCACAATTTTCTTTGTAACCACTAAATTATTTATTACCACTTTGCTAATGTTATAATTATTCGCTATCCTAGTTTTTTCTCCAAATACAAAGATGAGCATATATTACTTCTCCATATTTCATTATCAGTGATACAAACCGACAGCTTAGGCCTGATTTCTATTGTTATATTTACCTAACCTAAAAACATTTTTGGTCTATTATAGTATTTCAAATTCAAGACAAGCATTTATTGATTGTTATTATTTGCCATGCACTGAAACAGCTATAAGATGATTACAATACATTTACCTGCATAGACTAATGAAAACTAGATAAAAGTTTATGTAATTTACATCTTCTTTGCCTACCCTAATCCATTATAAGTTAAAACTATTTTGAGAATTATTGATACATTTGCATTCATTTCATGGTTATATTCATGGTGGAAAACTTTATTAGCATCGAGAGAATATCAAGAACCTGAAGAATTTTACTGTAATTAGATTTGTATATAATGGTATGAGGTCATATAAGAGTAAAATAAATTATCACATAATCAGCATTTTGTACCATAAACGGTAATACTGAAAAACAGCATACGAGAAGCACAGCAGAATGTTATAGGCACAGAAGCAAAGCACAGTGGACATTCCCTTGCTGGTAGAAGCAAGAGGAGGAGTACTTTAAAATCACTTGCAGGTGGCTGGGTCAAATGGTATTTCTAGTTCTAGATCCTTGAGGAATCGCCACACTAATGTAAATGACCAGTTAATGGGTGCAGCACACCAACATGGCACATGTGTACATATGTAACAAACCTGCACGTTGTGCACATGTACCCTAGAACTTAAAGCATAATAATAAAAAAAAAACCACTTGCAGTAAGTTGTACTCTAGAGATTCCTATCTTAATACTAATTTCATTAACTTCATGTTTTTACTTATAAAATTCGGTGGGCACGGGGACTCATGCCTGTCATCCCAGCACGTTGGGGGGCCGAGGCAGGTGGATCACCTGAGGTCACGAGTTTGACACCAGCCTGGCCAACATGGTGAAACCCCATCTCTACTAAAGACACAAAAAAATTAGCTACTGTGGTGGCATGTGCCTGTAGTCCCAGCTACTCGGAAGGCTGAAGCATGATAATTGCTTGAACCCAGGCAGTGGAGGTTGCAGTGATCTGAGATCGCACCACTACACTCCGGCCCGGGGAAACAGAGTGAGATTCCACCTCAATTTAATAATAAATAAATAAATAAATAAATATTTAAAAAATCATTTTATATTTCTCATTTGACTAGGTTTTATAAAATATTTCATTTTTAAAAGAGAAAAAACAGTACTGCACAACCGTGACACTCTCAGTAGTAAAATAGTTGGGGGTAGAAAGGGTTACCTCATCAAGCTCAAAATGTTTGTCAGCTTCCAAGTGAAGGTCCAATTGGTTTATGATAATGATGACATATACGCATTGACAAATATATATCAAGATTCAGGAAGTGTTTATGTCAACTATGTAAAAAAAAAGGCCAAATCCTTTACAGTCCAAATTTTAATTAATTGATATTACTTTTTTTCTGTCAATTTTCTATTGTCACAGTTTAACTAATATACTCTCCTAAATACATCATTTTATAAAGCAAAGAAAGGGTTAAATAAGATTTCAGAAAAAGAAAAAGAAGATTGAGGAATGGAGAAAAACATACCCGGTAAAAGGGATTTGGGACAGCCAATAAGGTGGATACAGGAAAAGAGGAAAAAACAATGCTACTACAAAAGGTCAGAGACCTGAGAAAGATTAAAGATCCAAAAGGAATGAAAAAAAGTAGAAAAATTTGAATCTGAACAATGTATATCAATTTTTTATTTAGTATTATTATTATTACCTTGAGACAGTATCTTGCTCTGTCACCCAGGCTGGAATGCAATGACGTGATCTCAGCTCACTGGCAACCTCCACCTCCCGGATTCAAGAGATTCTCCTGCCTCAACCTCCCAAGTAGCTGGGACTACAGGAGCCTGCCACCGTGCCCGGCTGATTTTTTGTGTTTTTAGTAAAGATAGGGTTTTGTCATGTTGACCAGGCTGGCCTTGAACTCCTGACTGAAGGTGATCCACCC
>NW_012114733.1:430981-442499 GCF_000951035.1 Colobus angolensis palliatus | reverse complement strand
TAATGGATTTTATTTAAATCCCATAGACACAATATATAATATTAATCTGATACAAAGAAAAAGAAATGTTTAAAGGAGGAGAAGTAAAAAGAAAAGCCCAAATAGCCACCAGGTGAGCCCAAATCTGACCATATTTTAAACAATATTTTTTTTCTGCATGAAGTTGACATGCAATAATCAGTGAAGTGTTTAAACATCTATCTAAGTCTTCTTTCATATTCTTCATCTGGAGTCAAAATTAGATCTAAAGTGGAAACAATTAAAAGAACCCTCTGCTTTAGTTACCACTTTACTCAAAAGTTTCTGGTGCCTCTCTAACACTTTCAGAAATTGATTCAAAGTTCTTCATTCAGTTTAAATCTATATTCCATCATCTATAAGCGTACCTGACACACATTATACATGTTTAAATATTTTCTGTCTGGCTACATGGACTTCTGGATGAATCTTATAATATTTTTTCCTTTCCATATATAGTATTTATTGTAGTCTACTTTGAGTTGATATTTGTATTTGTATGCCCATATATTTTTCTAAAAAGGAATTACATGTTAAAACATTTCAGAAACCAGGGCTTTAACTTTGGTGGAGAAAGCACTAATATACATTCGAGATAAGCATCATCAAGCCGAATGACTCAGCCTATAGGCAAGTTCCTGTAGCATATGAGATTTTCAGTGCATAACTATTCAAGCTTGGGAAGTGCACTGGATGTCACACAAGAAGTTCATAGAATATAAATAAACCCAAGCCATAAATTACTTGCTCCAAAATATTTTATTCTCCACTATTTTTCCCTGTTCACAGGCCAAGATACTCTACTGAGGGGGAAATAATCAACATCTTCCCTAGGTGATTAAAACTTTTAATTCAAGTCAGAATTTAGCAGGACAAGTGGAAATCAAACTGAAGATAAACACTGTAGCTACTGAAATCTCTCTTATATAATTCCCTGGATGAACTTCAATTATATTCAGGTCTTCAAAAACAGAGGTTAAGCACTTGAGTGAGTATTTTATTTATCTTTGTGAAACAACTAAAACAACACACATAATTTCTTAACTCCATGGGATCAAAGATGGTCTTAGCAGGCCAGAACCTCTTTCTAATCTGGTCCCAATCTCCTCTAATTTTAACGTAGAGGTGGAAATATCTGGCTGGGTTTCTAGACTGTACTATTCATCAACTCTCTGTCCTCAGATTTAATGTACCCAAGTCTCAAGTTGCATAGCCTTAAAAAGTGAACGTTTGTTTTCTTGACGTATTGTCTTAGACATTGGACAATTTTTCTTAAATGAGAAAAAATATGGCAAAGAATTTTATAAAATGTTTATCCTCCTCATCATCTAATTTGTTTCCTGCCGCTGAAAGCCACCTTCCCAGGAGCTCTGAGAATGACACCTGTCCACTGTTTCAGCAGTTGGTTTGCTTCCCTGCTTATTTTCTCTATGAAATCTTAAAAAACTAACTAAGGCTTTGCTGCCCACTGCAGGTGGAGAGGAGAATAAATCAATTCCCTTCTGCCTGATTTCAGTGGCTTTATCTCAAGTGTTTTGTAAGTTATTCTGCTGCTAAACAATCTCATTCATAGATATTTCCTTCCTATGAACTCAATACTAGTTTAATAGGTATAAGTTTTGATCAACTATTAAATCCATAACAAACGAAAAAAAATAACAAGGACTTAAACAATGTATGTTAATAATTATGTTAGCTTGAAATTAGACATTCACACAAATGTTTGGCTGTCAAATTCAGTTCTTATATTTTCGGCCATTTTCATATTACAATTGTTTAATGAATCCTTCGAAACTTGAAATGTGTTTCAGTAGTTGCCTAGAATGGGACCAAGTATTACAATAGGCAATAAATATATTTTGAATAAACAAGTGAATGGATCTACACTAATACACGAATACAAGTAAAAACCCAAAGTAGCCTTATAACAAGCACAGCAACTGGTTCAGTTTGAACAGGTCCCATGGTATTTTGGAAGACAGATGGTTCAGTACATATCATAAATATATATAATGAACCAGAAAATGTAATGGATAAATGCACTGTGTTTTAACAGTTCATAGTAGAATGTATTAAAGAATTTTCCTTAAAATTTCTATTCTAGTAAAATTTTGTTACAGATTTTTTTTTAGGAACTATAAAATATTTTTTTTCCCACTGTCCTTTTGTTATGTTGCATATAGCGATAATTAAGGGGATTATCAGCTGGTTGTAAAAGATTTCAGTTTTGTTATATCTTCAGTTAAATGTGTTAGTTAAATCAGATTATACCTTTAAACATGAAAAAGGTGTTCTGGAATTATTTGTTAACTGCACAGATTTGTTAAGAAATTCATAAGATCATAGAATCATGGTTTTTTTAAAGCTGAAATAGACTTTCAAAGATGGTAAATGTAAGAAGTTTGTTTTGAACCTGTGCAATTATAATAATGACCTTTAATTCTTTCCTAATGGCCTGGATGGAATTAATTGGTTATTTCTATATCAGGGCTCATCTTGTGTGGAATTTTAAAAGAGTCTCTTCTTTCTCATAATGGGTTTTATCAACCATTATGATAACTTTATCTATCAAGCTTATTTAACATGTTCTGAAAGCACATTTTTAAGAGTCTTGGCACTCTCTTTCTTCCTTTCATCTTTTTTCTACATTATTTGCAGTGAGGAAGAACCCATTTTTGTTCCTTTGTAATTTTGTTCTGGTCAAGCTATCATTTAGATCTTACCAATAGTCTTTCCTTTTAATTATGTTTCCTATATTGAGAAATTTTTTTGATTGGAAATAGTATGCTATTTACAAAAATTGAGAAACCATTCTTTGCTTATGGAAAGTTATAAGCTATCCAATTTCTAAATAGCACTCATGCTGCCATCTTCTGGTTATCTTGTAAGAATTTTCTTATGCTTACAAGCTTCATTTTAAAATGCATCTTGATGTACTTTTAATTTTTTTTATGTCTACTAAGTGAAGGACACATATTTGGATAATTAGAGCACTCCATCTAGAGTTCTGTTGTCCTGAAGTCCTAAAGCAAACAAAAACTTAAGTCTTATAATTTTAAACATTATAATCGAGTGGGACGCCAAGGATAAAAAAAAAAATAAAAAATGTTTTATCCCATGATTAGTTACCTTGGAGACCAGTGAGATTTTCTGACACTTTTAAAAAAATCATATTAACCTTTACTTCATTTTTTTCACAGCTTTTCAGTGGGGCAGCAAAATGATCACTCTTCCCTCAGTGAGTGTGAAATTTTCCAAATCCACAATTCCTGTTAATATTAGTACTGCATGTTATTTAATGCTATTTCAGGTAGCACTGAACCATTTGCCAATTTAACTGTCTTATTTTCATTTGAAAACTCTGCCAGCACCTATAGTGCAGGCCAAGGGCCACAAAGGAAAGGTAGACAGAAGTGAGAGTTTCACATATCTTTAAGTGCTTTTTCATTTTAAGTGATCATTAAGACTTATAGCACTCTTTTTTTTATGTTAGTGTAATCTAATGATGTTCAATTTTTGTATGTGTGAAAATTCCCATTTACCCCATTGGCATTCTTCTCCTAGTATCCCTGGAGGAAAAACTAGAACAATTTTATGAGATCAATTGATGTCTCACACTGAAAACTGATTTTAAAATGTAAGATATTACATACATTGCTTCAAATTCAAATGAGGAAGTACATTCAGTGGCTTCAAGCTCTGTGCTATTTTCAGATGACTATATGAGAGTGTAAATCATAATAGCTCATGGAAAATCAGAATGCAAATGGCCCCAGTAAATGTTTAGCAACAGAGGATTTTCTCAACTGTTTATTAAGAGCAATCCAAAATCTAAAGCAGCTGAGACAGGTGCTAATTTCAATCCTGTTATTAGTAATTAGTGATGAAATTTAATGGTGTTTCTAAGTAGCTCTGAAGCATTTGTCATATAAACATGGTTTAAATTTAAGGGGGCATTAAAATTGAGTTTTTAAGCTTAATAGACTTGGGCAAACAGGTATTTTCAATAATCAGTCCCTCTGAGAGCATATGCCAAATTTAAATGGCAAAATTGGCCCATTTGTTGTGGGCACAAAAATGACCTTGTCACTTCTGGATACTGTGTGTGTGTGAATATGGATGTGGATTGTACCATACCTGGATGGTTGATTGCTATTAGTTTACTAAAATACAGGACCTGAAATTTCATTATTTTGTCATGACAAAATTATTTTTAGTCTCCTATATTCACAAAAATTGCTGTTATCATAAGTTGACAGATGCCAATTGAATTGAAGTTTTGTCATCCCATAGCTTTACCATGAATAAAATGGGTGTATCTATAAAATGTGCCATTTGATCCATTTCTCTGAGCTGTTCTGTTTTCTTCCAATTATGAAAATACAAGATTTTTTCATATCCACAAACAAAAGTAAAACTCTTACTTGGTCAAACTCATGATCCTCTATTATCAGCAGCAAAGTAGAACTAAATGTATTAAAATGCCCACACATATGTATATGTTATCAATATAAGTAGATAGACAAAAGGATGGATGGACAGATAGATATATATGATTGTCAGTGTGTTTCCTAAATTTCTTTTACACTGTTAAGAAAGTTTATCTCTGTTAGTAAAAAGCATAATAAATTATTTTATTCAGAAATTTACTCCTGTTATATACATCCTAAACCTGAGTCAAGAGGGAAAAATGTTTTATTCAATATTTTCAAAGGTTTCAAATTCAGCTCCGAATATGTTATTTTAGAAAAAAACTATGTAACGGTAAAAGTATCTTATTTGTTCTTCCTTCTATGTAGTTCCTACTTGGTTTCCATTAGATTAAATCCCAAATTCCAGTTAACTTTAAGTAAATGGACAGAAAGTACAAAATAGGTAACAATATTAAGATTAAAAAGTTTTCAGGATAAAATGGGACTTTAAGTTGTATGGTACTGGAAATAGTTTATGAAATTCAACCTACTGCTTCCTAAAAAATAAGAGTATCAAAGAGTTAAAGAATAATCAAAAGGAGTAAGAAATAAAAAGACTTAATCTGATTCCACCAACATATATTGACCTCTTGTCCTATGCAAGGCATTAAAATAGGTTAAAAAATATATGTTTGGCACACGTCCTGCCCTCAGGTGTTCAGAGCTCATCAAGTGAGTTAGACACATAAACATCTATTAAAACAATATGATGAATGCATATATATAGTGTTCCAAAAAGCATAAATTACAATACCATTAATTATGCCCATGTTGACCACAGAAGGTATTACCAAGAAATGACATAAGGACAAGGCCTTAAAGGATGCTTAGATTTTTGCAAGGCAAATGAGTAGTTATTTGAAGAAACATGAGTAATATAGTGAAAGGTATGGAGACTTAACGATTTATGGTATTTGGGGCACTGGTAGCAGAGGCAAAAGTGAGTGTATCAGTGTGGCTAGAGCAGAAAAGGCATGGGGGGATATGTAGAAGACAAAAATAGAGAGGTAAGTGAGGCATACTGAGTGATAAACTAATCAAGCAAGGAGAACTTAAGACTCTTTAAAGAAATGAGTCTTGATGATCATCATGAATAGCATTGTTTGTCGACTATTTCACACGTGAGATTTAATCTTATCTTCAAAAAAGCCCTGAAAAGTAAGAATTACTATGTTCTCAGCTTTACAGATAATAAAACCAAGGCTTACAGAAGATAAATATTTTGTCTGGAATCAAACCCGTAGTTAGTAACTCAAACTGAGTATCTCTCTAAAGGTCTTATCTCTTCTACTAAACTGCCAACCTGACCAGAATGGTGTTTTAAAAGATAACTTTACTAGCAGTGCTAAATAAGAATACACTGAAGGGAAGTAAACTGAAAAGGGGTAGATAACAGTTTAGAAGATGCTGCAATCATCTAAACCAGAAATATCACAGGTCTAAATGAATGAGGGAGTGGAAAGAGCAGAGGCAGCTTTACCTTAAAACCAAAACACTTGAGCTTGAATGTCCTCACTGGCACAGGCCACTCCCAAGACCCTGGGAGGAGCCCTTGCACAGGCTTCACATGATCATATATGTTTGTATATGTCTGTAAAATGTGCGAATACTTTACGTATAATTAAGGCTCCTGTCTCTTTCTACTTTGTCTTCCAATCTGTCACACTTTTGCTCCTGTCCTGTGGTGTTGTATTTGGCCACATGTATTTGGAGATCTGGATAGGGAAATATTTGAGAATATATTTAGTTTGGAAATAGCGGGGTATATTGGGTTTTAGTTTTAGCTATCCCATTGTAGGGGAAGTTTTTAGGAATACTATCACCTGATGTTAACTCATCCAGCTCTGAAATACTGTTATAGGGCTAGAGATCTGATCACAATATTGAGGGCCATTGCCACCCAACCAAGGAAGCATTTGGATAGTGGAAAAAAAACAAGGTTTGAATTTTAAGGAACCAAAAACAAGTCTGGGGAAAATTCTAAATCATCAAACAAATAAAGTATAAGCATAGTATTGTGTTATTGACACTTACGCAAAAAGGGATGTCAAAAGGGAATATACATACTAGATAATGAGGCATATATAATTATAAACATGTCATTAAACCTTTTTCTTATTTTTGATGGAAATAACAAAGTAGACTTGATTAGTATTTCTTTGTTGTAGAACAAAAACCTCCAGCAGTACTTCAAACTGCAAATACATCTGTGTATGAAGTTGCATGGTTTATATTTCCTATTGTATCAGATCATGTCTTACCACATCTGACACATCTTCTTCTGACAATGTCTGGGAGGTCCAGACTAAACAGTAAGTAAAACTGCCACTGACATAGCAAAATGATCCAAATATATGAGGAAAAAAAAGTAAATTTCTAGTCTCTCTACAGAAACTATCGCAGGATTGTTTTTATGTGAAGAAGACATCAATATCCATGCACCACCACCACAAGAAAAAAGAAAGAAAATATGTAGAATTACAGAACTGTATTAAGAAAAAGATTCTTCTAAATTTTAAGGTATTTTTCAGTTTTTTAAAATATGCAATTTATTGTGATTTCTTTATTATTTCTAATCAAATATTCACTTCTAAACAGATGCTGTATTTTTAAAGAGGATCCCCAAATTGATACCAAGTTTTGGTTCTGAAACCCAAATCCTTTCCTAAGTTTAAAGAAGAAGAAGAAAAGGAGGCTGGGATATCTGAGAAACATTTTGAAGATAAACTTGCTAATACTTTTTAATCCAGTGGCAGGGAGAGTAAGATAAAATTCCATGGTGCCTATCATGGATAGAGTACTGAAAAGGATTCCAGGTTTGCATAGAAGACAGCTCAATTTTAGATATGTGATGTCTGAGGAATCAGTGAAATTATGGGAAGAAATATCGGGGAGGATGTTGAAATGATGGCTCTGATGTTCAGGAGAAAATTGAAAAATAGTCATGTAAATTTAAGGAAACTAAGCATTTGGTGACAGCTAAAGCTAAGAAAGTAGACGAGAACGCTCAGGGAGGAACTTCTCAGTTGGAAGAAACGAATAGAGGTACAAAGACTGTAGCCTGATAAATGTGTGGAGGAAAATGAGGAAGCAAAGCATGACCAAGAAAAAGCAAGCAAAAGTTGCACTCAGAAAGGTAGGCAAGAATTAGTAGAAAGTTGAATTTGGAAAGTAAAGTCAGAGAGGACTTCATGAAAAACCTAAACATAGCAAAGTCTTCAGGAATAAAAGGGACATAAGGACTGAGAAAAGGATGCTAGTGTTTTGAGGTTCCTTTAAACCACTTTATTGAGGTATGATCTGGCATATAGGAAGCTACATAAATTCAGAGTATACAATTTGATGAGTTTGGAGAGAAGTATACACCATTATGCCATTGCCAGAATCAAGGCCATAAACTTATTCATCCCCTGAATAGTAATATTTAAAAGGATGCTGGCGAACTCAGTGTAAGAAGTTTTCATCAACTAATAGAGATGGAAGATTGAACATATTTTTCTGAATAGTAACTGGGATATCTGAGAGCAAAGACAGTGGCCACACACTGTACTTTAAAGAAATATATGGGGAAGGAATAAAAAACACATTTTAGAAGAGAATGTTACAAAGTATTTTGCACAGAATTAGCTTAATTTCAAAAAATACAGCATGTATAATATATCGAGATTTATGCCAAAATAGTAATACCCTAGGTAGTAGAATTTCAGGCAGTTGTTTTTTTTTAAAAAAAACAGGCAGTTTAGTTGGTTTTTTTTTTTGTATGTATTTCAAAGTTTTTAAAAAATAAAATTAGTTTATAAGAAAATACTATAAATTACATATTTAAAATGTGTAAAGCAAATTTATAAAATTTAAGAAGGTAATTATTGTTTAAGGAAGAAAGTAATAGTTAAGACTAGAAAGTTCTGGAAGATAAGGTAAACATCAAAGATAATAGATGTACCAAAAATCTAGAAAAATGAGAAAGAAGAGAGTGAATAATAAAAAATTGATGAGGCTATACTTGACGAAAAGAAACATCTTCTGTCAGGCTGGGCATGGTGGCTCACGCATGTAATCCCAGCACTTTGGGAGGCCGAGGTAGGTGGTTCACCTGAGGTCAGGAGTTCGAGGCCAGCCTGGCCAACATGGTGAAACCCTGTCTCTACTAAAAATACAAAAACTAGCGAGGTGTTGTGGCAGTCACCTGTAATCTCAGCTACTTGGGGGGCTGAGGCAGGAGAATCGCTTGAACTCAGGGTGTGGAGGTTGCAGTGAGCTGAGATCGCGCCATCACACTCCAGCCTGGGGTACAACAGCGATACTTTATCTCAAAAAAAAAAAAAAAAATAGGTAAATCATCTTCTGTCATAAAATTGGGAAGGAAGTAGTAAAGAAGTTAGAAAATGATGGATTTGGGGTGAAATAAAAGTAAGTTAAAGAGTTTATGTCTGAAAACATGAATGTTCTTGATCATATTAGAGATTCATATTTCAGCAAAATTTGAAAAAGTCAAAAGAGGATTGAAACCTCACAGAATAGCCACCAGGGAGAAAGGACAAGGAAGGGAAATAAAAGAATTTACCAAGTGATATTGAGGGCCCAAGCAGTGTCTGAAAATCATAAATCTTAATACAGTCAATTAATAAATACTATGTTATTTTCTTTGATAACATTGTAGAGGAGGAAGCCTTTATTCACTCCTCAGTAGATTTATGGCTGAGACATATGTAATAAAAGAGGTCAACAAGGAAAAATCATACTTATTTACTATGAGTTTTACCTGACACAGGCGCCTTCAGAAATGAAGACTCAAATAAACAGGGAAACCCGTGTATTTTAATACTACATTTGATAAAATAAATAGTTGTGAAGTATGATTGGACAAAAGCGATATGATCTAATGGTAATAAATTAGGGGGAATTTAGCAAGGGTTGTTTGTTCAGGTTCCTCTGTGTCCCTGTGTCTTCAGACATAAGGACATTCCTTTCCTCCAAGGATAGGGAAGGGGCTTCTCAGATAAGAATCTTATGCCCTGTTTCCTGGGAGAAGGTCAGAGAATGACCTTTCTGCTTCTGCTATTTTTCTCAAATGTTAACATGTCATATTTTGGGGTATCATGTTCTGAATTCTGTCAGCATGTAGCAGCCTAGAAGTAGAAATGGAGGAAGAAATGCTTATTTGGAATAGTATGTAGAGAAGAGAAAAAGAAGGAAATAAAGTAGTTGCTGAGAATGCAGGTAAAACGACGGATTTATGAAGCAGACACAGGAAATTGGAAGCAAAATCAGGTAGAGGTCTTGCATATGGAGATATAATCAGAAATTAGACAATATTACTCAAATTACCAAAGCACAGTGGGTGGGAATCTCTAATCCTGAGACATAATGGAGACAAAATATTTTGGTTTTGTTTTTCTCTTAATGTTTTAAAAAAGTCTTTGTTCTCAAAAATATTTTGAAAGGTGGGATATTTTGCACATTAGATTCCCATCCTACTTATTAAGAAAACATCAGAACATTACTCCTCTTATTATTATGGGAATGACTGCAGAATCAAAACTTATACACCTCATCTACATATTTTAAAAGTCATTTGACCAGGAGTTTCCCTCCAATTTATAGATTTTCAAAATAAATGCAATTAACTTCCATATAGGAAATAAATGAGATGGGTTGGTAGTCAGGTTGAAGAGTATATTAAATGCTAATATATTAGGTTGAGATATATGTTTTGGAAGGAGAGTTAAACTTAAAAATTAAAGATCTTATAGTAAGAGCAATTATAGAATGTAGCTCTTTAAATGAGTTAATCAACAGAATAGAATTGAAGACCACTGAAATTTGAAAGTCTTGAGAGTTCCGAATGGATCATTCAGAGGATATTGAAGTTACCCACAATCTTTTGAAGTGTTAAGGGTAGAAAGGGACTCTAAAGGCCAGGCCAAAGACTTCTAAAAATGAAACTAAGCATAGCTTTTGAAAGAATGACTCTGTGTTTCCCTGGGGGCAGGTAAGGAAGAGTCATAAGCTAAGTGCTGTCAGTTCAATATTCCATAAACACTAATGAGAACCAAGGTAAAGCATACATTTGCTAATGCTAAAATCCACAACAGACCAAACTATCTACCAACAGTAGAGAAGCGGGGTGGGCATTAGAGGAAGGTTAGGCTTCAATAAAAAGCTGGAAATAAAATGATGCCCCAATGAACATAACTAAAGAGTTAAAAGTAACATAAGAGTCTGAGGCCTTAACAAAAGGACAAAGCCAGGAAGATAAAGTAGTCATCTAAAGGGAATCCAGACTGAGAGAGACTAAGTGGAGAGCTTTTATTTTGAACTTTGATTAATTATGAAGACAAAAGAAAAAGAAACAGAGAAAAAGGATAAGGATTAAACCTGCTTCAAAGTACAAAATGTAATCCCTTTCAGTCTACAAATTTTCATTCTCAACTATTCCTAAAGGTGGATGAGTCACTTGACATTCTTGTCAAAAGGAAAACAAAATAAAATATTGAATTCCAGAAGAGATTCCCGTCAAAATAAGTAAAATAAAGTTTCCAAAGTGAAATACATTTTGGAAGTCCTGCATACCACACTCTTTTGGGATTACCTTAATGCCCATTTATTTTATAAAATGTTTGATTAGACAGGCGGGGTGGTGCTCTTGTAGTACCAGCTACTCCAGAGGCTGAGGCAGAAGGATGGCTTGAGACAAGGAATTTCAGCCTGCAGTGAGCTGATTGAGTCACCGTGCTCCATCGTGGGGACAAAGCAAGATCTTGTCTTTAAAAAAATAAAATATTTAAGATATTCCCCAGTTTTGCAAAAATCTTTATTTAGCATTTCATAAATGTATATGAACTCAGCCTTTGGAAAGAAAAGGGACTAGTGTGATCCTAAATCACAGGTTCCTTGGAATAAAAGGGCAAAAGCCAAGGGGCAATTAATTAAATGATTTTATTTTATTTTATTTTATTTTATTTTTTTTATTATACTTTAAGTTCTAGGGTACATGTGCATAACGTGCAGGTTTGTTACATATGTAT
>NW_012114733.1:412097-426121 GCF_000951035.1 Colobus angolensis palliatus | reverse complement strand
CAAAATGCAGAAATCACCGGTCTTCTGTGTCCTTCGCGCTGGGAGTTGGAGACTGCAGCTGTTCCTATTCGGCCATCTTGCTCCGCCCCCCCTAATTAAATGATTTTAAAAGACCCTTTAATGATTTATAACTAATGAATCATAGGTCTGTAAAGAGAGAACTGTTTGAAATTGAATAGATGAACAAAGGGAGGATCATTGTCTATAGACCATGGGTTCCTGGAAGACAGAAACCACTTGTTTGATACTTCGTAGCTCTGTCAGCACATGGTAAATACCTGATAAATGTATTTTGACTGATCGAATGATACTTCATTAATATTTGGTATTTAATTATATTTGCTCAATTTATGTAATGTTGAAAGGTGTTTAAGGGTCAATAAAAGAGCTCATCCACAACTCTAGCTGATAGCAGTACATATAGCAAGCAATTTAAAGCTTGTAAAACAATAGCCACTCAAAATTCAATGAACATTTCTTAAGGGATATGCAACACAAGCATTTACATCTCTATAGGAGATAAATGATTACTTGAGCTTTTTGACAACTGTCCAAGTACTAATCTCCTTGTTCTATACTAAGAGTTTAGAATGTATTTAAATTAGAAAGATGTTATAAATAGCCACTCAACTGCTTTTTATTTATTTATTTTTGCGTTTGAGAAGGAAAAAAGAATCAGACACTGATTTAAAAGTCATCTTATATCAAAAGTAAGTATTAGGCACTTCCATCATGTAAGAACTTTGATTTTAGAGGTCTTTTTAGTGACAAATATAAATGCAATTGTTAAATGGTGAGTAGCCGGTATACATTCTTAGAAAGAAAAATGCTTGCATGCATATAAGTCCTCTCTGATGAAGAAAAGCTACTAGCTTTAAGCCGACCCACTTTTCTCTATCCTGTACCAGGTATAATACAAGTAAGCTAAAGAGGATTAAAAAAAAAAAAGTATCTTTCAATATAAAACAGGAAAGGACATTTCCTAAACTCTGTAAGGACACTGTACCTAACTCCAATGGGATTTTCCTTTGGTCAAAGGTTGCCCTTCTGTAACCTGTTCTGAGTTTATAAAGCATACTAATCTCACTGTGGCTCTTATTATACCTCTTTGGTTGTTCATTTTAAATAATCTGTACCAAGGCAAGTTTACCAAAGTACATAAAGGGAACATATTTCTGTGACCATTGGAGAGTAAGCAAATAAAACTTTTGTTGGACTAAGAAAAGCAGTTTTACCTGCAATTCTGCAAATTCATTTTATTAACTGATTGGTCAATAATTGTTTGGAGTTTATAGGGTAATAATTTCGCTGTTGGAGGACACATTTCAGCTAACTATTAGAGGTTAAATTCAGCAAACGGAAGGATACTAAATAACTGCGGCTTAAGAAATTGACCAGTCCACTGCAAGTTCTTTTGTCTATTGTCTATAAATCAGAAGGATGCTCTTTAAGGCATTTCCACCAGGATACATGTTGGCACAAAACTCAGACAAGCAGTGCTCACAATCAGAAGACTATAATGATAACAGATAAAGGTTATTGTTCTATTTATACGAGAATGGAGTCAGCTTGGATAATTTTCAAAATTTAAGGATATATGGTGAGTTGGTGGGTATTGAGAAAAAAATTGTTTCATCTTATGAATTTCAAATTGCATTTATTTAGCACCAATTGCTTAATTGCAACTCAAGTTGCTTAAGGTGTAGTCTAGTTTATTTAAATACTGTCTTTCATCTCCTCGACTTAGTGCAGTAACAGTCCAGTCCAGGACTCCTATTGGTCCAATATGATAATTTAAACTCAGTTTAAAATTGCTTTTATTTTACTCCTGAAATATGCATAATGTAATGGAAATGTTTGAGATCAAGATTCCTGTGGGTTGATAGGAATCCTGTTGTTTCCCTCATTTTTCATCCAAATATGTCCATATTTTGTATTCTTGGCAATTGTATGAACTAAGATGTCCTTAGGTCAAAAGGGCACATAATTATAACTTGCTCCCTGCCTCCTTAGATTTGAAGTTAATGCACTAATTTATATTAAGCAATAA
The DNA here is from genome assembly GCF_000951035.1 of Colobus angolensis palliatus. Lineage (NCBI taxonomy): Eukaryota > Metazoa > Chordata > Mammalia > Primates > Cercopithecidae > Colobus > Colobus angolensis. The sequence continues at coordinate 424,071 of NW_012114733.1, read as the reverse complement.
TTTGTTCCTAAATTAGCCACATACCCCAAACTTAATCTCTGGGTTCCAAATATGAAATACCTTGTTGTTCTAACATGTGGATAATCTCCACTTTGTACATCTCTGCTCTATAGCCTAGGGAACTCTTATAAATATATTTTCAGAAACTTTTTGTGGGAAAGCTTAGCCATATAGTAACTCATATCACACAAAGCCCAGGATGCTAGGAAATTAAAAAAAAAAAAATTCAACTCTCCAAACCCAGTATCTAGAACAGCACCTAGCTTATAGTTGGAGCTCAGTAAATGCTTGTTGAATGAATACACCTATCAGCTTTTTCTCCGTAAATTCTCTGTTGACCTCTAACACATGCTGGCAACCTCTCCCTCCCCCACAAAAAAATTCTAATGAAACAAACTCACCATTGTTTAATCATTGTCTCTTTCTCATACACATTTTCTTTTGCATTACATTAATAATGCATACAATTTGAGATATTTTAAGAGTACCAAACACTATACTAATTATATTAATTTTAAGCATGGTAAGATGATCAAATTTACTATATTGAACTACATGGAATTTCCTTGGAAAACTTAGTTCCACAAAATATTTTAATCTGATTCTGCAAAAACTGTCTAAGACATATTTTGCAGCATATCCATATCGGTTTATTATAATTTTAAAAATCTGTAATTAGGCAAATGTATTGCTAGATATGTAAGCATTATGCAAGTAGAAAAAAGATACACTAAATCATTGAAAATGTTGGTGGTCTACTATTGGAGTAATTTGGGGAAAATACTAATGTTGCTTTCACTGTCACTTAACTGGACATTTTGATAAAAATAACAACAACAACAAAAACAGCAAGTCAGTAAGTCAGTAAACCATTCAGTGATAATCCTCATTGGTTAGTAAAAAATATCAAACTCTTATAAGAAACACAAATTTTTAAATCACTCTCAATATAGCTGCAGAATTGAAGAAACTGTGTTTTTTCAATAGATTGCTTCAGTATCTACAATTCAGAAATAATTATTTCTTTTCTTAAATGGGATAGTACTTCCAACAACAGTTTTTCTGCATTTTCTCATTTTTAAATACATCAGTGAAATTTTAACTTATCATAATGAGCATCCCAAATAGATAAAACTTCATGGCCAGCAGAGTCAGTACTGTTTTAATAAGGCATCTGACAAATAAATATAATTGTAGCTGGTGCCTTCTTGATGTCTAGGATCTCTGCCTGGTATACCAATGATGTCTGTGAGGGGAAAACACAATTTTACATTTATAAATGCCTTTTTTTTCTCTTTTCTTTCAGGAAGAAACTGGTTTTCCTCTCAAACTAATACATGCGATTATTAAAGGTAAAAACATAAAAAAATCAAATAAAAAAGGAATTTATCTTTTAAAGAGAAGCTCATATGTTAATGAACTTGAAGTATTTTAATGAAATATCAGAAAGATCCTGACATCGTGGTTTTACAATATACAAGAGCAAACAAGAGATGTAGATTTTGTTTAGTGTTTCACTATCTCAGTAGAAGTTTGTGGGTGCCTATCTTAACTGAGGTCTCTTACTGGGGCAATGGAACAAGAACTATGCCTACATTGCTGCATTCCAATGTTAAAATGTACATCATCGGAAATGTAGCATGTGTGTGTGTGTTTTATTTTTTGTTTGTTTGTTTTTAAATGTACAAAAGTTATCTGATGGCTGTTTTCGATCAGCTTCTAACCTCAAGAAAAACTATTTTTCACTAGAAGCAAGTACTGCTATGTATGTCCAGTCTCGTTCCTCTACATTTCTTTTGGTCCCCTAGAGTTCTTTTAGGTGAAAGAAGCTTTGACTCTGAAACAGGGCAATTATATAATCATGCAATATTTCATACTATAGCAGTACACTGCACTGAATTTCCCATCCCTGAAGCCCACTTGGAAATGGCTAGAAATATAGATCCAGCTATTGAATCACACATTAATGTATCAGCACACAGGAAACTAACCAAAATAAAAAAGTTTAAAAGGGTAAATTGAATATCTACTACAACTGTGAATTCATGAACGTGTTCTAAAATTTCTATGAACAAAAAATTTTATATGGCTTTTAACATTATAAATTTTCAACCAGAAAGGAACTTCTATCTTTCCTTAACTCTTGAGGAAATCTCTCAGATTTTATTTCAATCAGTTCTTGGCACCTAGTAGGTGCTGAATAAATGTTTACTGAATACATACATAAAATGTTAAATAATTTGTGGGGAGAAATCATATTATGAAACTCATGAATATAAAGGCATTTAATCTAAACAAGACTTTGATCTAATACAAAGTTTACTTCTTTAGCATACCATGCACTTGGTAGAGATATGAGGTGTGCCTTTTTTTTTTTTTTTTTTTTTTTTTGAGACGGAGTCTCGCTCTGTCCCCCGGCAGGAGTGCAGTGGCGTGATCTCGGCTCACTGCAAGCTCGCAAGCTCCGCCTCCCGGGATCAGCCATTCCCCTTCCTCAGCCTCCCGAGTAGCTGGGACTACAGATGCCCGCCACCACGCCCGGCTAATTTTTTATATTTTTACTAAAGACGGGGTTTCATCGTGGTCTCAATCGATCTCCTGACCTTGTGATCCGCCCGCCTCGGCCTCCCAAAGTGCTGGGATTACAGGCATGAGCCACTGCACCTGGCCAAGGTGTGCTTTTTATACATAAAATGTTTGATTATAATCCGATGATTCAAAATAGAATTTTTATATTATGTTAAATTTCATCCACATTTTACATAAGCAATTGAAATATTAACCTGATAGATGAAATTCTTTGTTAAGTATTATAATTTTATACGATTGTCCTAAAGGTGAAAATGTGATCATACATAAAATATGTTTAAAAATTAGTGATAGTAATACTTTACATTTTAAAATATTGTACAGTTTATATACTGCAATTGTGTAATATCTAAATTGATCCTCATAGGAACTTTGGAATTAAGTATAAACAGTCTCTTTTAATCAGAAAAAATAAATACCGTAGTAGCTTGGAGCATGGGTTCTGGGGCCAGGCTTATGGAAATTCTGCCATTTACTGTGCGGCTTCAAGCAAATGTCTCAACAATCCCCAAATGAATATTAACAACCTCACAATGATCTAGAAGCAGTAGAAGAAGTAATATATAAATGCTTTGCCTGGTGCCCTTTGTTTGGCAAATGTACAATAATGATTTCATTATTAGCCTCAGTCTTTATAGTGATATTGTTATTAATGACAGATTGCGCTGTCAATTAAGTGACTGGTTAGGAAGCAACAGTATTAGAACAGAGGCAGAGTTCAAACACGGGTGGTTTGAATTCACAGGTTTATTCCTAGATCGACACTATACCAGTTCAGTTAAGTGGAAAACAGATCAAATGTAAATATTTGCTATCTGAAGGAACCCTTTCAGATTAGTTTTACAAAATAAAAAAGTAACTTTGAATATTTAAAGCTTTTCTTCTATTATAACTCAGGGTTTATACATATTGAGATTTCTTAAAATACACCTTTATGCCTTTATTATTGGTGCTAGAAAAGCTATTCTTCGGTGAAAGCTAGATTCTAACTTTTTCAGCTTAAAAAGCAATTTGGTTAAAATCGTACCTAATTACTCTATTCTCAAAGGAAGAATGACCTTTCAAACGTGTGTTTGTCAGCCTCTTGCTCAAGAACATTAATGTTCCTCCTGAACTCAGAAAAATACTCTTATTGAGTGAGAAATAGAGCTTAAAAACGTTAACAGACTTTTGTAAGAAGTACAGAAAGAAGAAAACGCACAAAGTAGAAAAAAAGTCCAATAAATAAATAAATAAAGTGAACCAAATTAATATATTCACTCAACAAATAGCTTACACATAAGTAGCTTTTAGAGGGAACGGTGAACCTAACCCTCAAATGGTTTACCATGCTAAACCATTTGTCATGCTGTTACCGTATCTAACAGCCATTAGATATAAAGGATCACTAAAGAAAAGAGTAAAAGGAGATGAGGTAAATTTACACAGGCATAAGAAGTATAGGATGCACGGGTCTTATTTAAAGGTTGCTAGTGTTAGAGTAGGTAGGCAGCCGTGAGCAAGGCAAGAGAGCCCTGATTCACCCCCAGGAATGTCAGGCAACCATCAGAAGATGGTCAGGCAGTTATCACACTGCCTCTCTAAAATAACAGTTGGTTGCAGACTGTGCCCAAAAAAAAAAAAAAAAAAAAAAAAAGGCAGTCTCTCAGATAGAAAACACCTGAGAGGGCACCATGGTCAAGCCACTGTGACATTCCTCCACCCTTGTGATAATGTACTTTGTGATATTCTCATCCTTGTGAATGTACTTTGTAACATTCCTCCCCGCCCTTGTGACAATACACCCTCCCTGCCCTTGTGAATGTACTTTGTAACATTCTCCCAGTCCTTGAGAATGGACTTTGTAACATCGATTCCCTGACCACAAAATATTGCTCCTGACTCCACCAACTATCCCAAACCTATGAGAACCAATGATAATCCCATCACCCTTTGCTGACTCCTTTCTCAGACTCAGCCCACTTGCACACAAGTGAATAAACAGCCTTGTTGCTCACATTAAGCCTGCTGAGGTGGTTTCTTATACAGAAGCGCCTAACGGTGATCAGCAGCTTCCCAATAAGATCTCAGGAGTTGGGTGAGTGGGCTCAAGCATGCACAGTAAGAGGCAAAATGGCAGGTTTTAACTGGTATCTGACCTTCCTCTAGGAACACTCAACTGGTAAGAGATAAACAGCTCTTGTGAGCACACGTACAACTTCAGTAAACACACTGCACTTATGGCCCCTACCAAGTGCTGGCAGGCCACTGAGTATGTGAACAACCCACTCCAAAGGAAGAACCTGGAGAAAAGAAATGCAAACCTCAGAACAATGCCAATGTAAAAAAACCCCAAGACAAGGGTCAGATGGAATACTCGGATCTCTCAGGTCACCCACTTGGCCCTCTTCCAAGTGTATTTCTTTCTGTTCCTGCTCTAAAATTTTATAATAAACTTTCACTCCCGCTCCAAAACTTGCCTCAGTCTCTATCTTGTGCCCCTCAGCAGAATTATTTCCATTAAGGAGGCAAGAATTGGGTTGCTACAGGAGTTACTAAAGATTTTGAGCAAGCAGGTAACAATCTGAGTGGTGCAGTGGAAGATACCCTGCAAATGTGCTTAATCACCCAATATATGTTTTCTATTCCCTGTCCCCTTCTTGTTAACACATGCAAGCACACTTCACATACTCATATGAAGATAAGCATTGAAAATCCTCTGATTTCAGGAAACAGGTGGGCATGAGTTCAGTTATGGTTGTCAAACAAGATGCGATGTTGGCTAGGAAGCTTGTGGGAAGATTTCAGAGAAAAGGCAATAGTAATGTGAAGAGATAGATTCCCTCTGCTCTGACTTCTTCCCTTGTTAACCATTTTCCCATATGCCCCAAGAATACTCTCTGCTGATGCTTGCAGCTACAGCATTCACCCTGAGACAACTTTGTGAAAATATCTTGCTTTTATTATTATTTATGCATTGCTCTAGTATATTCACTTTGGAAACAAAAGACGTCATTCTATTTATACCATTCTATTTCTACTACTGGTATTTTCATTTACAAAAATACAGTGATTCTTGATAGCTGAAAATTTCAACTCCTAGAAAACGGAGGATTTCTACGCATGATGCTAACTTCATTATGGAACTGCTATTGGCTGAAGATTCATTTGAAAAATCCAGTTTTTCCACAACAGATGATTCTGATGATTCAGATAATTCTGATGTTTGTTCTGTTTAGAAATAAATCTAAGAGCAGTTTTTGTATTGCATTTTCATACTGAAAATCAGTCAGATTTGCTTCTGCCTCAAAGAGTGTGTTTATGTAAAAATTAAGTGAGTGCTAATGGTGAGCTGTCCCCTTTTGTTTTTCTAAATGAGAAAAGAGTGAAACCAAAATAGGCAACTATCTAGCTTGAGAATCTATGAATATATGAGAATATTATTAATCCCTGTTTCATCAGTTTCTCTAATCCTTATGTTTGAAATTGTTTGTAACTATTGCATACTCCATAACTGCTATGTTTTATAGGTTATTGGGGGCACAGAGAATGATTCTCCAAATTACAGTGTTTTGGTCTGCTGAGCATTTTGAATTAAATTAAGTTGGAAGGCCCTAAATCTTCCTCAGATACAATAACTTTTTAATCTCTTGTTTTTCTTCCCCACCTCCACCAAAGCCCTGAAAGGAACTTTGGAATTTCCTCATCTGACCAGAAAAGTCCTTTCCATAGAGATGCAATTGTCTTAAAACCCGCTTTCTAGGAACCTCATCAAATAACCAGAAAAGATTAACCACTGGGGAAAAGAAAAGACAAAATATTGTCACCATACCAGGACAGGCTTTGTATCTATTTTCTGAGGGCAGCACAGAGAGACTGCCTGGGAGTCTATATAATAAGACCATCATTGTTCACGGTGCAATTTTGCCCCTCACTTTCCTTTAACCTGCTCATCCCATTCAGTATTTTTTTTTAAATAAAATCATAAGATAATGTCTGCCCCCGGTTCCAGTTATTTCCTCTAAAAATTATTTACTATCCACTCTAAAATTGGCTACAGACCCAACTTCCATCTCCTTTATGATTAGAGTATTAGTTTAATTTTTATTTAATTAATTTAGATACTGGGTCTTGCTTTGTTTTACAGGCTAGAATGCAGTGGGTCAATCACAGCTCACTGTAATCTCAAACTCCTGGGCTCAAGCTATCTTCTCACCTCATCTACTGAGCATATAAACCTACTGGTACATGTCACAATGCCTGGCTAATTTTTATTTTGTATTTTTCATAGAAACAATGTCTCACTATGTTGCCCAGGCTAGTCTCAAATTTCTGGCCTCAATTGACCCTCCCACCTTAGCCTCTCAAAGACCTGGGATTACAGAAAGAAGCCACTGTGCCTGGCCTGAAGAGGGCATTTAATCCCAAACTATCTGGCCCTTCTTTTGGGTCTCGTATTTGTGGGTCTCCCATGTCAATGTGCATGTTGATAAGTTTGTATGCCTTTTTTCCTGTCCATTCTGTCTACTGTCAATTCATTTCAGCAGTGAACCTTCAGCGGATAAAGGGCCTCAGCCACTACAAAGTAATAGAGACAAGAGTTTGAAGATCAAAGGATTAAGTGATTTCACAATGATTTATGCAGAGTAAATACAAATTTGAATGATTTGAATGAATCTTGTCAGTTGTTCATGAGAGGGGTAACGGAATTAGGAGTGAGAATGTAACATCAGTTGAATTTTTCAAATAATTGGCTAAATACTGGAAGAGAAGGAAAAGGGAAATGTGAAGCTAACACTGACATTCAGAATGTATCTGACCAAGACATGTGACATTCCTGCTCATGGAAATCAGAAGGGAAAATGGTGACTTTGATACTAGATGTAAATTTGACGTTGGAGTAAAATATACTGCCATACTGCAACCCATAAATCAAGTAGTAATTTTGACTGTCAGGTCTTATTATTAAATAAATACATCTTTTAAAGTTGTAGCTGCCATAGATAGGGATTCTTCTGATGGATCTGGGCAAAGTAAATCAAACACCATCTGGAAAGAATTCAGCATTCTAGATGCCAGTAAGAACATTTGTGATTCATGGGAGGAAGTCACAATAGCAACATTAAAAGCAGTTCGCCACCGGGCGCGGTGGCTCATGCTTGTAATCCCAACACTTTGGCAGGCCTAGACGGGAGAATCACGTGAGGTCAGGAGTTCGAGACCAGCTTAAACAACATGGTGAAACCCCGTCTCTACTAAAAATACAAAAATTAGCTGGGCGTGGTGGCCCACACCTGTAATTCCAGCTACTCAGGAGGCTGAGGCAAGAGAACCGCGTGAACCCGGGAGGTAGAGGTTGCAGTGAGCCGAGATCGCGTCATTGTACTCCAGCCTGGGCAACAAGAGTGAACTCCATCTCAAAATAAATAAATAAATAAATAAATAAATTTTAAAAAAAGCAGTTCGCAAGAAGTTGAGTCTAACCTTCACAGATGGCTTTGAAGGGTTCAAGAACTCAGTGAAAGAAGAAAATACAGATGTGGTAGAACTGCAAGGAACTAGAATTGCAAGTGGGACCTGAAGATGTGACAGCATTGCCAAAAATCTCATGATGAAACTTTAACAAATGCGAAGTTGCTTAAGGATGAGCAAAGAAAGTGGGCTGGGCAAGGTGGCTCACACCTGTAATTCCAGCACTTTGGGAGGCTGAGGTGGGCGGATCATGAGGTCAGGAGATTGAGACCATCCTGGCTAACATGGTGAAACTACGTCTCTACCAAAAATACAAAAAAATTAGGTGGGCATGGTGGCGGGCACCTGTAGTCCCAGATACTTGGGAGACTGAGGCAGGAGAATGGTGTGAACTCAGGAGGTGGAGCTTGCAGTTACCTGGGTGGAGCTTGCACTCCAGCCTGGGTGACAGAGCGAGAATCCATCTCAAAAAAAAAAAAAAAGAAAAAATGGTTTACTGTAGTGGAACCTACTCTTGATGAAGATGCTACGGATATTGTTGAAATGACAACAAAGGATTAGAACATTACATAAACCGAGTTAATAAAGCAGTGACAGAGTTTGAGGGGATTGCCTCCAATTGTTAAAGAAGTTCTATTGTGGATAAAATCCTATCAAACAGCATTGTATGCTACACAGAAATCTTTAAGGAAAGGAAGAGTAAATCAAAGTGGCAAACTTTACTGTTATCTTAAAAAATGTGCCAGCCACCTCCACCTTCAGCAATTACCACCCTCATCAGTTAGCAGCCATCAACATTGAGGCAAGATGCTTCATAAGCAAAAAGATTACAACTCACTGAAGGCTCATATAATTGTTAGCAGTTTTTACCAATATGTTATTTTTTAATTAAGGTGTATGCATTGTTTTTAGACATATGGCATTTCACACCCCATAGACCACAGTATAGTATAAATATAACTTTTATATTTATGGGAATCCAAAAATTTTGTAGCACTCACTTCATAGTGATGTTTGCTTTATGGTGATATACCAGAACTGAACCTGTAATACCTCAAAGGTGTGCCTGTAATGAGTCCTTGCCAATCAATAATTGCTTTAACTGTAAACAGATTAAATTATCCAATCAAGAAATACACAGTGACTTAGTGTATTTTAAAAAAATTTGCAGCAATATGCTCCCTATGAGACTAACTTTAGCTTTAAGGACACACATAGGCTAAAAGTGAAGGAACAGAAAAAGATATTCCATGGAAATTGTAACCAAAAGGAAGCAGTGGTACTTATATGAGACAAAATAGACTTTCAGTCAAAATCTGTCATAAGAGAAAAAATAAAAGTCACTATATAATGATAAAGGAATCGAATCATCAAAAGGATGTAACAATTGTAAATATGTACGTACTCTACATTGGAGCACCCAAATATGTAACAAAAATATAAACAGAACTGAAAGGAAAAATAGTAATACAATAGTAAGGGATTTCAATAATGGATATATCATCCAGACAGAAAATCAATAAGGAAACAGCAGACTTGACGAACACTATAGATCAAATGGACCTTAGAGACATATGCAGAAAATGTCATTTAACAAAAGCAGAATGCACATTCTTCTCAAGTGTATACAGAATATTCTCCAGGGTATATTGTGTTAGACTGTAAATCTGAGCAAATTTAAGAGGACTGAAATTATATCAAATATCTTAACAGATATTTGATGTATTTGGTAAGATTGGTATCAATCCAGTGGTATGAAGCTAGAAGTCTGTAAGAGGAGAAAAATAGGAAAATTCACAAATATGTGGAAAGCAAACAACACACTCTTGATGAAATCAATGGGCCAAAGAAGAAATCAAAAAGTATCGGTAGACAAATGAAAAAGAAAAAGACAAAATGCAAAAATGTATAAGATGCAGTACAAGAAGTCCTAAGAGGGAAGTTCATACTGACAAACACCTACATTTATTAATAATAAAGATCTCAAATAAGCAACCTAATTTTCCATCTGAAGAAACTAGAAAAAGAACAAATAAACCCAGAGTTAGCAGAAAGAAAATATAAAGATTAGAGCTTAAATAAAATGGATACTAGAAAGACAATTAAAATGATTAACAAAACTGAGTTTTTAAAGACAAACAAAATTGATAAACCTTTAGCCAAAAAATAGAACAAAAGAGATAACTCAATAAATTAGAAATGAAAGAGAAGATCTAAGAACTTATGCCATAGTAATACAAAAGATTATAGCAGGTTATTAACAATACATCAATAAATTGGATAGCCTAGAAGAAATTAATAAATTCCAAGTAGCATATAGCCTACTAGAACTGAGTCATGAAGAAATGGAAAACATAAATAGACTAACAATGATCATGTAAAGGGTTTGAAGCACTTATGAAAATCTTCCAAAAAGAAAAGTCTGGGGCAAAATGTCTTCATGAATGAATTCAACCAAATATTTAAATGATTAAAACCAGTCCTTTTCAAACGTTTCTAAAAATTTGAAAAGGGAATACTTCTAAACTCATTTTCAAAGGCCAGAATTACCCTCATACCAAACTCAGATAAAGATGCTAAAAGAGGCTGGGTGTGGTGGCTCAAGCCTGTAATCCCACCACTTTGGGAGGCCGAGACGGGCAGATCATGAGGTCAGGAGATCGAGACCATCCTGGCTAACACGGCGAAACCCCGTCTCTACTAAAAAAAATACAAAAACTAGCCAGGTGAGGTGGCGGGCGCCTGTAGTCCCAGCTACTCAGGAGGCTGAGACAGGAGAATGGCCTAAACCCGGGAGGCAGAGCTTGCAGTGAGCTGAGATCCGGCCACTGCACTCCAGCCCGGGTGACAGAGCGAGACTCCGTCTCAAAAAAAAAAGATGTTAAAAGAAAATTATTTCTTTAAAAAGAATTTTCACATGATGCACATAGATGTAAAAATCCTCAACAAAATATTAGCAAATTTAATTCATCATCACTTTAAAAGGATCATTCACAATGATCAATTGGGATTTATCCCTGTGCAAATGGGTCATTCACCATAATCAAGTGGGATTTATCTCTGGGTTGAAAGATGGTTCAACATATCCAATTCAAAAGGTGTTGTATACCACACTAACAGAATGAAGGATAAATTTCACATGATCTCAATAGATGCAGAAAATGAATTTGACAAAATTTATTATCTTTCCATAACAAAACTCTCAAGAAATTAAGTGTAGCAGACATGTAAGTCAACATAATAAAGGCCACATGTTACATGCCAACAGTAAAAATTAGACTCAATGATAAAAAGTTGAAAGGTTTTCCTTTAAGATCAGGACCAAGACAAATGTGTCTCTCTTACCACTTCTATTCAATGTAATAACATCCTAACCAGAGCAATTAGGTAAGAAGAAGAAGAAAAAGCATCCAAATCAGAAAGCAGAAAGCCAAAGTATTTGTTCGAAAATGACTTCATTTTATATAGAGAAAACCCTCAAACCCAACTATAAAACTGTTAGAATAAATGATTTCAGTGAAATTTCATGATACAAAATCAACATAAAAAATCATATTGTATTTCTACACACTAACAATTAACTATCTGAGAACAAAATTAAGAAAACAATACCATTTGCAATAACATCAGAAAGGATAAAATACTTATAATAAATTTAACAAAGGAGTTAGAAGATCTGTATAATGAAAACTATCAAACACTGGTGAAATAAACTGAAGACACAAGTAAATAAAATGTTAAAATGTCCATACTACCTCAAGCAATCTACAGATTACACGCAATCCCTACCATATTCCAATGGCATGTTTCACAGAAATAAAAAGTACAATTCTAAAATGTATGAAACCATGAACACTCCAAATACCAAATTAACTTTTTTTTTTTTTGGTATATAGTTTTATTCTTTTATGGGGGAGGTAGGACTGCAGCACAA
>NW_012114733.1:409151-411283 GCF_000951035.1 Colobus angolensis palliatus | reverse complement strand
CTCCAGCCTGGGCCGCAGAGCGAGACTCCATCTTGAAAAAAAAAAAAAAAAAAATACTTAAATATGAGACCTAAAGATATAAAAATCCTGTAAGGAAACAGAAAAAAAGGCTCCTTGAAATTAATCTGGGCAAGGATATTTTTATATGACACCTAAAGCAAAGTCAACAAAAGCAAAAATAAACAAGTGGTCTGTATCAAATTTAAAAGCTTCTACACAGCAAAGGAAACAATAAACAAAATGTAAAGAAAACCTACAAAATAGGAAAATGCAATCCTTATATGCTTCCATTGTGCTAAGTGAAATAAGCCAGATATAGGAAGATACGTATAGTGATGTATGATATCACTTATACGTGAATCTAAAAAGTCGAACGCTTAAAAGCAGAGAGTAGAATGGTTGATTTCAGTGGGTGAAAGGAGGTAGGGGATGGAAAATGAGCATATGTTGGTCAAAGAGTGGAAACTTTCAGTTATAAGATGAATAAGTTCAAGGGATTTAATGTATGACATGGTGACTGTAGTTAACAACATTGTATTTTTTACTTAAAATTTTCTAACAAATATACTAAGTCCAAGATACTAAGTGTTCTCACCACACACACACAAATGGTAAATATGTGTGATGACGAACTTTTTTAAGTCAAAGTATGGAGATTTATTGCAAAGTGAAAGTACACATTGAAGAAAGGGACTTCCTGGTGTACTCAAGAGTCACTGTGAGGAATGTTTTAATGAGCATGGTTGTGGTAATCATTTTATAATATATTCACCTATCATATCACCATATAATACACCTTAAATTATATACATTGTTTATTTGTTAATTTATTCTTCAATAAAGCTGGAAAATAAAATATTTGTTTTCTTGGCTTGTCTGAAAGCAGATAACTTTCACATTTAAAACTCACATTTAAAACTTTTTTTTCACATTTTAAACTTTTTTTTCACATTTTAAACTTTTCACATTTAAAACTTTTTTTTAAAGGGTATAATTCAGTGTGTTTTTTATTATTATACTTTAAGTTCTAGGGTACATGTGCACAAGGTGCAGGTTTGTTACATATGTATACATGTGCCATGTTCGTGTGCTGCACCCATTAACTCGTCATTTACATTAGCTATATCTCCTAATGCTAACCCTCCCCGCTCCCAACACCCCACAACAGGCCCCGGTGTGTGACGTTCGCCACCCTGTGTCCAAGTGTTCTCATTGTTCAATTCCCACCTATGAGTGAGAGCATGCGGTGTTTGGTTTTCTGTCCTGCAACAGTTTGCTCAGAATGATGGTTTCTAGCTTCATCAATGTCCCTACAAAGGACATGAACTCATCCTTTTTTATAGCTGCATAGTATTGCATGGTATATATGTGACACATTTTCTTAATCCAGTCTATTATAGATGGATATTTGGGTTGGTTCTAAGTCTTTGCTATTGTGAATAGTACCACAATAAACATACGTGTGCATGTGTCATTTAGCAGCATGATTTATAATCCTTTTATTATATGCCCAGTAATGGGATGGCTGTGTCAAATGGTATTTGCAGTTCTAGATCCTTGAGGATTGCCACACTGTCTTCCACAATGGTTGAACTAGTTTACAGTCCCACCAACAACATAAAAACATTCCTATTTCTCCACATACTTTCCAGCACCTGTTGTTTCCTGACTTTTTAATGATCACCATTCTAATTGGTGTGAGATAGTATCTCACTGTGGTTTTGATATGCTTTTCTCTGATGGCTGGTGATGATGAGCATTTTTTCTTGTGTCTGTTGGCTGCATAAATGTCTTCTTTTGAGAAGTGTCTGTTCATATCCTTTGCCCACTTTCTGATGGGGTTGATTTTTTTCCTGTAAATTTAAGTTCTTTGTAGATTCTGGATATTAGCTCTTTGTCAGATAGGTAGACTGTAAAAATTTTCTCCCATTCTGTAGGTTGCCTGTTCACTCCGATGGTAGTTTCTTTTGCTGTGCAGAAGCTCTTTAGTTTAATTAGATCCCATTTGTCAATTTTGACTTTTGCTGCCATTGCTTTTGGTGTTTTAGTTATGAAGTCCTTGTCCATGCCTATGGCCTGAGTGGCATTGCCTAGGTTTTCTTCTAGAGTGTTTATGGTTTTAGGCCTAACAT
>NW_012114733.1:382119-408281 GCF_000951035.1 Colobus angolensis palliatus | reverse complement strand
TTCAGTATGATATTGGCTGTGGGTTTGTCATAAATAGCTGTTATTATTTTGAGATACGTCCCATCAATACCTAGTTTATTGAGAGTTTCTAGCATGAAGGGGTGCTGAATTTTGTCGAAGGCCTTTTCTGTACCTATTGAGATAACCATGTAACTTTTGTCTTTGGTTCTGTTTATATGATGGATTATGTTTATTGATTTGTGTATGTTGAACCAGACTTACATCACAGGAGTGAAGTCAACTTGATTGTGGTGGATAAGCTTTTTGATGTGCTGCTGGATTCAGTTTGCCAGTATTTTATTGAGGATTTTTACATCAATGTTCATCAGGGATATTGGTCTAGAATTTTCTTTTTTTGTTGTGTCACTGCCAGGCTTTGGTATCAGGATGATGTTGGCCTCACAAAGTGAATTAGAGAGGATTCCCTCTTTTTCTATTGATTGAAAGAGTTTCAGAAGGAATGGTACCAGCTCCTGTTTGTACCTCTGGTAGAATTTGACTGTGAATCCTTCTGGTCCTGGACTTTTTTTCGGTTGGTAGGCTATTAATTATTGCCTCAACTTCAGAGCCTGTTTTTGATCTATTTAGGGATTCAACTTCTTCCTGGTTGAGTCTTGGAAGGGTGTATGTGTCCAGGAATTTATCCATTTCTTCTAGATTTTCTAGTTTATTTGCACAGATGTGGTTACAGTATTCTCTGATGGTATTTTGTATTTCTGTGGGATTGGTGGTGATATCCTCTTTACCATTTTTTATTGCATCTATTTGATTCTTCTCTCTTATTAGTCTTGCTAGCGGTCTATCAATTTTGTTGATCTTTTCAAAAAACCAGCTTCTGGATTCACTGACTTTTTGAAGGGTTTTTTGTGTCTCTATCTCCTTCAGTTCTGTTCTGATCTTAGTTATTTCTTGCCTTCTGCTAGCTTTTGAATGTGTTTGCTCTTGCTTCTCTGATTCTTTTAATTGTGATTTTAGGGTGTCAATTTTAGATCTCTCCTGCTTTCTCTTATGGGCATTTAGTGCTATAAATTTCCCTCTATACACTGCTTTAAATGTGTCATAGAAATTCTGGTATGTTGTGTATTTGTTCTCATTGGTTTCAAAGAACATCTTTATTTTTGCCTTCATTGCCTTATGTGTCCAGTAGTCATTCAGGAGCAGGTTGTTCAGTTTCCATGCAGTTGAGTGGTTTTGAGTGAGCTTCTTAATTCTGAGTTCTAGTTTGATTGCACTGTGGTCTGGGAGACAGTTTGTTATAATTTCTGTTCTTTTATATTTCCTGAAGAGTGTTTTACTTCCAACTGTGTGGTCAACTTTGGAGTAAGTGTGATGTGATGCTGATAAGAATGTATATTCTGTTGATTTGGGGTGGAGAGCTCTTTAGATGTCTATTAGGTCCACTTGATGCAGAGCTGAGTTCAATTCCTGAATATCCTTTTTAACTTTCTGTCTCGTTGATCTATCATTGACAGTGGGGTGTTAAAGTCTCCCATTATTACTGCATTTGAGTCTAAGTCTCTTTGTAGGTCTCTAAGGACTTGATTTATGAATCTGGGTGCTCCTGTATTGGGAGCACCAATATAAATATATATTTAGGATAGTTAGCTCTTCTTGTTGAATTGATCTCTTTACCATTATATAATGGCTTTGTCTCTTTTGATCTTTGTTGGTTTAAAGTCTGTTTTATCAAAGACTAGGATTACAACCCCTAATTTTTTTGTTTTCCATTTGCTTGGTAGATTTTCCTCCATCCCTTTATTTTGAAGCCTATGTGTGTCTCTGCATGTGAGATGGGTCTCCTGAATACAGCACACTGATATAACTTGACTGTTTTCCAATTTGCCAGTCTGTGTCTTTTAATTGGAGAATTTAGCCCATTTACATTTAAGGTTAATTTTGTTATGTGTGAATTTGATCCTGTGATTATGATGTTAGCTGGTTATTTTGCTCAGTATTTGATGTGGATTCTTCCTATCATTGATCATCTTTATATTTTTGCATGTTCTTGCAGTGACTGGTACCTGTTGTTCCTTTCCATGTTTAGTGCTTCCTTCAGGAGCTCTTGTAAGGCAGGCCTGGTGGTGACAAAATCTCTCAACATTTGTTGGTCTGTAAAGGATTTTATTTCTCCTTCATTTATGAAGCTTAGTTTGGCTGGATAGGAAACTCTGGGTTGAAAATTCTTTTAAGAATGTTGAGTAGTGGCCCCCACTCTCTTCTGATTTCTAGAGTTTCAGCCAAGAGATCTGCTGTTATTCTAACCGGCTTCCCTTTGTGAGTAATCTGACTGTTCTCTCTGACTGCCCTTAACATTTTTTCCTTCATTTCAACTTTGGTGAATCTGACCATTATGTTTCTTGGGGTTGCTCTTCTCAAGGAGTAAGAATGCTTTGTGGCATTCTCTGTATTTCCTAAATTTGAATGTTGGCCTGACTCGCTAGGTTGGGGAAGTTCTCCTGGATAATATCCTGAAGAGTGTTTTCCATTCCATTGGTTCCATTCTCCCCATCACTTTCAGGTATGCCAATCAGATGTATGTTTGGTCTTTTCACATAGTCCCACATTTCTTGGAGGCTTTGTTCATTTCTTTTTACTCTTTTTTTTTCTAAACTTCTCTTCTTGCTTCATTTCATTCATTTGATCTTCAATCACTGATATCCTTTCTTCCACTTGATTAATTGGTTACTGAAGCTTGTACATGTGTCACATAGTTCTCGTGCCATGGTTTTCAGCTCCATCAGGTCATTAAAGGCCTTCTCTGCACTGTTTATTCTACTTAGCCATTCATCTAATCTTTTTTCAACGTTTTTAGCTTCTTTGCGATGGATTCGAACATCCTCCTTTAGCTTGGAGAAGTTTGTTATTACTGATTGTCTGAAGCTTTCTTCTCTCAACTTGTCAAAGTCATTCTCTGTCCAGGTTTGTTCCATTGCTGGCGAGGAGCTGCATTCCTTTGGAGAAGAGGCCCTCTGATTTTTAGAATTTTCAGCTTTTCTGATCTGGTTTCTTCCCATCTTTGTGGTTTTATCTACCTTTGGTCTTTGATGATGGTGATGTACAGATGAGGTTTTGGTGTGGATGTCCTTTCTGTTTGTTAGTTTTCCTTCTAACAGTCAGGACCCTCAGCTGCAGGTCTGTTGGAGTTTGCTGGAGGTCCACTCCAGACCCTCTTTGCCTGGGTATCACCAGCAGAAATTGCAGAACAGCAAATATTGCAGAATGGCAGATGTTACTGCCTAATCCTCCCTCTGGAAGCTTTGTCTCAGAGGGGCACCCAGCTGTATGAGGTGTCGGTTAGTCCCAACTGGGAGGTGTCTCCCAGTTAGGCTACTTGAGGGTCAGGGACCAGCTTAAGGCAGTCTGTCCATTCTCAGATCTCAAACTCCATGCTGGGAGAACCACTACTCTCTTCAAAGCTGTCAGACAGGTACGTTTAAGTCTCCAGAAGTTTCTGCTGCCTTTTGTTCAGCTATTCCCTGCCCCCAGAGGTGGAGTCTACAGAGGCAGGCAGGCCTCACTGAGCTGCAGTGGGCTCCACTCAGTTCGAGCTTCCCTGTGACTTTACCTACTGAAGCCTCAGCAATGGTGGACGCCCCTCCCCGAGCCTCGCTGCCACTTTGCAGTTCCATCTCAGGCTGCTGTGCTAGCAGTGTGCAAGGTTCTGTGGGGGTGGGACCCTCTGACCCTGGTGCAGGATATAACCTCCTAGTGTGCAGTTTGCTAAGGCCATTGGAAAAGCACAGTATTAGGGTGGAAGTGTCCTAATTTTTGAGGTACCGTCTGTCACGGCTTCCTGTTGCTAGGAAAGGGATTGCCCCGACCCCTCTAGTATGTTTTATGCTAAACAAAATGTTTCTGTTAAAAAAATATAAATGAATATATTCAAACCTAGAAAACTGTTTATCATAAAGACCTATAATGGATATTGCCACATTAAAACAAAATTCATCTTTTGTTGGAAAGATCAACCATGTTACCCATTTAATAAACAGCCTTATGTTCCATGCAAGTAAGCTATCTAACACATCATAATTGCTAAAGTGCTTTGGTACATTTATATAACTCTCATTATTTGAACAATGTAATACTTTCCTGTTAACATATTTAAATAATATTTTCCCCTGAAATGCCTTGTGAGCTTAAAAAAGATGGAAAAAGGGAAGACCTTTTGCATATTCTGAAGCCTACAAACATGTAGCTCAAACTTTTCTGGGATGCCTTATCCCAAAATATCACTGTGGCTAAACCACTATCATCAATGACAGTCATGGTTAAGGTGCATTCCTTTAGTAATAGTGAACTGGAAAAAAATCCTTCGACAATAAGAGCTGGATCTCTCTTATCATATGCATGAAATGATAATCACCATTATACTAAGGTGAGAACAAAATCACAAGATACTAATAATAGTAAGAAAAAAAGTTAAAGTTTGTTTTTTCTTAGTGGAACAATTAATAGAAAATAAGGATTCTTTAACTGAAGATTATTATTTTATGTAAATAACTATAGCATTAGAAAACATCATCAGGAAGCTATAAATAAGTAAATTACCAGCTGTCAAAAGAAATTATCACTATCAAATTAAATGAGCTTCCCCTAGGCAAGCTAACATTGCTTTTGCCTGAAGGCTGGTTCAAAAATGAATCATGAGGGAGACAAGTCATATAAATAAAACAAATTTTAAATTATGTCTGTGTAGACTAACTTGAAAAATAAATCTTAAAACTCATTGCTAAATCTTTTAACAACTAACGACCACGATCAGGGACTACTGTAAACCAGAATAAATATGCCTCAGTGACTTCTGGTTTTTTTAGATTAACATAATTATATAATATCAAGATAAATAGTATACATGTCATTCCTGTAGGTCAGAGTAAGGGGTGACTTTCAACATGAAAAGTGGAAGTAACTTGGTTATAGATATTTAATAAACTACAAGTTAACTATTTCTACGTTGGCTAACTACTCAAAAATTGCTTCAAGTATGTCATTAGAGGCCAAATCTACAAGAAATATTTCTTCTCATCCTGTCACATTTTTGTCCTGTATTTACACAGATAGGTCCATAAAAAACTGAATGTAAAATATTGAAAATGGTTAATATTGTTTCTTTCATCTTATTGTTTACATTTTTGTTCACCCACTGTCCATAGGGAATAAAGCAAATGGGCTAAGGGGTTAGAGGGTCTTCTGTGATGATTACAGAAATGAAAACAAAGAAGTCAACTGTCCTGATACAAGAGTGCCTTGAAAGCACATCAGATGCTGTATCAGGGTCAAAAAGTCACAGGTTTTTAAAAGTGTTAAAGAAATTTAAATTAGCCACTTGTGTCTCATTGAAACCAGAAAAGCAGTGCCTGCTATTGTATAGCTAGTTAGCAAGATCATTGTAAAGGACACTCCACCATTTTAAGGACTACTCTGAGACATTTTAGGTATCGAGTTAAAATGTTGATCTCCTGAGGGACTTTCTTCAACCCAATTCCAAGGGCTGATCTTGGGGAAACAAGTTAATATGTGGTATGCAACTTTGGTTCTCTCAGAGTGGCTTATGTTTTGATATGACACTTCTTTAGTTGATAATCTAAGTGCCCTCTGAGTATCACTGAGATGGAGAATGACAAAGATTTAGAAATAGTATGTATTTTTAATGGGACCTACACCAGCAAAATGTCAGTTAGACCTAAAGAAATGGGTCTTTAAATGGTGGGATCCCGAAAATTGCAGTAGATAATGTACGCTGTTCTATATCCCCTAGACAACATTACACAGCTACCAATGTGTGAAATCAACACTTTTTAAAGCCTAGTGAAGGAGGTAAGCATTTTTATCAGCTGAGCATTTAAGCCTCGTGTTTTTTCTGCTCATTAACCAAGCTGGTGAGACAGGTAAGGGAACACAATTCCTAAATGCTATCTTTCCTCTTAATTACAGAGATTCCAGGAACGTTATTTAGTTTATGAGTAATGTCGATGTTATTGGAAAAATCATATATAACTAGAAATGTAGGTAGAGAAGGAGAGAGAGAGAGAGAAAGAGAGAGAGATAGAGTGACGATTTCGGAAAACTATATTGTAATTTTGATTGCCATTAGAACAATACTAACAAACATTATTACAGTAAAGAAAATGGGCCGGGCGTGGTGGCTCAAGCCTGTAATCCTAGCACTTTGGAAGGCTGAGATGGGCGGATCACGAGGTCAGGAGTTCGAGGTCACCCTGGCTAACATGGTGCAACCCAGTTTCTACTAAAAATACAAAAATTAGCTAGGTGTAATGGTGTGTGCCTGTAATCCCAGCTACTGAGGAGGCTGAGGCAGGAGAATTGCTTGAAACCGGGAGCTGGAAGTTTCAGTGAGCCAAGATCGTGCCACTGCATTCCAGCCTGAGCAACAGAGCAAGACATTATCTCAAAAAAAAAAAAAAAAAAAAAGTTGGTAGGTATGTAGGTATGTCTTTCACTTATTTTATTGTAATAAATGACAAAGATGTATCATTTTCCCATTTAAATGTAAAGCACTTCACCAACACTTTTTCACTTGATCCTGAGATACTATCAAAATGTTCCCTGATGGGTAACATACATTTGAATAATGCAGTCCCACATCATGATCTACTGAGCTTGCTGGGGCTTTGGGAGGCTGGAGGCAGAGATTGGTAAGGAACACTGACTTCAGCCTCTCCCTGCCCCTCATAACTTCTCCCCAATGCGAGGAAGTGTCTTCATTGATGTTGAGTTTGGCTGGCATATTGGCAGAAATTACAGGTCTCTATAACTATTTATCTTTAAAGACTTTTACAATATAAATTCCTCGAGATGAAGCCCCAAATGAACTTTGGTTGAGGTTTAATAAGAATTGTACTTTGCAGATTTGATATGATTCACCCTTGGTTTAAGGATGTAAGCCTAATGATAATTAATTTCTACTGCATGCATTGCTGTAATATATTTTATTGAAATAACTTTTTTCAACTTTTATTTTAGCTTCATAGGGTACATGTGCAGGTTTGTTGCCTGTATACACTGCGTGATGCTGAGGATTGGGGTACGAATGATCCTATCACCCAGGTACTGAGCATAGTCCCCAATAGTTAGTTTTTCATCCATTGTCCCCCTCCCTCTTTCCCTCTTCTAGTAGTCCCCAGTTTCTATTGTTGCCATTTTCATGCCCATGAGTACCCAATATTTAGCTCCCACTTATGAGTGAGAATGTGTTCCTGCATTAATTTGCTTAGGATAATGGCTTCCAGCACATCCATGTTGCTGCAAAGGACACAATTTTTTTTCTTTTGTGGCTGTGCAGTATTCCACGGTATATATGTACCATATTTTCTTAGCTCAGTCCATTGTTGATGGACACATAAGTTGATTCCATATCTTTGCTATTGTGAATAGCACTGTAATGAAAATGGGAGTACATGTCTTTCTGGTAGAACAGTTTATTTTGGAATTATATCGAGTAACGGGATTGCTGGGTTGTATGACGGTTCTCTTCTATGTTCTTTGAGAAGTCTCCAAATTGCTTTCCACAATGACTGAAGTAATTTACATTCTTACCAACAGTGTATAAGCATCCCCTTTAAATGACGCCTTGCTGCCATTTGTTGTTTTTTGACTTTTTAGTAATAACCATTCAGATTGGTGCATTATGGAATCCCGTTATGGTTTTCATTTGAAGTTCTCTGATTAGTTTCAGATGTTTGTTTACCACTCATATGTCTTCTTTTAAAATGTGTCTGTTCTTGTCTCCTGTCCATTTTTAAAATGAGGCTGTTTTGGGTTGTTGAATTGTTTCAGTTCCTTGTAGATTCTGAATATTAGGCCTTTGTTGGATGCATGGGTTGTAAATATTTTCTCCCATTTTGTATGTTGTCTGTTTACTCTGCTGCTAGTACATTTGTTATGCAGAAGCTCTTTAATTAGGTACCACTTGTCAATTTTTGTTGTTGTTGCAATTGCATTTGAGGACTTAGTCATAAATTCTTTCCCAAGGCCCCTGTACAGAATGGCATTTCCTAGGTTTTCTTCTAGGATTCTAGTGGTTTGAGGTCTTACATTTAAATCTTTAATCCCTCTTGAGTTAATTTTATATATGGCAAAAGGTAGAAGTCCAGTTTCATTCTTCTACATGTGGCTAGCCAGTATCCCAGTACTATTTACTAAATAGGCAGTCCTTTCCCCATTGCTTATTTTTGTCAGTTTCACTGTATATCAGATGGGTTGTAGGTGTGTGGCTGTATTTCTGAGTTTTCTATTCTGTTCCATTGATCTATGTGTTTTTGTACCAGTACCATGCTGTTTTGGCCACTGTAGACTTGCAGCTTAGTTTGAAACTGGGTAATGTAATGCCTCTGTCCTTGTTCTTTTTGCTCAGGATGCTTTGGCTATTTTTTGGTTCCATATGAATTTTAGAAGTTTTTTTTTGTTGTTTTTTTTTTGAGATAGAGTCTCGCTCTGTCACCTAGCCTGGAGTGCAGTGGCGTGATCTCAGCTCACTGCAAGCTCCGCCTCCCGGGTTCATGCCATTCTCCCGCCTCAGCCTCCGAGTAGCTGGGACTACAGGCATCTGCCACCTCGCCTGGCTAGTTTTTCATATTTTTTAGTAGAGACGGGGTTTCACTGTGTTCGCCAGGATGATTTCCATCTCCTGACCTCGTGATCCGCCCGTCTCGGCCTCCCAAAGTGCTGGGATTACAGGCTTGAGCCACCGCGCCCGGCCGAATTTTAGAAGTTTTTTTTCTTCTAGTTCCATGAAACATGTTGGTAGTTTGATAAGAATAGCATTGAATCTGTATATTGCTTTCAGCAGTATGTCCATTTTAATTATATTGATTATTTCAATCCATGAGCATAAAATTTTTTCCCATTTGTGTCATCTGTGCTTTCTCTAAGTATTTTTGTGTGTATATGTGGCTACTACGAATGGTCTTGAGTTATTGAAATGGCTCTCAACTTGAATGTTATTAGTGTATGAAAATGCTACTAATTTTGGTAACATTGATTTTGTATCCTGAAACTTTACTGAAGTCAATATTTTAAGACATTTAACCAATGAAATGTGAAATGTAATTGAATTTTATGGTTTCTTGGGGTATGTGGTAAGGTGGAAGGGATTGTACACACATATGTGTGTGGCTTTCCCTTTAGCCAACTTTTAGCCTACCTGGACCAATACATCCATTTTATTTGGAAAGTTTTCAAAGCTTATCTGAATATTCCCCAGATATGTAGTTATATAAAGACTATCATGTTTTCTATACAGAATCAGAGAAGCTGAAGAGAAAATATATACAATGTAGATAAATATTGTAATGCTTATTGCATAGGCTATTCTCTCTTCTTGTAATGTGTTTTCTTTCTAGGTATAAAAATACTGATATTGTTGCCACATGTATTTTTAAGCATTTGTATCTATTATTAAATGTAGCATTATCAATAGCCCTCTGAAATAGGTTACTATTATTATTCTTTTTACTGAAGACTTTGAGAAGTAACTACATTGGCCAAACCACATAGATAAAAAGCAGTAAAGCTAGGATTTGAATTTAAATATGCTTACAAATTTTCACTTAAAACTTCCAGAAATAAACGACATGCATATGCATGCCTGTATATGTATGTGTGTGTGACTGCATACTTTTCTTGATGACACACACACACACACACACACACACACACATATATATGTCTTTAAATTTTGTAGGCTAGGATAATTCACATCTGTGACTGAAGCCTTATTCAGCTCTGTGTTAGTAAATATCACCTTATCTGTACATTTGCCCAAGGCACCATTGCCAAAAGCCATTATAACTGTAAATTTATCACATAAACTCAATTGAAAATTGGCCTTATAAATACAATTAAAATAGGCTGGATGCAGTGGCTCACTCCTATATTTTTAGCAGTTCGGGAGGTCAAGGCAGGTGGATCATGAGGTCAAGAGATTGACACCATCCTGGTCAACATGGTGAAACCCTGTCTCTACTAAAAATACAAAAATTAGCTGGGCATGGTGATGTGTGCCTGTAGTCCCAACTACTGGGGAGGCTAAGGCAGGAGAATCACTTGAATCTGGGAGGCAGAGATTGCAGTGAGCCAAGATCAGACCACTGCATTACAGCCTGGTGACACAGTGGGACTCCATCTCAAAAAAGTAAAATATATATATATAATATAGACATAGTCTATATTATATAATACACAATCTATATTATATATTATAGTTAAAATAACCAACTACAAATAGTAAATCATCCTTTTTTTTTCCTTTCTTCTTGTTAAATTATTTGTAATGTTATTTTAAAAAGATACTCTGGCTCATTAAGTATTTTTAAACTTATGGTCAAAATATATCTTCATAACAGAAAATAATCTCAACGTACACATACTACAGACTGAGCATCACTAATCCAAAATTCTGAAAGCTAAAATGGTCCAAACTAAGCAACTTTTTGAGTGCTGACATAGCCTCATGTGATGATTCTCAGCAAAATAATAATAGACGCTGGTGAGGATGTGAAGAAAGGGGAATGCTCATACACTATTGGAGGGAATGTAAATTAACACAGCCACTATGAAAAACAGAATGGTGGGTCCACAGAAAAGTTAAAAATAGTACTACCATTTATTCCAGCAATCCCATCATTGCTTTCTTAACTAAATGAAAGAAAATCAGTATATTGAAGAGGTTTCTACACTCTCTAGTGTATTGAAGCACTATTCACAATGGTCAATATATGGAATCAAAATATGTGTCCATCAGTGGATGAACAGATAAAGAAAATGTACATATACATACATTCGGCCATTCTTGCATTGCTATAAAAAAGTACCTGAGACTGGGTAATGTGTAAAGAAAAGAGGTAATCAGTTCATAGTTCTGCAGTCTTTATAGGAAGCATAGTATCTACATCTGCTTGGCCTCTGGGAAGGCCTCAGGAAGCTTACAATCATGGTGGAAGGCAAAGGGGGCACAGGTACATCACATGGTGAAAACGGGAGCAAGAGAGAAAGAGTGAGGGCGGAGGTGCCACATATTTTTAAATGACCAGATCTCGTGAGAACTTACTATCGCAAAGACAACACAAGCCATGAGGGATCTGCCCCCATGACCCGAATACCTCCCACAAAGCCCCACATCCAGCATTGGGGATTAAAATTCAACATGAGCTTTGGCTGGGAACAAATATCCAAACTATACCTATACTATGTGATATTATTCAGTCATAAAAACGAATAAGATCCTATTATTTGAAGCAATATGGATGGAACTAGAGGAAATTATGTTAAATAAAATAATCCAGTTACAGAAAGACAAATATCACATGTTCTCACTCATATGTGTGAGCTAAAAAATTTGATGTCATGGAGGTAGAGAGTAGAATGATGACTACCAGAGGCTAGTGGGTGATAAAGAGGGATGGGTCAATGGGTCCAAAATACAGCCAGATAAAACAAAACCTAGTGTTCCGTAGCACAATAGGAAAGCTGTAATTACCATAATGTATTGTATATTTCAAAATAATTAGAGGAGTGAATCTGAAATGTTCCCAACAAAAAGAAACAATAAATGTTTGAGATAATGGATATCTCAATTATGTTGATTTGATCATTACACATTTTATGTTTGTATCAAAATATCACATGTACCCCATAAATGTGTACAACTATTATGCATTCATAAAAATGTAAAAATAAAAAGAAATGCAGTCAACTCTTAGTTTCATGCACAAAATTATTAAAAATATTATATAAAATTACCTTCAGTCTATATGTACAAGATATGCAAAAATGATAAATGAATTTGTTCAGACCTGGACCCTTAACAAAGATTATTATGTATTTGCACATTATGTTTGTGCAAGTCATCAAAAATTAAAAAAATATATGAAATCCAAAACATTTCCGAAGCCAGGAATTTTGGATAAGAAATACCCAACCTACACCTTTATTTATCCTTAGTCTTTTCGCAAATGTTCTATTTCTACTTTCTTCGTTACTTATGCCTGAAATTTCTTTTGTGCTAAACTACATAATTTCTGAATAGAATTTGACCTAGCACAGTATTTTTCACATGCTGCTGTTTACTTGAGAACTATATAATTTTTGTCATACCTACCATTCATACTACAATTTGCTTAATGCTTTCTGTGCTTTATTACGTGAATAAACCTTTATATTGCTTCTGTAAAAAATATAATTTTTATTGTTATGAATTAATTGTATAAATTAATACAGTAAAAACCCAAGCATATTAATAATAAATTATGGTTAGATCATTCTGTGAGCATGAGACCTCTTCTTTCTTAAAAACAAAACAATTGGAAAATATTTGAGTTATAAAAGACATACTAGTATCAAAATATGTTTTTATTGTTAGGAATCAGAGAAACTGAAAAATTAAAGAGGTAATAACTTTCTCAATATGTGATTTAAATTTACTGAGATGATAGTGTGAGTCTTGAATGCAAGTTGTGTTAATGATCATTTAAAATCTTGCTTGGTAAGACAAAGCTCATCACAAAATACAAACTGCTCTATACCAGTATTCACGTCCAGGCACAAAAATGAAAGACCCAGATAAAACCGTGAATTAAGACAAAGCATATAAAGTGGGCTCTAGTAACAGATGATCTGGTTTTGAATCCTCACTGGTACTGAGTAGCCATGAAATGTTGTAAAATTGAACTAATCCATCTGAGTCTCAATTTCCCATTTGTTAGTAGCCATTTATGCTCAGTTTCTAAATCCATTAATTAATGTCTAGTTTCATATGTGATCATCTGATACTGCGGTTTTTATGTTATTTGATGGAATACTTTTATATAATGAGACAACTCCCCTTTCTGCCATTTTGTTTCTTCTCAGTGGTAGAGTTCATATAGGAAAGACAGAATAAATGCTTGATTTTAATTTTATTTACTAGTTTTCAAAATAAAGATTTAAGAGCTTCTCAACCTCTGAAATATATTTAAATACGCATTGGTAGGTAGGAAGAAAGAGAAACAAAGAATTAAAGAGAGACAGAGAAAGAGACACAGAGACAGAGACAGAGGCAGAGAGAGAGACAAAGAGAGAAAGAGAAAGAAGGAGAAAGAAAAAGAAAAGGAGACAGAGAGAAAGAGAGAAAGAGGGATAGAGAGAAACAGACAGGTAGGCAGTCAGTGCATATAGCCACTGCATACTGTAGTCTCTGACTTTTAACCATTACTTAGCTTTATTTCTGTGAGTAACCACATTTTATTTTATTTATTTATTTTTTGAGACGGAGTCTCGCTCTGTGGCCCAGGCTGGAGTGTAGTGGCCGGATCTCAGCTCACTGCAAGCTCCGCTTCCCGGGTTCACGCCATTCTCCTGCCTCAGCCTCCCGAGTAGCTGGGACTACAGGCGCCCGCCACCTCGCCTGGCTAGATTTTTGTATTTTTTAGTCGAGACGGGGTTTCACCGTGTTAGCCAGGATGGTCTCGATCTCCTGACCTCGTGATCCGCCCGTCTCGGCCTCCCAAAGTGCTGGGATTACAGGCTTGAGCCACCGCGCCCGGCCAACTAACCACATTTTAAATGCTCGCCATTAACTACTTGTCTGAAGCTTATTCTACAGAGTATTTTCGGGGAACACTTAACGAAACAATGGAGTTCTTCAATGGTAACAGGTTTTCTGTGGCCTTAACAACTCAAAGTTAGTTTTTCTGAATATAACCTTTTTGGTTCACATAACTCTCATTTTCCTTCCTCGTGTATCTCAATTACATTACCACATTTTCTTCAAGAATTGGGTTCATATTTTTAAAATTATAATTTTTCTTCCTTTTATTAGTCAATTTATGCTTTTCCGTAGGTGTCCAAATGACACGTTTATTCATTTTGCTTTGAGATCTATTATTTTATTATAATATTTCTTGGAATTCATAATTCTGGGTTGATATCCTTAAGTACATGAGATTAGATTATCTTTCAATACATAGCTTCGAATATCAGCAGGAAAGTATTCATGATCGTAATTCTGAGTTATCTGTTCTGCTCTCTTTTATTTGGTTTTCTTCTTCAGGGACTCCTGTTTGTATGTTGGTCTTCCTTGTATATATTTAATATTTATTAATTTGTCTTTAATAGTTTTTACCTCTTTCTATGCTTTTCTTTGTACTTTCTAAAATATGACTTCCTGTAATTTCTTCTTAGTGCTTGATCCATCAGGTATATTTGTTTGCTCTTATCTTCTTTCTAGTTCAGTCTTCATTTCTGAAATGATTTTATCTCTGTTTCTTTCCTGAGTTCAATCAGCTTCTTTCTGAGATTTTCTAATACTGATTAATGTTGCTCATTACTGTTGAATTTTACTGGTTGCCTTTCAATTATTTTGAAAAAATATATTACAATTTTGAACTA
This sequence comes from Colobus angolensis palliatus, assembly GCF_000951035.1. Classification (NCBI taxonomy): domain Eukaryota; kingdom Metazoa; phylum Chordata; class Mammalia; order Primates; family Cercopithecidae; genus Colobus; species Colobus angolensis. Next base: position 393,893 of record NW_012114733.1, on the reverse strand, counting down.
TTTTGTAGGCAGGCTTTTCTGGCTAGATTTTATTTTCAGTCACAAGTTATTTTGAGTATGAAATTAGCTAATCCAGAGACAGTACCATTATAAAGTAATTTATCAAAAAACAGAGACTTTCAGTTCTTCAAATAGCCATTATTGATTATAAAATATTGGAAATGTAGATGTATACATACTCCACTATTTGATACTCAAAGTATACTTAGTGTCCTTACTAGTGATATTCTCTTATAAAACTTTAGAACAGATGTGTAACTTTCAAGCACTTTTAAAAAAAGATCTTTTGCTAATTTACTTGCTAATGAAAATCTAACGGTAAGAACATAAGCAGGAATTATTTTTAACTTTGCTTACAGATAGTTACTTTACCTTCGAACAATCAGTATAACTCCTTGAAGTAGTGGTTTTACCATCATCTAGTTGTTGGTACTTAAAAGCATGTAATGCTAGAAAGAAGATAACCTCAAAATGTATTAGATGATGCTCACTTCCATTTAACTGTATCTTGGTATATATTGTTTCAATTGAAATTTTTCTGTAGATGTAGACTTACATAAATTTAAAGTTGTAAGGAAATATCATCTTGCAGATTTATTCTAATACGTCTGAAATGAGATGATACAAATTATTATTTTACTGCTGATGCATCCTGATGTTTAGATGAATGAGGTATAGTGGGGAATAAAAAATTTAAACATATTTTACATTTATCTATGACTTTGCTATTTATATTTATAAGGCATACTAAAGAATATTATGTAGAACATTGTATTAAAAGTTAGGAAAGATGAATTCAAATTGGTGTTGACATATTTCTATAAACTGGTAGCATGTATAATATAAGAATACCTACAGTGATGTTCATCTTCAGAATTGTTTACAGATAATCTAAAAATATCAATCTTTTGATTTCTACTAATCTTTAATAACTGATCTGTGATAAGTATAACAAATAAAACAAGTCCATATTTATTCATGGATATTAAGCATTTACAGTAAAACCTGTAATAAATGTACAAAAGCACAGGTGCTGTGGAATTCATTTTGTTCTGATTTTAAGATCCAATTTCCTCTGGCTTTAATGTGGTCAAATGATGATCCTAGAGAAAAATCTCTAAAAAAGTATTTGTAATCTTTGTTCCAGAAAAATTTTAAATTTTAATATATGGATGGCTATTCAGCAGTATGTTACCTATTATTTTGATAAGCAGTTAGCCACAAAATCAATGTGATGTGTTTTTCCATATACAGGATAACATTAAACAAAACCACTACACTAAATGAGGTTCAGTTTTAGACACTGAATATTTCAGTTGCAGGTTACAATTATTTTTTTTCTTTATTTTTAGCTCAGAAAGTACATCTAGCATACAACAGACTTGGAAATTACTTTCAACTCCAGAAACCTACATTATCATTATTACTTTTAAGAGATTCATTGTTTTGAGTAAATATTCTGTCATCAAGCATTTGCTACTATTTCTATTGTTTATAAAAATTTTGAGTGTCTAAAAATAATCGTAGAACTCATATTCATTTAACAAATTTTTATTGAGTGCTTACAATAGAGTAGACTTTCTTTTGCATACATATCTGTTAAAGTATAGCAGAAGGTTAATAGTTCCATGTGGATCCTGGCTAACATGGTGAAACCCCGTGTCTACTAAAAATACAAAAAAAAAAAATTAGCCAGGCATGGTGGTGGACACCTGTAGTCCCAGGTACTCGGGAGGCTGAGGCAGGAGAATGGCCTGAACCCAGGAGGCGGAGCTTGCAGTGAGCTGAGATCGCGCCACTGCACTCCAGCCTGGGTGACAGAGGAAGACTCCGTCTCAAAAAAAAAAAAAAAAAAAAGTTCCATGTGGTATCAACTAAAGTCCTCAGCAAGTTTTCCTAAACTTTCATCTGTATTTCTTGGCATTATTAAGCAAAAATAATATTGTTTTATAATTTTATTTAAAAAAATTTTCATATATACCTTTTTACTTAAAATTGCAATAATATTTGTGTGGCTTTTGTGAATCCAAAGTAAAAAGTAAAATTAATCAAATATTTTTAAAAAGTTATTACTACTGATAAAGGTTATCTTTTATATGTCTATTTGAAATATATTATTTTTCACTTATAAATTATCTTCATGACCACCTCCCATTTTTTATTTGCCTTTTTATTCCTTAGTTTTCATTTTAAAATGATTATTCAGATCACTATTTGTCAACACAGAAAATGTACCTGATATTTGTTAAATGGGTGAAGGGAAGCAGTTTTTAAAAGATTAAAGTATGATCCTATTGTTGATCGATAAATATCATTTACTTTTCATGTACATTTACTTTTTCATGACTCCTAGCATTGTAGCATGTTTATGATTTTAAAAACTTGTTAATTTTATTAATCAAATGAGAAGCAGAGTTCACTTCCATCTGTGGAGGCCAACAAAGGAAAGAGAGCTTCCTCTCCCCGTGTACTGCAGCTAGGACCTGATCATGTTAGCCAAGATCATTCATAACCTTTGCATATTGACAGACTGGCACAAATAAATCAGGACAATATAATATTGAAAGACTGGCAGTGAAATGATATGAAGTCCAGTGATGTGGTATCAACAATGTAGTCTTAAGCAGACTTTCAAGGCAGGTCCTTAGCTGTGACCCCATTACCAACTCTTTTATTGCTAGCCTTGTTTTCATAAGCTGTGACCCCATTACCAACTCTTTTATTGCTAGCCTTGTTTTCATAATCTATCCAATGTATTCCTTTTCTACTTAATTATTATTATTATTTTTTTACTGTTTCTTACAATCAAAATTGTCCAACATAAAATGGATTGTAGGTATCCAACCCTCAATAATATACAAGAACTCTGAATTTGTTAGCTGACTGTGTTAGGATTGAAGACAGGGAATTTTCATTAACAATTTAAGAAAGGAATCCTAAACTGCATGCATTTTAGCATGGAAGGTGAAATGCCTTATTTATTATAGCCTATGGTTACCCAGTAGAAGCAAAGCTTCAGGGTATGGCACTGATGTAGTCATTAAGTACTATGAAGGTTAAGAGGAATTTAATGACAGCATGGTTGAGTAGACATGCTAAAATGCATTGGATAGCATAAATAAAGTGAATGACACACACTTCTAAATTCTCTGCTAAAGGAACAGACTGAAACCTAGAGACATTTTTTGACATTGCTTAAAGCACCTCTTATCTCATTTAGCCTCAGGCCGAGGTAACCAAAATACAAAAGCAAAATTAAATCTTATTATTTTTGATTTTCAATGTCAGCTGAATTCACAACATTACTACATTTTTGAGATGAGACAGAGTATGAATTTGGAAAGAGTTATACCCTGAAATTAAAATGGGAATACCCCAATCATCTAAAGCTTCTGCTCTCCCTTACGTGACAAGTACCCTTTTATAACTTGTCTGATAGGGTTGCTCATCATAAGACTGAAGATGATGATATTCTTTTTCCTGTAGGAGTTGACTTGCAGTAGAAAGTCAGTAATCCACATGCTCCCTAACTAACCACCTCTCAATGTTCTTTATCTGTATTATCAGATTCCAGCATAACCTGAAGAGCTGATTACAGGCTGAAGCATTTTATCCATAGACAATGTGCTTAATTTCCCTAATTTATATCAATAAGGAATTTTGAAAATTAGTAAATCTTTGGCTTCTAATATTATTTCACCAAGGTGGATGGATATATTTTTAGATCAGGCTCAATTTATTAATATGGATACACTTTCCAGAGTTTCTATTTTTTATGATAATTTGGACCTCTGGATGCTGCAGTAGATTTCTTGGCTGGTTGGCAAAAATGTGGACCCAACCGTGAACCTCATTTAAGTAGCATTTCAATGCCAGACATTACTTGGTATGCCATAGAATAAGGAATCCAAAATGTTGAGTAAATGGAAATGCTGGAGATGACATTTTAAACCTTTAACCTACCATTCTCTCCCTAAAAACACCTCTCCAGTATATAAGTGTAATAACTTGCCTAAAATCTTGAAAAATACATAGTTGAGCCAAGCTGGTGTTGTGATATGTGCTATTTTGAAGACTAGCAAGCCAGTGAAAAACACTGTAGATGAAAATAAACCCTTTATTTTAATGGGAAGTAGATCTTGGAGTAGTAGAGGAAAGAGTAACTACAATGAAGTACCAGAAGCAAAGTAGACAATGCATAGTAGGCATTGTCTGCTAAGAAAATACCCCTATCTATAGGGATGGATATCTGAAGATACGTAACTGTGTATTTTTCAGGACCAAAATAATAGATAGTTCATCAAAATAATAGATAGTTCATTAACATCTATATAGCAGATGTTACTGATGGACTATGTAACAGTCATAGTCATTTACTGTTCCATATTAACAGAACTCTATTTTCAGGTACATAGCACTCATAAAAATTAATTTATGTGTCCTCTTCAGACATAAATTATCTAAGTGACTTTGGTTATTTCATACTGCTAGGGTAATTTAGGCTTGGGGGTCTGTATAAAATTATGAAACGTAAGAGAGAACTTCCAGGACTTCCTGGAAAGGAAGCTTTTAAAAAGAGTTTTTAAAAGAAATGCAAGGAAGACATAGATAGACACTTCCCTATCAGTGGAACACAACCTCTCTGGATGATGCCCAGAACTGCAGCAGTCATCCAGTGATGATGAGGCAACTAGCCAATGGACTAGGATGACATGCTGACTAGAGCAGAGCAAAAATATGCAAAGACTCCTCAATGGGTTTTTGTAGGAATTCAATTAATGAATGGGAAGTTTTTTTCTATGGATTTTTCCCATTTGAGAGAGGAAAGAAGTCCTTATTGTTTTAGAAATTTTAAGTAATATTGCTTTATACTTGTGGGAAAATAATTCCAGGCCTGTTTTTCTGGAAAAGAGATGCTTTACTGGAGCCAAGATGATAGAAATTCATCGTTCCTCTCATAATACCTGACAAACATAGAACCTCTGTAATGAAGAGAAGGGGCAAGGCCAAGTAATAGCAATACAGATGTATTTCTAAGGAACAAAATAAATAGACAATCTGTTAAGAGTTTTAAATCACAGGTACTACTATTGGACTATGTAACAGCCATTCACTGCATGTAGTATGGAAATTTATCATAATCTCCATGTTGTGAATAAAGAAGAAAGCCCAGATCTACCATGGATTATTGCATAGTGGCTCTGATTGACATTAACTGTTGAAAACCTGGAACACCACAAATTCCTCAATCAGAATGAAAGTTTATAGGGGTCCAGTGAAGTTTTACCCCCAAGTTTGCCTCATAATCAGCCCAATGAGATCTTCAATTCACCCTGTATTTATTCTACTAGTTCCTAAGTATACATTTGGAAAAAATAAGAGCCACCAGCAGGATTATTTTACTGGCCCATTGGTTTCTGAAGTAAGTACTACTTTGGCAGAAAGTAGCAACCTGAAGCCTCGGGGGTCATTTCTTATTCAAACAGTTAATAAAAATTAATTGCATCTCTCTAGGAAGAGTAAAACATTAGTACAGCCATGTAAGATTTTACAGGATGGTGATTCCTATTGCACCCTCATTTAATTCTCCATTTGGGTTAGTGGAGATAGCTGCTGAAGAGGGACACTGGATTAGCATATATTTAATTGATTGGTGATTTCAGTTAGAGTTCCAGACATAGTTTCTTTCTTAGAGGAAAAACTGTGTCCTCTGGTCAGAGTAAATAAATGTTAACCTAACAGATACATTTTTTTGTTCCAGCCCAGATAAGAGCAGGTCCACTTTGTTTTGCGGGGTAGCAAGAGAGTACTTCTACTACCTTCCTTTATTGTTATATAGTAGATAGGGTACTTAGTTATATAATCATCAAAAAGGGCATAAACTGCTCTACTATCTGATGGCATCATATTGCTTGGACCAAAGTAGCAAGGAATGTATCCTAGATATCTAAATATAATACATAGTGTTAGTACAAAATACAAGTATCTACAATTTCAGTGATATTTCCAGCAGGATAATACATTCCAAAATGAAGGCCACTTGTGTGTCTGCCATTAAATAACTGTACAACACCTGAGACTTTTTTTTTAATACTTTGGATTCAATAAACAGCACATTTAGTTATATAGATCCGATCCATTAATCAGTCACCTGAAAGGGTGCCACTTTTGAAGAAGGCTTTCTAACTTGTAAAGGTGGCAGTGCAAGAATTTCTGTTATTGAGAAGATACAGTGATGTACATTGTATTGCTGGCATATTGGAATAGAGTATGTAGGAAGAAAGAAACTCCCTAATGAGAATTAAACTGGAGACAAATTGGGTTTGAAACAAATTCATGCCTTCTTTAACAAGTAGCTCATCTTCTTTTGACAGATAGCTCTTGGCCTGCACTGGAATTTGACAGAGTCTGAGTAGCAAAAAACCTAATGACAGGACAGAAGATGACACTGTGACCTTACCAAATCAAGCATTACCTGATCTACTTCATTCTGAAGGTCATAGTGACCAGTACAGGACTCCATCATAACACAGGAGTGGCATCAACTGAAGGAATTATATAAGAAGATGGCACACATTCTCAGCACCACTCTCCTGCCATACTGTAATCCCTTCTATAATAATCTTATGGAAAGTAGCCAATCATCATTCAGTGAGAAGAAAATGCTGGTGCCAGTTTTACAATAAGTGATGAATGATATTCTAGCACTAGCTGGAAATTACTCTTATAGAATTATACTATCAGTTTTCCTTGAAAGATTATAAAAGAGGCTAATTCTTCCAGTACGAGGAACTTTTACAAGTGTATGTTATTGCTCACATCTTTCTGGAAGAGACGATGGCCTGAAGCAAAAATCTACACTAAATTATGGACAGACCTAATGGTTTGAACAAATGTTTAAGGAAAAGGGAATATCAAGAGTCAAGGATTAGTAACAAGGCAGCTCGGGGAAGAAACATAGGGAAGGACATCCTAGAGCAGCCCCAGAATGTGAGCATATGAGTGCTCTATGTAAAAGTTAGCTTAAGGCTCGTTTGAATACTTCCAGAATGGAGGAAACTCTTAATATCAGGTAGACAATATCAGGTAAACAAGGTGGCCTGATCGTTGGAGCTCAGAAGCTCTCATTCTCTAGCCTCTGATGGGACTGCTGAACGGGCTTGTTACCCACGTGGTCACAGCAGCAGTCACTGAGATCAATGCAAACCCTCAACAACCTGAACTTTCTCTCACCAAATCTCACCTAACTACTACCACTCAAAAATGCCAAATCTGCCAATAATAGACATCAGCATTTGAGTTTGTGAGGTGACTGAACTTAAAATTCTAGTTTGTGGGGTGGTTGAACCTGAAAGTAATATTGATCCTCTTCAAAGGATGTAGAGAGTAACACGGAGAAAATCCATGTGCTTCTATGGAGCATTCTTTCACACAGCATAGACCATGCGGGAAACATCCTGCTTCCACTACTTACCACCTGTGTGAATTTGAGCAAGTTATACAAACTCCGTAAAATAAGGGAGAGGCCGGGCGCGGTGGCTCAAGCCTGTAATCCCAGCACTTTGGGAGGCCAAGACGGGCGGATCACGAGGTCAGGAGATCGAGACCATCCTGTCTAACACGGTGAAACCCCGTCTCTACTAAAAAAATACAAAAAACTAGCCGGGCGAGGTGGCGGGCGCCTGTAGTCCCAGCTACTCGGGAGGGTGAGGCAGGAGAATGGCGTAAACCCGGGAGGCGGAGCTTGCAGTGAGCTGAGATCCGGCCACTGCACTCCAGTTTGGGCGACAGAGCGAGACTCCGTCTCAAAAAAATAAATAAATAAATAAATAAATAAAATAAAAAAAATAAAAAATAAAATAAGGGAGAAAACTTACCTATGGCTCACGGTTGTTAAATGACTTACTATATGTAAAACACGTAGAGCAGTGACAGATATATAGCAAATACCATGTAAGTAATGGTTCAATAAATTGAAAACTACCATATCAAGAGATACATAAATTAATAGATTATAACATGACTGTTATACCTCTTTCAAGATTGAATGTGTGGGGCACACCAGTTGGTAAAAAGCCTCGCCTATGTGTGGTATTAGTTGAAAATAAAAGAAAACATAAATGAATGCATGAATGCTAATTATATCCTTATAGGTGCAGAAACGAGATCTATAGTAGCTCCACCTATATTCTTTTCCCTATGTTATGTGTATAAGAGTAAATATTCACTTCACTTTCCCCAACGTTTAGCCAATTTTTGTGTAGTAAGTATGTGTGTGGTGGTAAACTTTTCAATGTAGCCCCCGGTTTGCAAGATAATGAGATGGATCATAATAGATGAGAAAAGAAATGGGCATCATCCAGGTATACTGTAGTTGACACTAGGTGAGTGATGGAAATATGGGCTATTCTTTTGAGAGGATGGTTTAATGAGAGATAATTACACTATCTAACACAGGAGCAGTGATGAGAAAGACGGATGCAGCTATTGCATGGCTAATGTTCTAGAACCAATTGCATTTTAGTCAATAACCGAATTTTAGATTCTCTTTTCCCTTTGGAAGGCTTCCCCATTGTATTAATCTTGATGGGAAGTAGGTCCAGTGTCATATATGAAAGTCAAAGGGGACATATAGCTGAAGATAAAGGCATATGTTTAAGGTTTAAACAACCAGTCTTTCATTTGCTTTTGACTTTTGATGGTGTAAAGCAAAGACTCAGTTTCTTGGGGAAATGAATTTGGGCACATATGAAAGTGCCAAAGGCCCTGCAGTGTCAGTGACATGAGGAGAGTGGCTGTGATTACAGTGGTAGCATCCTAATCAGACTGGTATGACTTTGGCTGTGTTTTCTGTTCTCTGTCCTTGCTGCATTTTTTTTTTTTTTAAGAAGCCTTGATCTCTAATTTCCTCAATATCCTTCTTTCCAGTGCTGGTAATCAAGAAATCTAATATGTATTAAAACATATATTGATATGCATCTTTAAACACACACATAGAAGTTGAAAATTTGTATATATAAATAGTACCGGCCGGGTGTGGTGGCTCACGCCTGTAATCCTAGCACTTTGGGAGGCCGAGACGGGCAGATCACGAGGTCAGGAGATCGAGACCATCCTAACACGGTGAAACCCTGTCTCTACTAAATACATTAAAAAAAAAAAAATTAGCTGGGCGTGGTGGCAGGCACCTGTAGTCCCAGCTACATGGGAGGCTGAGGCAGGAGAATGGTGTGAACCCAGGAAGCGGAGCTTGCAGTGAGGGGAGATCATGCCACTGCACTCCAGCCTGGGCGACAGAGCAAGACTCCATCTCAAAAAAAAAAAAAAAGTACTAAAAAAATGAAAAGCCATACATCCAAATACTAACAGTAGTTAACTCAGAGTGATTCAATTTTATGATTGGCCTTTATTAATTATTATTTTTTTGAGACAGAGTCTCACTTTGTCACCCAAGCTGGAGTGCAGTGGTGTGATCTCAGCTCACTGCAACTTCCACCTCCTGGGTTAAAGCGATTCACTTATCTCAGCCTCTCAAGTACCTGGCATTACAGGCACTCACCACCATGCCCAGCTAATTTTTGTATTTTTTGTAGAGATGGGGTTTTGAACTCCTGGCCTCAAGTGATCCTCCCACCTCCTAAAGTGCTGCATGAGCCACTGTGGCTGGCCTGTATTTTCTTATCTTTTCTAGTATATTACTTGTAAATTTAGTTAAGGAAAACCCAAAATTGATCAGATTTGTCCAGTTGTTGAAACATGATCCTTCAACCTTCAAGTTTAACTTTTTCAGAGGGTATAAAACAAAGTAAATATGTAAGTATGATTTGCCTGATAATGGCATGCCTGAGTTTATTATTAAATTATGTTTGCTCACTTCATTGGAGTAAGGAGCCAAAAATAAAATAAAATTATAAAATTTTATTATAAAAAAAAAACATTGTGAATTGGAAAGAAAGGGGAAGTGAATTAGCTGGGTATGGTGGTATATGCCTGTAGTCCCAGCTACTCAGGAGGCTGAGGCAGGAGAATCACTTGAACATGGGAGGCAGAGGTTTCAGTGATTCAAGATGGCACCACTGCACTCCAGCCTGGCGACAGAGCAAGACTCCATCTCAGAAAAGAAAAGAAAAGAAAAAGAAAGAAGAAAGAAAGAAAGAAAGAAAGAAAGAAAGAAAGAAAGAAAGAAAGAAAGAAAGAAAGAAAGAAAGAGGAAGGGAAATATAGTGGAATGTAATCTATGTATGTATTTATTTACATTTCATCCAATTTGGTTTGGTGATAAATAAAAGGAGTTCAATTTTTATAGTCAGCAGATCCTGGGATCTGTACTGTTCTCAGATAGAGATGGACAATAAACTATGAGTGATGGTGAATAAAGGACCACTGAGTTAGATCCAAACACCATGCTTTAGGAGGCAGTTGTTGTGAGGGGAGCTGAAGTTGCATTGGATTTAGAGAAAGTATCTTTGTACAAGAGAAAGTGTTTTTGTCTGTTTATTTTTCTTGTTAAATTTCAGCTGAATATATTTTAAAGGTTGCCTAAAATATTTACTAGTAAAAATATCTAAATTATTTTGCATCATCAGAATCATACTGTGGGATAGGAGAAGTGGTAGTGGGGTTAACAGAAATAATAAGGGTACATAATGTACATATCTGTATACATAAATATAATACACACACAAGAATTGACGTGTAATGGGCTGATGAATTACTGAGTCTTCGGTTTATTACTACTTTCTCTTACTAGCTATATAACTTGTGCTAGTTACTTTTTTTTTCTCTAGGTCTTCAGTTCCTAATGTTAAAATAAGTGAAACAACTATGTTACTCTTTGGTTTGGGATATGTAGTACATGAGATAATCCATGAAGAAAATGTATCCCAGTTCATGGCAAAAAGTAGGAGTTCAATAAATTGTAGTTAATATTATTTTTACACATTTCTGCTATTAGAATATATATGCTAGAATATGGACCTAGTGATAGAATGGCCCTTAGAAAGTATTTGTTTCATGTCCCTTACAACATTAAAGACGAAGTTGTTAGCACTGGAGATAGTAAGTAGTTACTTAAGGTTACACATACTTTTAGTGGTAAAACTAAAAATAGAATCTGACTTTCCTGAATCTTACCTTGTATTTTTCTCTATCTGGTATCTCTTGGCTTCTCAGATTTCTGTACAAATGATAACCCATACCCATATGCCATAAGGGCATGCATGTACCTTAGGTTAAATACTAGCATAAATATTTACACTGCATTTGTAAAATCTTAAGAAGTATCTGCTGGATTTTTACAATTGTTAGTTCCTTAAATATGTTGGAAACCATGTAAGTACTCATGTTAAAAACATTTTATTTTTTATCTTTGCTTGGACAAGGAAGTAGGATAAATATTTAATAGGTTTATGAACTATACATTTTTAATATTGAAAAAAATTGCCTATTTTTCTGCTAAAATATCTAAAGAAGGGTATTTTGGGATGTGTATATGCATATTTATACACTCACCTATATTTTAAATCATGAGTGAAAATGAAGAATATTGAGAATGTATACTTAAATGTTTTGATTTACAAGGTTTTCAAGTCTGCTTCTTTGGAACCAACACTCTTATGGTTGTCTTTTTGGATTAATTATGAAGGGCTATGACTCAAACCACAAAAAACTCAAAGTCTACTGAAGGAGAGCAATTTTTTTTTTTTTTTTTTTGTCATGGACACCAAGAAGGAAATGTCTAATATGGTGCTCTGTAGTAACACTGTAGGATTTTT
>NW_012114733.1:304369-379989 GCF_000951035.1 Colobus angolensis palliatus | reverse complement strand
CCATCATCACCCATGCTGTACATTAGATCATAATGCCATTAGACATCATGCTAAGTGAAATAAGCCAGAAACAAAGACTAATACTGCATGATCTAATTTATATATGAAATCTAAAAAAGTCAAACCAAAGCAACAGAGAGTAGGATGGTGTTTGCCCGGGCTGAAGTGTGAGGTAGATGAGATCTTGATCAAATGGAACAATGGATTTTTATCTTTATAATCCTAATATCTACCTGGATGCCTAGAAAAGATTAGATTCCAAGTAAATATTTACGGCATAAACAAAAAATAAAAGGAACTGATATGACATATTAATTAGAAGGAATAGGGGAGAAAGGACAAAATAGTCCCTCATAACTACCACAAATTACACCAATTAACAGTTATTAGCTTATTTATTGATCTTTTAATGATCAGTATTATATAGTATAAGTCTCATTAACTAGAATTTGTTCAGGACACAAGTTCCTAGCAGAAAAATCCAGGAGTTTTAGAATACTTAAAACTTGCTATTGAAGTGAGCATCTGGAATGTCCAAATTTAAAAAGTATCAGAATCTGTGGCATTTTATTTTATAAATTGAAAAACCAGTAAAAGAAATTCCCAGGTTTGTTAGCATAGAAAACTTGTAACACAGACATTGTAACTTGGACAGTCTATTTTAAGGTGGTTATATACATGTTAACAACTGTAAATATTTTTTAATAAACACTAAAATACTGTGTGTGTATATACACTTGTCTGTGTGTGTATATATATATATATGCCTACATATATATACACACACATATATACACACACACATATACACACACACATATATATATATACATACATATATATATAGCAATAGTGATTCTAACAATTCTATTTAGAAACCTATTTCAGTATTTTCAAAGAGAAAAGAGGGAAAGGGATATTTTACAAAGTCAGAAATGCTTAACTGACATAACTTGAATGATCTTGTCTACAAAAAGACTTTGGCAGTGTCCATAAGGCACACATTTGAAGTCAAGGACCACCAGGGCATAGGTTAGACCTAGTGACCTACAGAGGATACCCCTTAAGTGAATTATAGAAGCTCATGAGCATATATATGTGTGTGTTTGGGGATGAGGTGGGGGGCATCAATTCATGTTAAATTTGAGCTCTTTTCAATACCTAAGGATTTCTAATATGGCTAGAGACTCCAAATTATAGGGTCCCTTCAGTTAGTGGTGATATTCAAAATCATGTCCTATTTTCTATGACATGTTGGATTGAGGCAGGTTTAAACAATAAATTTGAGGTAGAAACAATCTACCCATCCTTGAAAGAAAGTCCTCAGCAAGAGGACGTGAAATCAATCACATGAGAGAAAATCTAAAATGCTAAGCGCAGACAAGACAAAGTAAAACATAATGCTAATCTTATGGACTTAGTATGCAAACCTGGCAATAGTTAGCAGAAGGCTGCAGTTAAGTAGGTAACTGGCTGTCAGTTATGGAGCTATTCCCAGCTCCATTTCCAGAGGAAGGACATGAAATATACCTGGAGCAGGGAAGGGGCAGAAGAACTCAAAGAAAAAGCAACAGTTTGATGTTCTTCATTACCAACAACTGGGAGGGACTAAGGCAGGCAGGATATTAATCTACTTGCGTCTTGAGAAAGAGTAATTCCTAGTGTTATACACATTATGTAGCTAGGCATGGAAAGTAATTTTCTATTTTTAACATTTGCTATTTAACAGTTACCTAAATGTTAAATAGGTAATATGCCTCCTCCCTCCCCAAGCAAGGTATTTCATTTCTCCAGTTAACATTGTATTATTCTTGCCCAAATCACCCCTAGATTGCAGATCTTTACACCTGTGCATAAAGTGCTGCAGCAAGGGATATTTCACAAACTCAGTACCCCACAGCATTCACAATCAAAATTACTTGTCATCTCCAATGTGATGCTCAGTTTTCACAAAATTTATCCAAAGTCTAGGTAAGAAATCAGACTTGCGACAAGTAAGCAACTTTCGTATGAAGATACATAGCTATTCTCTCTTGAGACTTAATTTTTCTTTAGAGAAATTAAGCCCTTAAAACTACTCTAAATAATTGTTTCTAAATATGTAAAGCAAGTTATTATAAAATAAATCAGTTACTATAAGAGAAATCAGACTTGTGACAAGTAAGCAACTTTCGTATGAAAATATATAGCTATACTCTCTTGAGACTTAATTTTTCTTTAGAGAAATTAAGCCCTTAAAACTACTCTAAATAATTATTTCTAAAATGTAAATCAAGTTATTATAAAATAAATTCTTTTCAGGTAACTTAGCTCATTACAGTGAAATTCTTTCAACATACAGCAATAATGGGTATGAAAACATGGTGTACATAAAGAGTGACCAGATGAGTTTGCAGCTAGGTGGACTATGTCACAAGTTATGGCTTTGTATTTTGAAGACAGACCATGGAAACTTATTTTTAAGAAAGCTACCAAGCTTGTTATTCTGCCAAACACCAAATAAACCAAATGAAAGAAAAATGAACCTGAAAGGTATTAGTGCTGACACTGCTTGGACAGTAGAAATGAAACATTGAAAGCTGGAAGAAGGAGGATTTCCTTTTGATGGACTGAAAACTGCCAAAATCATCTTTGAAGGAAGCCATGTTTAAGCCCACAGGAGAATTAAAGAGAGCAGGGGATTATGATAAAGTTTTATCTTGAACAGAACTGGAGTGACTGTACTGTGATATATAAAACTAGCAGGGAGAATATCAGGCCATAAAATATAATTTTTTTGAGTATGCCAGAAAAAAAATAAAGCATCCAGACATTCAAGTAATTAGGTTTTTCTTCTGAATAGTTTCAGTTTTAAAATATTATTAAATTGCCAAGTAAAATTTTTATTTAACTTAGCTCTTAAGTAGAATGAATAACTAAATGTAGTTAAATGTCCTTTCAGAGTGGTTAAAATTAAGCCCTATTTTTCTTTGTCCCTGTGCATGATTAAAAATAAACAACCAAATCACATTTGACTCTATACCCCAAAAGTGATTACTTCATTATTTTCACTTCAGTAGGACACATGCTGTCATCCATAAGAAATTACTAATGTGTTCTATGGCATTTTGAAAATAAATGCAATGTATTTTTACTCATGAGAACCATCTGCAGGATTTCAAGCATGTCAAATATTTTGATGCTTCAGGAAATTTTATACAATTGATGCTATATTATTTTTCCAAGAAATGACTTACATGACTGATTATGAAGTATCTTCCCAATTTGCACTAACTTTTGAAAATAATGTCCCCATTCTCCAGCCCGAATGTGCACAGTCACCCCACTTCTTCACCAATGCCCCCTAGGTTTGCCATATTCTTGCCACTTTACCGGAAAACAAAACAAAACAAAACAAACCTCACTAGTTATCTAAGTATGTAAAAGAATTTTTCCCTCTGGAAGTACTTGGTCATTTCTCATTAAAAATAAACACAAACAGAGACTAAGCTTCTTTCCTACAGTAGCTAAGTACTCTCATCCCATTATTCCATTCCTTCTGTTTCTATGGGAGCTTTCCAGGCAGGGCCAAGTCTTCTTGCCATGCTGTTGCTCTTGACCAGGAAACCTAATTACCCCAGACTTACCAGAACCATCTGGGGCCTGTGAAGTAATCTTGGAGCATTAAAAGAGGAGCCTGTAGGGCTGTCTGTGGAGCTGAGCCCTCAGGCTGGAAAACGAAAGTGCCTTGCCTTTAAACTGATCCAACTGAGATACCTGCCTGTAGGTGATGTACATCACACTTTTTAAAAAAGGTAGATCCACGTGATGAAGCTACATCCTGCTAGAACAGCTCCCAGCAAGAAGTGCCAGAAAATGAAAATCACACAAAGGTAGTCGCAGTCCACGTGATTCACAATCAGTATTGAGGACTTTTCTCATAAGAAAAGACTTGTGAACAAGTCAGATGAGCTGAGATGCCAAATTGAGAGCAGTAGAATGGGGGAAAACTTTAGAAGGGCCTCTAAACAGCTGTAACACGCTTCAGAGTTTTCTATTTTCTGTCTGATCTTTACACTAACCTCATGAATTAACCCATAGATTTTACATTGCAATTTTCAGAGGCACTAGCTGTAAAGCCACAGATTCCCCAGTACTGCTTCTGTTATGTTCATTTATATCAACACATATCCCCTTAACTCTATATGTTAGCTTGGGGGTTGTAAATAAAGAAACATGACCACTAGACCATATGCTTCCTGAAGGCCAGATATGCATTTCAAAAGTAGAATCAAAATTATGTAAAATGATGGTAAATGCTTAGATGTGTATAGAAAAGAATAAACAGGGATAATGACATTTATCCAATAATAAGCATTTACATGGCTCATTTAATTCTCATAACTCAAGAGGAAAGTGATGAGAAGACTGAGACTTTGAGAACTGAAGACCTTGTCCAGTATGACACAGCCTTTCAGTGGCAGATCCAAGCTTCAAACCCAGGCTTTCTATCCCAGAGAGCTGTGCCTTCAATCTATATTTTCTATCTATTCAGTAACACACGATAAAGAGATTTAGAAGAAAATATCACACAAAACAGATAAATATCAAATATATCCTTACATCTTCATCTATTTTAATAGGAAAACAATTTTCAAAAGTGTGCTCATGTAGACAGAAGCCATTACAGCCTTATTTCCCTTTCTTGTAAGAAAAAAAGTAATAGCTATTTGATCTTCAAGACTCCTAGGTACTAAACGTAAATCAATTGCCGTGATAACATACTTTAAATGTCTTTAAAATCAATTAATAAAAAAAGAACACTTCGGTAATTTCTAATTAATAACATATTTATTGGATAATCCAACCTACTTTCTAAACAGACACAGAGAAGTGTCTGAGCACGTCCAGTTATCTGAAAAACAGGATGTGTCTAGGTATTTGGATGGTGGTCACTTAAAGAATAAAGTTATTGATTTACTTTCTGTTAAAAATTGCAGTGAAGGAAACAGTTACTGGGGAAATTGGTTCCCTGGGCTACTCACAGTGAATTCCAGCAGATCCCAAAGGATCACCCTATAGAGAGAGAATGTACAATCTGTATAAGGAGAGCTTTAGGAAGGAAACACACACCTGAATTTATTCTAGAATACAGGTAGTAAGAGAAAAATAAAGCAATTCACCCAGGCATCAAAGAAAAAAAACAATTGAGAAGATTCTGATTATCAATATTCTCTTTCAGTTTTTATACAAAAGCTGCTGATTAACTTCACATGTGCTACTTTGGCAAAATGAGAACAAAAAGTCAAGATACTAATATATTCTTAAATTTATATATAGAAGACTGATGGTGATGCTATTGTCCATTCCAGTTTTGAAGAGAACGATGATGAGCCAGGAAAGGGAAGGAATTTCCAGGATTAACATAATGAACTGTTGTGAACCATTCTAGATTTCAAGAAGCACATTTATGTCAGGTGTGATTGCCAAACTCTTTACTGGCATTTTAATATCTTAGTTCGTGATCTTCAGATGTCAGTCCCCACTGAATTGGTGCTGAGGAAATACTAGCTGTGTGCTAATTTGAGTGGACTTTTGTGTCCAGCTGATGCTCCCCCAACCCCCAAACCAGCAAGCCTCTAAGAACCAAATCAAAGTCTTCAAATGCTTTTCCTGAACACAGAAAAACATTGAAACTGTAGTAGTTAGATACATTTTAGGGATTAACATAGTAAAAGTCAGAGAAGAACATGGTCCTAGAGCAAAATAAGATCTGTCGACCCCGCTCCTAGTTCAGAGCAGTCATCAAGATAATGTTAAAATAAATACACAGAGAGATGGCACTGATAAACACCAGAGCCACATCATGCTTGTGCAGTGAACTCACTAACAGAGAAGTTACCCAGGTAATCCAAATCAACAGACACCAGCCCTTCACACCCCAGCCCCACCACTCAAATCACTTAGATTTAACTCTAGACCACAAAGTTACCACTGAAAGGTATTTTTTTCTTCAAGGATATAAAAAGCTGGGTTTTAACCTTTCTTTTCAGATACTCAAATGCTGATCTTTCCTGTGATGGTTTGTGGGTTTCAGATGCATTATAAACCTTGAGGCTTGGGAGATCAGAAGTCATGCTGAAGATACGAAAGAATTCTGGTTCATCACATAGTAAAGAAGTGGAGTTAACATGTAAGTGTTTGTTCTTGTTATTATTATTAGCATTGCTATTGCCCTGGTTTTCTACTTAGTTTACTGATTGGATAGATGACTGAAACACCACATATACAAGAGCTTAAGCAACATTTTCTGGAGTCATATGATGAATTTCAGATAATTCATAACTAAAACAAAAATTAAAAGGATGGGTAAGAGAACACTATTTCATTTTTATATTATTTTTTAAATAGACAAATTAAAATTATATATAGTGTAAATGATGTAAAATATATAAAATACTATGGAACGATGAAATCATGCTAAGTAAATTATGTATTGCATCACATAGTTGTTTTTTGTTGTGAGAACACTTAAAATCTCCTCTCTAAGCAATTTGCAAGTATTAAACACATTGTTATTAACGTAGTCAACATGTTGTACTACCGATTTTTTAATTCATTCCTTCTAACTAAAATACTATATCCTTTGACCTAACCTCCTCCACCTACCACCACCACTCACCACTGGTAACCACCATTTTACTCTCTGCTTCTATGAATTTGACCTTTTCTTGACTAAGGAGAGATTTAATCTTAAGCAAAAACCTTTGGAAAATGTTAAACAAACGTACAATGATTATCTTTGGAACCAGAAAGACCTTAGTTGCCACTTGCTAGCTATATGATTTTAGACAAAATTATTTAACCTAACTTCAGATTGTTTATTTGTAAATTGGAGATCACAATCCCTAAAAGTCATAAGCTTATTTCAGGATGAAATGAAATGGGGAAGTTAAAGTACAGTGCTTAGCATACAGTAAACTTTCTATGTTGTTCTATATTCTTCTCTACTATTTTAATAGAAATGATATAAGTAAAAGTAGAATTAGTATTACAGACACTGCCAAAAGTATCTCTGAGTGAAACTTGTCTTCTGTGGGTTAATGCAGTATCATATTGCTGACTGCGAGATTCAAAGTTTAAGATGAAATGCTCTCATTAGGCCAGCCTTGGCATGGCAGCTTCTACATAAAAATAACTGTTTTATCTGTTCCATAGAGTCAATGGAGGATCAATTATATCTTCTAGAATGTACATTATGAAGATTTGAATATTGCCTCTTTTCTGGTTCAAGTGAAGTTACAACAAGTACTACAGGGCCTAAAGATTCACATTCTTCAAGCAACTACCTTCATCATAATATTTAATTACATTATTTACAAAAGGTGTAAATATAAAGTTAGTGTGGGTACTTTTGTAGGATATATCTATAATATGTATTCATTTATAATTTCACTGGGTTAGCTGGGCATTGTGGTGCACACCTGTAGTCCCCATTATTTGGGAAGCTGAGGCAGAAGGACCACTTGAACCCAGGAAGTAAAGGCTACAGTTAGCCGTGTTTGCACCACTGCATTCCAACCTGGCCAACAGAGCAAGACCCTGACTCAGTTAAAAACAACAACGACTAAGTATAATTTCACTGGGCACGTATGTCTGTCTTGCTTCTTACAAATCTTTGTCATAACAAGAACTATGACCCCTCACTGTTAACGCTGACAACATCATTGTCATAAAAGAAATCACAAAGTCTGTGAGCTACTTATATTCAGTGGAAATATTAATAGACCTGCAAATTAAGTTCTAGGAAGTCCCTAATTTCAGATTTAACATGGAAATTTCTCTTCCTGAAATACAGAATGGAGTGTATAAGTCTTCTCATCTGCAGAGCATGAACAGAGACCAGACATATAAAACAAGGGAAAATACATGCATTAAAATGTTCTTGGAAAGAGATAAGAAAATTCTATGGCCAAATAAATCTAATTTAAAGCACTTTTTGTTTTTGAAATGAAATATGGAATGAAAATCATTTTGTATAAATAAAATGTACAGATGAAAGTAGAAGAATCTTCCTTAGGGAAGCGATGATGAGAGCAGTTGATCTAAAATCAGAATTTTGAATAAAAATTTCTGTAGGCCACGACGTTGAAAAAAAAGTGTTTTGTTAGCTATTATTCTCATCAATAAGAAAGCTACCCAGACATAAAAGAATGTGGAACTAGGATAAATGCTAGTAGCAGACAAAAATTATTAGACGTGGAGATTAAGAAAAAAAAAACAATAAAAGTCATTTTTCCTATTTTTAACATATAAAGAAAATAATTAAAAGGTAAAATGAGACACCTGCTACAGTGTCTAGAGTTATATAGAAATATACTCAAGTTAATTGTATAAAAACTAGATATAATTATCACTCCAGATAGATTTGATAATTTTCATATAATCCTTTATGTTGTCTTTATAAATAAGATAAAGACTCATTTTTTCTTGTATTTATACCTTTTAAAGTAACCATTACCAAATTTTATTGAACATTTATTGTGTGTCAGACATAATGCTAAGCAGAGGCAAGATTTCATTTATTCTAAATTATACTATGAGATAGATACAATTGTTTTTCTATTCTTCAAATAATATTACAAAAGTCCAGGGAAGTTTAATGATATTTCTAATCACATAAGTCTTGCATAAATCTACACAGTAGCAGATCAAGTAGAGGCTCTTGTTCTGTGCACTATACCTGAGTGAATCAACTGGATATCTAACGGTGTCCCACAAACAAGGTTTTGGTTCCCAGAAGTGAGCACACTAAATAGGATCACCCTTATAGCATCATGTACAACACTTCCCATGGTCTAATTCTGTGCTATGCATGGAAGTACCATACATCATTCAAGTCACATGTAATTTAAATGTGCCCTATGACATAGAAGATGTCTAGTCTCTGCAGAAGGATTGCTAAACATTTTCTGTAAAGGGCCAGATAGTAAATATCTTAGGCTTTTCGGGACCAACAGGCTTTATTGCAAGTACTCAACTCTATGGTTATAAGCAGCATAGGAGCTATAGACAACATGGAAACAACAGAGTATCGGTATGTTACAGCATAATTTTATTTATAGATACTAAAATTCAAGTTTCATATAATTCTTATGTCATAAAATATTTTTTTTCTCATTTACAAATGTAAAAAAAAAATCTTGATTTGGGACCATATGAAATCAGGCAATGGACCTGATTTGACCCACAGGCAATATATAGTTTGCTAATACCTAGCTGTACAGTGATTCAGTTCTTAGTGGTAGTGGCTTATGCACTTGTGCTTGTGTATTAATATTTTTTAAGTTTGTTTGTTTTTTTTTTTTTTTAGGTGGAGTGTTGCTCTGTTGCCAGGCTGGAGTGCGGTGGTACAATCTCAGTTCACTGCAACCTCCACCTCCCAGGTTCAAGCAATTCTCCTGCCTCAGCCTCCTGAGTAGATGGGACTACAGGTGCATGCCACCACACCCGGCTGATGTTCGTATTTTTAGTGGAGACGGGGTTTCACCATGTTGGCCAGGATGGCCTCAATCTCTTGACCTCATGATCTGCCCGCTTTGGCCTCCCAAAGTGCTGGGAGGACAGGCGTGAGCCACCACACCTGGCCAATTTTTTTTTTTTTTTAATGAATGACACATAATTGTACATATTTAATGGGGCACAATGTGATGTCTCCATATATGTATACATTATGTAATAATCAAATCAAGATACTTAGCATATTCATCACCTTAAACCTTTATCATTTCTTTGTGATGAGAACATTCAAAAACCTCTCTTCTAGTTAGTTTAAAATATACATTATCATTAACTCTGTCCATCACACCATGCAACAAATCACCACCACTTACTACTCCTAATTGTAGTGTTGTAACCATTGACAAATCTCATAAAATCCTCTATTACTCTATCCTATTTACATTAAATGTTAAACTTTAATCTACTATTTTGTGCAATCTTTTTAAAGTACTATGCAGCTTTGAGGTGATACAATTATACCCATATTGCACAAGTTAAGCAACCTATGGTCACATAAGGAACAAGGCAGAGCTTACCTTTAAAACTAAGTTGTATTTGCCATGACTAGAATTTAATCATATGTCCTGGAATCAAGGAAAAAAGCATTGGGAATTTCTTCTGCATCTGACAGAGTGAGGGTTGGGAAACTTTATGCTATGAATCATAGAAAGTTTGTCAAGGAGTAACTTACAAGATTCCCAAGAAATAAAATACCTTTTCTCAGAAGCTTTCTACTGGTATACACAAATTTAACTATTTCAGATAAATTTATTTACACATTTTTGTACTTATTCTTTCAAGAAATGATACCCACCATATTGTTTTTGATTATTTATCTAAATTAAAATGTTATTTGAATTATAATCCAGTTTTAAAAAATCCCTTTCAATTTCATCGTTTCAGCAAAGCCAACATCCCCAGAAAACCAACAAACACAAAAATAGAGTATCTGACCTGTTGCTAATTTTGGCAGTGTTTCTAGGTGTAATTGTACCTTTTGCTGTACCTATGGATAATACTCAAAAACTTCCAGGAGACACCAGTAGCACTAACTTTAGTTTATTCCAACAGCTGGACCATCACATTGAGGAACTTGGGATACTTTTATACTAAGCTTTAAAATTAATGGAAGAAACATGATATATTCTTTTGCTTGCCAAACGGCCACAAAATCAAGCAAAACCAGCAAATCCTATAACAACAACAAATTTTCAAGCTTTCCCCATAGCTGATGGTGGCTTTGCAGACATCTAAGTGATTCAACATTGGAGTTGTCCTGGTCAACCTACTGTCATCATTTCATGTTGGCTTTAGGTCCAAGTCAAGGTAGCCTTTCTTCTTTTGCAAGAGCAAAGGGTATATAATGCTTTACTTTTTAACTTACAGCAGCTAAAATGAAACACTACAGGAAGGAAATTAAAAAAAAAAAAAAAAAAACACAGGATCTATGACTTTCATTTATACAAAGCTTTGAAGTATTCGATATATTGTAGCAAACTTCTCCTCAGCTGAACTTCACGGCAATGCTGAGTAAAATAAAGGGGAGGCGCTCTTTCTAAAACAGCAGAGGCTCTCTACTTTGCCACATCATAGTTGATCATAAGAAACAAAAAGGAGAGGCTAGAATTGCACGAAGAAAACACCACTTGAAGTACTAGGAAACAAAAACCTACTTTAAAGCAGGATATTTTCCTGATCCCTTTCGTGGGACTTGTGAGAATGTCTCATTTACTCAGCCTGCTGCTCTCAACAACTTGCCGGAGGGAGCGCACAAGTAAACGAGGCGGGAACTGGAGTGCACAAGCACTGGAAGCAGCCAGCCGCTTCCGCACCGGCAGGAGTGCACTCCACCCCTCCGGGAGGCAACAGGCAGGAGAGTGGGTGCAGGAGCAAACTTTTGGGCGCTGGCAGGAGCAAACTTTGTGCGGGCCCCGCAGCAGCATCCAGGAGGCATGCCTTCAACTCCTGAAGCCCCAGAGGGGATGTTACAGGCTTTTTAGCTCTGCGGTCCATGGAAGGCTTTAAGCCTTAGCAGGTCAGTGGGCCTTCTGCCTTTTCATGAGAGGCAGCTGCTCTCTGCCGGTGAGGGAAAAGTGGCCAGCGTGACAGCCTTTTGTATCCTCACTCGTGGCTCCAGAACTCTTGTCCAGCATCCAGGATAAATGAGATTGCAAGAATGAGTTGAAGAATGGCAAATGCAGGGGATTTTATTGCTGATGAAAGTGGCCCCTAGTGGGAAGGGGAGCTGAGAAAGGGATGGGGTGGGTAGGTTATCTTCACCTGAAGTCCGGCCATCTGCATGCGTCAGAATTATTCTCTGAAGTTACACCGCCAAGCTGTCCCTCCGAAGTCAAGCCGCTTCTCAGGTCCCGCTGTAGTCCCGGACATCCAGTCACTCCTCCTCTCTGCCAGATGAGCCTGGGGTCGTTATACGCATAGGATGGCGCAGGGCTGGGCCATGGGTGGTTTAGGAAAAGGCAACATTCGAGTGGGGACACGGGATAGAAGTTCTCACTTTGAGTCACGGTCTCAGGGTTTTTGGCTTGAAGGTGGGGCTTCACCGGGGACCCATCCTTTTCTGCCTAGAATGTCTCTGCCTCCTATCTCTATCCAAAGTACAATAACGAAAAGAAATGCATCCAGTGTATAAAGCAAAGTGATGGAATCTTCGTTCCTCAAGATTAGCAAGAGAATGACGAGAGGAGTAAAGCCCTAAGACAGGATCTCAAGATATGAAATGGGATCAGTGACAATTCCCAGCAATCATAGAGGACATGAATTGTTAAAAAAAAAAAAAAAAAAAGAAGAAAATTTACAAAAAATAAAGTTTATTGTCAAAACCTTTGGTGGGAATTTGTTATAGAATCGGTTAAAGCCGTCCCAGTTTTCTGATGGACCTTGCAGCAGAAGGGACACTTTTCTCAGCTGAGCTTAACTCTCTGTATTCCCCCATCTTTCTTGAATGGATGCCCCCATGGACAATGGTGTTGCTTGATGGGACTGGAAGAGCTCTACTGATAAGTGAGCTGTGAAGGAGAAAGGAATGTACACAGGTAGTATGATAGAAATTTAGAAAAATAAGCTAGAATAAAATGTGAAATAGGTCACTTAAACATGGGAAACGAAAGCAGTGGTTATTGTTAGTGGGCCAATGTATTATTTTTCCTCTTTTTGACCTCTCAAGATCAGCTGTGAGCCTTGGAAATAGGAACTTTGGTTGCAGCCCTGAAAGCCATAGCTTTGTGCGGGCCGCGCGGCAGCACAAACACATTAATCCTTAGCTTTGTGGAAAATGTACTTAGTTTCAATCCATTTGCCTAGTGGTTATTACAACTGTTTATGTCACAATTTCAAATGCTTTGCCCTCAGTGTCTGGCACTGGAAATGGAATGAAGGCCATCTTCATGTTTTTGTCTTTCCCCTAATGGTAGCTTTCTCAAGTCCTCAAAATTCTCTGAGTTCTTGTTACCAGGGTGTGAAGCATCATTCTGCTACTTCCAATTTGACTTGGCATATATTAGGGAGGATGGAGAAGAGAACTACAATTCATTGTAATGGAGCCCTGAGTAAGTTAAATGCATCCTGAATAAATGTGCAGTATCTCTTTCCCAGGCCTAGGTAATTGCTTTTTTATTTATCTCAAACCATTTTCATCCTCTCCTATAGCCTAATAGAGTCACTTTCTGCACACGGTGCATTTCCATCACAGAAGCTCACAGGATGCAGGCTCTGCTGATAATAAATAAATAAATAAAATCATTGAGTCCATATTACAGCTAGTGGAAGCTGAAGTTTTACATTTATATATTAAATTAAAATGCTTTCTGCCCATATTATACAAAATGTAAATGGTAGTTCAGTCAGGCAGCAGGCGGAAGTTGGCTACTTTTTGAGCAGAGATGTCTTAAATGTCTATTTCAGGGCAAACACTCCTCATGGACCATACAGATATTTATTAAGAAGCTAATATGGCTGTGCTCATTCTAATCACATTTAGTATCTGTCTTCTGAAAGAGTAGAAGTCTGGTTGAAGAAAGAGAACATTAATATCTTTTAAATGAGCATAGTTGATTAATACTCTACTTAAAGTAAATGAAAAAAATCAAATGGAAAGAAATAATTTTAAGTGAGTGAAAAGTGAAGATATGAAGAATGCATTATCATGCTATAATGAACCATTACCTATCTCAAAGGATTCACTCTTTAACACCAATCAGAACTTGATACTTTTTTCCTTGAACCAGACACTCAGGAACTGTAACATACAGTCTGGGGATTGTTTTAGTGAATAGAGAGCCACAGGCCCTGAATTGTAAAAATATATTTTAATAATGAGAAATCGTTTTCATCATTAAAATACGAACTATTTCATGATGTTCTGGAAGCCCTATAACTAAAAGACATTTGCTAGTAGCAGACACATTTGGATGATAAATATGATGGCACAAAATATTTTTGCTTTGTATTTAGCCCATGTAATGGAAACATGCCTGATTTTACAGAGACAAACACCTTTCCAGAAAATAGTGCCTGTGACTTCAAACCTGGTTCAACTTTCTCTGCTCTCAGATTTGGTGCATAATGATAGTTCTAGTTAAACAAATACTTGGGATAGCATTTAATCTATTGATAAAGAATGACAAACACCTGGCAAATGTGCCAACATTCTCAAATTCTACTCTCAGAAGTGACACAACTAATTCATTACGGCACCTTTTCCAGCAAGCCAATATTTGCACACAGATGACTCGGAACACGAAGCAGCAGCTAGCCATTGATCCGTGTCTCGGTTTCTTAATTATTAGTATAGATAAACAAAATTTCTGGCTTACAGGGTTGTGTATAAAATTAAGAATGATATAATGAAAAAACTCTTTTAAAAATCTAGTTAGTATAATCTTATTTTACAGATACAGAAAATAAGGCCAAAACAGGTAAGTGATTTACCCAAATCAACAGTTATTTTTAGATCCAAATCAATAGTCATTTGCAGTGCAGCAAAGGTCCCTGGGGAAAAATTTAATCCAACCCATTCATTTCACAGATATGGAAACTAGAACTCAGGGCAGAAAGCTTTGCCCAAGAACAGGCATCACCTCTCATGTTGATATGGCTTGGCTCTGTGCCCCCACCCAAATCTCATTTCGAATAGGAATCCCCACCTGTCTAGAGAGGGACCTGTTGGGAGGTGACTGGATGATGACAGCAGTTTTCCTCATGCTGTTCTCGTAATAGTGAGTTCTCAAAACAGCTGATGATTTTAAAATTGTGGCACCCCCCCTTGCTTGTACACACTCTCTCTCCCCCCTACTGCCTTGTGAAGAAGGCACCTGCTTCCCCTTTGCCTTCTGCCATGATTGTAAGTTTCCTGATGCCTCCCCAGCCATGTAGAACTGGGAGTTAATGAAACTTCTTTCGTTTATAAATTACCCAGTCTTAGGTAGTATCTTTACAGTAGTGTGAAAACAGACTAATACCCATACCAACCCCAATCAATTGCAGCAGCTTCCTGGACTATTGGCATTGAGGAAGATTCTAAAGTTGGGTCTGAGTCTAATAGAAAAGAGTGCCTTGATCAACCAATGCTTTGTCTTAGCTTTGTGGGCAAGGAGGGGCAGAAAAAAAGCATGCTATATGTTATGCATTATTTAACATCCTTATCCTGAGCCCAATTGCCCCAAAATAAGTTTATAATAATGATTCAAATTTCCACATAACTCCCTCCACCTTCAAGATCATATGCTCTTGTCATATTTGTATAAATATTCTAGTTCATAGGAAAATAATATTTTTCAATAGCTATAAATAAGCTGGTATTCTGATTTAATACAACAATTCTGTGAACTTAGTTAATGCTCCTGAGATCTAGTCTCATACTGCTGACAAATTTAAATTTCTGAGGCTGCAAGTTTCAAGGTCAGACTCTGGAATACAGTATCCTTACCAAAGTAATTTGTTTTGGGGGAAAGCCAGCTGACTTTCTCCTTATAACATGTCTCTGTTTCTTCTTGTGCCATGTACCATTTTCTTCAAACTTTCTACCAGTATATTTGTACCTAATTATAGTCAACAGTATAGAAAAACTGCAACTTGGAAAATAGAATATTTCACATTTCAAAAAGTGTTCATCACAAGATCTCTAATAATAACAAACTCCTCTGGTACAATTAAAATCAGATTTGATTCTCCTGAATTGTTTAAAAAAAACTGTTTAGTAACATATATGCACACAATGAATAAAGTAAAATTCACATGGCCATGAACAATATCTACTATAAAACAAAAGACAAATGATTGATAATGTAAAACTATTTCTTATTCTAGAGTCAGATGGTACATGGTATTTCACAAGGTCTGATTTGAAGAGTGTCATAATTATTTTTTACTGTGGAGTCACTAAAGACAACACAAATGATGGAAAAGAATTATAAATTCAGCTACAGAAACCATCATTGTTAACAACTTGTATGTGAAAACTCAACCAAAGGACAACTGAACTAAGTTTGGAGGAATTGTTTCTTAAACAAATGTTTGGTTGTCTGCATATAAAGTAGGCACATTTGCCTTATGTGGGATAAGGAGAAACAAAACATCCCTTTTCATGGTTTCATGTTTATTGTTCACATGTTTACAAGAAGATAAAGATACTGAACAATATTTTACTGATCTTTCTGGATCGTTGCTGTTGCCCATTCGTTTTCTGCTGGCACTACCTTTGATTGCCTGATGCCTAGCTTTCAAGAATACCAGCCTCTGACGATGACAAATACATTTCACACTCTGAAGGAAAACAGGCAAAAGCTAGACTGAATGGTGATGCAGAACATGTCAATGTTACTTAGACTCTCCCATTTTATAAATATATATGTGAAGCTTTCCTAGGACCATTAACAATTGTAGTTCATTAGTGATCCACACCACAGTGATCTTGTATCTAGTGGTATCCCTTGGTCAAAGATTTCTTTCTGACTTTTATCACCAAAGCACAAAACAGAGATGTTGCTTTTTTTGTTTTCTTTAACTAGCATCACAGAATTGCTATACTCAGCATGTGAATCTGAAAACTGGCATCTCTTCTTTAAGAAAAATGCAGTTTTGGGAAAAAGCTAAAATTATGTATTGGATTACTGAAAAATAGCAGAACTGTTGGAAAAAGAGACATTGTAATTGGAAGCTTTTTGAATTAGGCAATTATTTTTTAAAAAAGAGAAATCATTACTGCTTTCAACAGTAACATGAATCCCAGTTGGCTTTTTGCTATTCTACGCTAGCATCCATAATGAATTATTGTTACTTCGTAACCACATTTTGACCACATTTCAATCACGTGAGTGTATTGGGAGAAATAAATATTCTATTACTCCAGTGAGATTCATTTACTCCAGTGAGACTCACATGATATGAAAATAATTAAGATTGAAATAGTTATTTTTTATCAAAACTCATGGAAAGAATATTTAGATGTTTATTAGTTATTGATATGTAGTATAATATTTTGTTTGTAGTGATATGATTCATATCTTTGTAGAAGAATCAGAAATATAGTGAGCCCATATATAGAAGCACTAGTTTAAAAACGTAAATAAATTCATAAAATTATTTTCAAAAGACTAAGTTGGTAATGACAAGAAAAACAAGTCAGAATTTTCACAAGTAATTATATCTATATGTATATGTACAGGTGTATTTATTACCCTCCCCCTGCATCATTTTTACCTTACCTATTTTGATTATAATAGTAGCATATGCTCTGATTAAAGAATTTGCTTTGTGAAACTCAGGAATATTTGGTTATTTCCATTTTTTATTATAAATAACAATGTGATGACCATCCTTGTCTGCATGTATGTTCAAGAAATTCACTGATTCTTAATAGATTTGAAAAGATAAGACTATGGGCTAAATGCTACATATATTTGTAAACTCTTGCTATATATTACTAGATGGTTTGCTTCAAAAGCTTTTTCTCGCCAATTTATTCCCACAAGCAGTATATAAAGAGACCTCTTGCCAAACTTGTTTGTATTGAGTGTCATCATTGGAAAAAAAAGTGTTTACCATTTTGAAAAGCAAAGATACATTCAGACAAAACAAATTGTTATAAACCCATTTAAAAGTTGTATTGCATTCTGCAAAAAGAAGGGAAATACAAATTAGGTTAATGAAAAATCTGCCCCTATCTATGTAGACACAGGAACTAACTGCTACAACTAACTGCCGTATATCCAAATCTGCCTGGTAAGTGTCAGTAGTTCTTCAAGATATGAGTGAAAACAAAACAAAACAAAAAGCCATTTCCCTGGGCTTATTGAGAGGTTTCTGAAAGCTTTTTCCCATATTTTCTTATCCCTGTTTTAATTCTCTGACATGGCAAAGGCTTCAGAAACTGCGAGAATCAAAAACACCCGCATCTGATTGAAATTGAGATAAGAAATACTACTCAGAGGAGAAATGATTTGTATGTAGAAATATTTGTTGTAGTATGTTGAGCTGAGCTCCCCAAATTCTGCCTGTCTTTGAAGACAGTTTACAGCACATGCTATTGGGAGGGGAAAAAAGTAGTCCCTCAAACACCAACCCTAACACTTAACCAAACTATGTACTGGATTTTTAAGAAAAGTATCTACAATTTTCTAAGATGCCTCTATTTAAGTCTTTCTGTATACCTTCTATTTCAGGTTTTCTTATGCCTTTTCCGTTATGTTTTAGTAGAAAACACAACAAAATATTTGGGGCATTGAAATTTACCTTATTTCATGAAATAATTTGTTAACTTTTCAACCAGTATTTCTTCACTAATATTGAAGACTTAAGAACAAATGACAATAGAAAAAAAAAAAAAAGCATTTTGTAGCTCTTTTGTGAGATTTTTAAAATTTTACTCATTCAACAAACATATTTGAGTGCCTGAAGTATTTGAGTCTAGAAAATGCTGAATTAGGAAATACGAAGATAAATTTGACAAAATCCCTTCACTTGAAAAGCTGACAACAGTCCACAGAAAAGATGAGAGAGAAGGCCACTGCAAATTCTAAAGCAGATTAATGGTGCACAGACTAAAACAAAGAACCAATGTAAGCGGTGCAAGGGAGTTGGGTTAGTAACTATTTGAGATACATTCTAAAAAATTTGGTGCTAGATAGAGTAAGGGAGAGAGTCAAGAATGAATCTCAGTTTTCTAGCTCGACACACTACAGTCATATTTTTAAATGTAAAATCAAGAATGTAAGAGTGAGCATGTTTGGGAGCAAGGAGGGTGTAGTGAACATTGAATGTATCTGATCAGTCTCCACTTCATCTTTCTCCCATTGTGTAGCAACTAAACAATTTGGGGGAATTGATCTCAGGTCCGGAGACAAACTTGATTAATCTAAGCTAATCAAGATCATGACATCCTCCTTGCCAAAGTAATGGCTTCAGAGGAGGCAAACTTGAGCTCAGCGAGCAAGGCATTCTGTTCCTTTTCCCCAGAGATTTATTAAGAATGGACATGTGACCCTCTTACATCACTGAAATATTTGTGAGAGGGCTATTGGAGACGAAAAGAGACATAAGAGAATTGTTGTAGCTACTATAAACAAACTTCAAAAAGACACTCTCTTTTGTCTGTGAACAAGGTAGCAAGAACTGCTATTCCAGCAGCAAACCTACATGTAAGATGGAAACCAAAATACAGCAGTACGAAGAAATGGACCAAAGATTTGATTGAACTATACCCGATCCCTGTCCAGTCTCTGAATTTTGCAGTTATTTATTTTGAGTTGGTTGATTTCTCATTTATTACTTGCTAAAAATACCCAAAAGACTGTTCCATATGGGGCCTAGTAAGTTTGAAAAGTTTGGCCCGGCACGGTGGCTCATGCCTATAATCCCAGCACTTTGAGAGGCCGAGGTGGGTGGAATATTTGAGGTCAGGAATTCGAGAACAGCCTGGTCAACACGGTGAAACCCTATCTGTACTAAAAAACACAAAAATTAGCTGGGCATGGTGGTGGGTGCCTATAGTCCCAGCTACTTGGGAGGCTGAGGCAGGAGAATCGCTTGAACCCGGGAGGTGGAGGTTGCAGTGAGCTGAGATCGTGCTAGTGCACTCCAGCCTGGGTGGCAGAGTGAGACTCAGTCTCAAAAAAAATAAAATAAAATAAAATAAAAACTAAAGAAATAAAAGAAAACAGTGTTGTGGGATATACAGATATAGCTATGAAGTAAGAAGTTGGGAATAGAGGTCTATAACTGAAGGAAATACATGGGGTGTGTGACATAGATTCTGTGGTCTGCAAACTATGATCAGAAATACAGAAAACACTAATACACAATTTCTGTTTTGGGTTTTGTTGTTGTTTGTTTTTGCCTTTTTTTTTTTTTTTTTTTTGAGGCAGAGTCTCACTCTGTTACCCTGACTGGAGTGCAGTGGCATGAACATGGCCCACTGCAGCCTCGATCTCTTGGGCTCAAGCGATCCTCCTCTCTTAGCATCCTGTGTAGATTGGATCACAGGCACACACCACAAAGCCCACCTAATTTTTTAATATTCTATAGAGACAGGGTGTCACTTTGTTGCCTAGGCTTGACCTGCTGAGCTCAAGCAATTATCCCACCTTAGCCTCCCAGAGCACTAGGATTATAGGCATGAACCACCAGCCCCAACCCAGCTTCTGTGCACTTCACAGTAAAGGGTGCATTATTCAAATTAAAATTTCTTACACATTTTATACTTTCTAGAAGACTTCATCTTTTAAAATTAGATTTTAGAATAAATTATAAAATAATGATTTGTAATGTGTTTCTGATATTATGGTGCATAATAGATATAGATTCTATTAGATAATCTCTATGTTAAAACACAAAAATACCTCTATATTCTTAAGTGTGATGCATTTTATTATGTTCTAATTTTTCCTCTACAAATTGCAGATCTACTGCTTCTAAATGATCATAGACAATGATATTTATAAAAGTTAATGTATGCATTGGGATGAATGACAAAAACATATTGCTATTTCAGGGTTGTGTGTCACAAACAATAAATCTATTTACATTTGAAAATCAGGTTATTGCTATTGTTTGAATGTCCCCTCCAAAAGTCATGTTGAAACTTAGTCCCCAATGTGGCAGTACTGAGAGGTGGAGCCTTTAAGAAATGATTAAATAATGAGAGCTCTGCCTTCATGGATGGACTAATCTATTTACGGATTAATGGATTAATGCGTTATCATGGGAGAGGAACCGGTGACTTTTTAAGGACAGACAGAAGCCTTTGTTAACATATGAGCATGCTCAGTCTCTTTGCCATGTGACGCTCTGTGTCACCTAGGGACACCAGAGTCCCCACATACAAGAAGACTCTCATCAGATGTGCCCTCTCATATCTGGAAACCTTAAATTTCCCAGCCTCCATAAATGTAAGGAATTCCTTTTCTTTATAAGTCACCCAGTTTCAGATATTCTGTTATAAACAACAGAAAATGGACTAAGACAATAATGAGAGAAATAAGAAAGTTCTCCATAATTACCACCAAGATCATCAGTTGGTTCTCTAGTCAATACTCTGTAATTTTCTGCTAAAAGAATAGTTTCCTTACTAAGAAATCTAAGCTATCTTGAGTATTTACTATAACATATGATAACAAAATTAACATTCCATTTTAGCAGATTTAAGATAATTTAGCTCTTTTCAGAGCAAATCTCATAACACCAATTTCCTCATGTCGTTTTTGTCTGTAAGAATCTGTAATGGCTTCCAATTGTCTGCAGACTGAAGATAGCATCCTTCAGTGTGTTCTTCCCATCTGAACAATCCAACAAACAGTCCTAGACACTGCTCCCTTCTAATCTTCTCTTTGTTCCCTTCTCATGCCATTCTCATACGCTTGCCTTCCTCTGTGCATATGTGCTTCTACATAAGGTTATGTGTCCCTGAAACCTACTTCTCTTTCATTTAAAATTTATCATTTAATATCTAGTTAAGGTTATATCAATTTTCTAAAGTATGTCTAAGGTGATTTTTATTCCCTAGACTCTTTGTCATGTTAGCAACTTGTACTACACACTTTAGAATCTGCTACATATGTCCTAGTCTTAATCAGTTCTAGTTTTGTTAACATTTTTTTCTTGAAAGTGAATTACATACTTAGAAAAGTATTTCGTAACACTTATTATAGTGTTACAGTTTTAGGAACAATTTGACAGCTTTAAAATTTTTAAGTAGGCAGCCACAAATTCCAAAGATATGTAATGTGGTGACCATAAATATGTTTTTATACAGTATGACTAGAAATTTTTGTCCCTTGAGAGAAACAGGTAATAAGATTAATTATATACGTAAGTATTCACTCAAAAATTTAAAGAGGGGAATAATAGTGAAAATAAAGTGAAAAGAAGAACATGTTTTAAATTTTCTTCTTGAAATTAGCATAAGCTTCTATTGAGATTTCTGGGTAGATTTCAGTATTTCTTAGATAATTGTGAATATGCCCTTGTAGAAAACATCTTTTATGTTTTATGACTGTATTTATACAAAACTATTTTATATTTATAAAATATCTTAAGTCTTTAAGTAGCTTCTAAGTTTGATGCCTAAACAGAACTTAGGTAATGCTACTCAACATTACTGGAAAATAGTGTTTCAAATGTAAATAGAACAGCAAAGATCCTATGAAAGAGCAATGGTTTTTGCTTTTTGGTGGGGTGTAAGTACACCTTACACTAATTTGTTCTTCCATATTTTGTTTGAGCATAGTCATGTTATTTCTTTTGGCTTTATAGTTTTCAAAATTAGTACTCAGACTCAAAGTTTTCTGTATATAGACTCAAAGTTTACAAACAAAAGGGTTTCTATACAAAACAGTAGAGATTCACCTATGCTACTGTTCCAATTAATGGAAAAGGAGTCAATATTATTGTATATTTTCCCCTAAAGCTTAACTGGTAAGGATTAAGCATTAGAACGCAAGTCTCCCGATAAGTTGAATTACTTGTTTATTTTCCAGATCACATAGTTGGCTTACTCAAAGATACAATTCATTCTGTTTTTTAAATGGGAGTTCTTAGGCAGCTATGAATAATCAAATCATTATACACAATCTCAAATTATCTTCCTATTCAATGTTGGGTGGGATTAAAAATTCATTTACTGACTTATGATACCTACCTTCCAAGTAGGTGCAAAATATTCTGCATGATTAAATATGATACATAATAAACATATTTTCCTCAACATATTGCTTCTATAAATAATATTAAAGAAAGAATCTCAAAGGAACTGAGATTCAAACTAATTTCCTCATAAATGTGACCAGCTGCTATTTCAAAGGAGAAAAAATAAAAAGCTCTTGGCTCACATGAAAAATGAAGCTAACTGATACTTCAAGAACGATATGATCTCCCAAACTCTAGGTGGAGAAAAGCATCCAGAGTCCCTTTAATTCTCAACTCAAACCTATTGTTTTCTCTTCGGTCAAGAAATTATGGAGTTGGCAGGTAAGTAGGTTTAAGCTCAAACATTAATAAGGAACTTCTTCCTCTGTAATATAAAAGCATGGCAACCAGTGAAGAAGATTCAAGATGTGACAGAAACTGAGGAGACCGTGGCCCCAGGGTAGGGTAGGCAAGGTTTCTGATTCCCAAAAAGAAATCTAGAACCAGCCAAACATGAATAAGACTCTTTTTCTCACTCTACAAAGAGTTGCACATAAGCTGAATAGCTAGACTAATTCCTTTCTCCTCACAAGGTCAGGGGAGTATAAAGGGACTTGGTAGGAAAGATGGCCTCCTCCTGGACCAACCTGATTGCTGCTGTGCCTACAGCCCACAGGTGTAGATAGACAGCTATGCTTTTGGCAGTCTGTACCGCTGCTTCAGGATTCCAAGCAGCTGAGTCCTAGTGAGTAGAACAAAAATAGTGTTAGCACTGTAAAAAGTTTAGTAGCCAGAAAGAGAAAGATCAAACAGAATAATCAAAACAAACTCTAATGTGAGGTATCAAAGATGACAGGAAAGAACTTGAAATTATAATTAATATAATAATTAGAGCAATAATAAAAGTAGATTAAATATAGCCCAAAACGCTTTTCTGGAATAAAAATATTTTTAACTAAAATTTTGCTATATCCACTGAAGAACGCAGTTCCTGTCATAACTCTAGTTATTGGTCTGAAAGATCAAGTCAAAGATCAAAATAAAATTTAAAGAGATTGTAGTCAGGAGAGAAAGATAAGAGATTTGGAGGTAGATTAAGAAATATAGTTTGGGAATATATGAATAAAAAGTAGGGATAGAAAGGTGACAATAAGACAAATTATTTAAAAAAAAATCCCTTAGTAGGAGAAAACCCTATTGCGCAGTTTAACAGGGTGTGGCTAGTTTCAAGCAGGGCTTATGAGGAAAGATACACATGTAGGAATATCCTAGTAAGATATTTAAACTCCTGGAACAAAGAAGAAAGAAATCTTAAAAACTTTCAAATGGAAAGCACAAGTGACTTATAAACAATAAAGAATTTGGCTGTTATTCAATCCCTCATCTACAACATCAGACTCTAAAAGCTGATAGAGAAACTTCTACAAACTTCCAAGAGAATAAGTCTGAAATCAAAATTCTTTTATGTAGGAAAGATATCCTTCAACTATCAGCAAGGAAAAAAAGAATATTTGCAGATGTACAAGGATCAGAGACTATATCCTCACCTAAACAAATGCATCTAATTAAGAGGAATAATTTGAGAATATGGTATAATTAAAAGTCTGTATGTAAATAGATCAACTACTTACATAAAACCAAAACTATGAAAAATGTATGAAATTCACCATTGGAGGTAAAATGAGGACAGATACTTTTTAATAAATAGATAAAGAGAATGAATCAAGCATATCTTGACTTTTCTGAACAAACCAAATAGGCTGCAAATATTCATGTGATCAAATGACTGACAAAGGAAAAGTCTTCTTTATGGAAGTCTTGCTAACAAATGCAGAAGAAATGTTGCATTTAGAAAATCACCCTTTTAAAACCACTAATAAAACAATGTGGTTAGATAATGATTATTAATCGAGTCCAAAATCATCAGGTGAAATTTGGTGGGACACTTTATAAAGAATTGATTAGATTGAAACCAGCTGAATTCACCTATATCTTTTCTGTGGGTACCACCTGAACTCACCTATAGCTTCTCTTTTACTGTAGAATGTTCCACATTCTGGCTTTATCCCACATTCAGATTGTATCTGACATTGTATGTTTCCCGACGGTATATAATAGCAAGCATGTAATGCCACCAATGAAGTATTCTTGGAAAAAGTAAAAGACAAATATCTAAATCTAATCAAACATCTAGATGTAATGATCAAACATAAAACCTGGGTGAATGAGGATGGTTTAAATGTCATCAAGAGCAAGCCTGCAGGAAAATCTAGAATGTGGAACATTCTACAAATTAGTAACAAAAGCAGTTTTCAACAAGTAAAACTGAATTAAAAAAAATACAGAGGAAAAGAAAGGAGACATGCAACATGTAGACCTGTTTGGAGACTACATGAACAAACCAACTGTAAAAACACATAGATTCAGACAAGCAGGAAAACAATTAGAGACTAGCCACTAATTAACAACTAGCAATAGTTGTTAATTTTGTAAAGTTTGTTAATAGCACTGTAGCATGTGTGTATATGTATACACACATAAAATATTTGCTAGCTTACATCATATTATCTGTTAGGCTAGGTCCTATTAAAGTATCTGCAGGTAAAATAACGTGATAGTTTAGATGTCTTTTACAATATTACATAACAAATGGACAAGGTAATCTGTAAGATTGGTAAAATGGTAAAATCATTGAAGATGGGTGGAAGGGTTTATGGAGACTACTTACAGAATAATTTCTATTTTGGAGTTAATAAAAAGATTTTTGAAATTCAAAGAATCTTGGTATGAAAACAATTATAATGATAGATTTCAATATATAATTCTTCTTCAAAATCTCGATGGATACATTAGACAAAGAAGAAAGAAAATAATGAAGTTAAAAAAGGAAGACTACAATCTATATTTACTATAGACAACTTTGTTACTTGCATATAGATTTTCATATATCCACAGAAAATTTAAAATAAGTTACCGGTACCCTTTAACATGCTCAAAGAGTTGAGATTTTACAGCAACCTTTTTTGATTATAATGTATTTCATTTGAAATAAAAATTACACTTATAAAATATTGTTGAGATAATTATAATTTGTATAAGAATTATTATATAACATTATTTATATTATTTCTATTTCACTGATGTTAAATTTCTTGGTTTTGATAATGCTATTTTGGTCATGTATGAGAATGGCTTTGTTCTCAAGACATGTCTTCTGAAAGATTTGGGGATGAAGTGTACTGATGTTTGCAATCTAATGTTAAATAATTTAGTCAAATAATTTTATACACACACTCCAGGAGAGATTGCAGATAAAGGGAAAGAGAAGGTGGGATAGACACTTAGTGTTGAAATATGTTAACAATTGTTGAGCCTGGATGAAGGGATAAGGGATATACACGTGTTATTAAAACATATATTCAACTTCTGTACATGTGAAGTTTGCATGGTAAAGCGTTGGGGAAAGAAATAAAATTAAGACATATTAATACTAAAATGTTCAATGAACAAATTACTACTCCATAAAAATTAAGAAATGTATTCAGAAAGGGTAAAAATACGAATTTACATTCTCTCTAGTCTAAAACATTTTGTATAGATACTAATGGGTTCAACAAAAGCTGTTATATGAAAACTTGAAGGCTACAAAAACTAGAAAGAAAATAAAATAATTTAGTCCTTACATTAAGAAATTACAATATAAAATAGAATAAACCAATTACAAGTCAAACAAGAGAGGAAATATGGATACAATTTTAGCTTCATCAAATAGCAAAAATAACAATAAGACCAAAAGTGTAAGTAATGACAATTGCACAAGAGAGATCCATTGACACTAAATCTTTCTGAGAAGTTTAATTTCACATAGTCTTGTATCCTTGATGGAGCCTTATCTATTCTCCATTTTGAATATTTTCTGATATTTTATTGCAATATCCTCTCTGGTTCAGTATACGAAAGGATAGGTGAAAACCAAAAGAGATTGGATTCAAGGGAGCTGCTATACTTCTAACTCTAGCTCTTCAAAGAAGCTCAGGGGCAAAGAAGCTCAGAGGGTAAGCAACCTAACCTCCTTGGACCCTAAGATTATCTTCTAGAAAGGCGCCTGGGAGGAGAAGCTCATGGGCAGAGGGTAAGCAACCTAACCTCCTGGAGCCCTAAGATTATCTTCGGGAAAGGGGCCTGAGGGCAGGGGTTGACTTGATCTTTTCCTTCAACAATAGGAATACATAGGCTAACCATTCTAAATCAATCATAATAACAAAAGCTAAGTTTTATTGCCTATTTTACAATTTCCAGACAAAGAACTAAACACTCTACATGTATTACTTCATTTAATACTTACCACAAATTCAAGGGTAAGCATTAGTATCCTCCTGACATGATAATAGTAGCACAGACAGTAAGTGGTGGGGTCATGATGGTTCCCCTCTATAATTATTTGCAGTATAATCACTCATCAGTTTTATCTTGCCCTTATCCATCAGAGTTGGCAATCACCATGTTCCCATAAACGAAAGGTATCATTTCCTGTGTCTAACTTAGCATGATGATTAAAAGTGTAGGCTCTGAAGGCAGCCAGCTTGCAAATTGAATCCCAGCTAGAATATATATGATCCATGTCACCCTGGGCAAGTGATTTGCCCTCACAATCCCTCAGTTTCCTCAACAATAAATGGAGACTCATGGCTATAATCCCAACACTTTGGGAGGCCGAGGCAGGAGAATTGCCTGAGCCTAGGAGTTCGAGACCAGCCTGGACAACATGGTGAGACCCTGTCTCTACAAAAAAATTTGTTAATTAGCTGGGCATGGTGGTGCATATCTGTAGTCCCAGCTACTCTGGAGTCTGAGGTGGGAAGATTGCTTGAGCCGAGGATATTAAGGCTATAGTGAGTCACTGTACTCCAACCTGGGCAACAGAGCAAGGCCCTGTGTCAAAACAACCACCGCCACCACCAATAAAATGGAGATAAAACACAGCTTTACAGGGAGATAGAATTACATGAGATAGATACACTCAAAGGACATAGCATAGTGCCTGGTACACTGAACGTATACATTAAATGCTAGATATCATTAGGATGGTAATATTACTTAGTGAAGTAGCTTCAAGTGATTTTTTTAAAAAGTAATTGAGTATGCTCCCAAATCAAAAACCTCCAAGAGAAGAAGAAGGAGAGGTAGAAACTGAAAGCAGCAATATTAATCAGCTAAGTAGAAGACAGCCTATATTCAATTATATCCCCAAGTAGACAGCTTGTTTAATATTTATTAAGTATAGGCTTGATAAACATTTGCCAAATAACTCAACAATCAATGCCTAAGCACTTTACAATTGAGAAGAGTTAGAAGATCAATATTATTTTGATAATCCTTTTTAAAATAAGAAATAATACATCTAATAGGATTAAGATATGAAATGTGGAGTGTTTAATGATCAGTGCATTTCACTGAAGCTGAAGCTCCCACCACAGTGAAGGAAGATCAGATGAAGAGATACTATCAAAGACGGACTCATCACCAATATATTGGGAACATTCACCACTGTCTATTTAACATGGATAAACTGTTCTAACTTTTCACGTAAATAAAGGTTTTCTTTTGAGCTCTCTGCTTTCAATAGCAGAAGCATTAGCCTTGGGTGGCTAATCTGCACCTCTCCTTCCTATTTTATCAAAGGAATAATTAAAGAATGAAATAACCCTTAAAGCACAAAGCATGGTCAATATATTTCCCATCCATTTACAAAAAAGTAATTATCCAGAAAGTCACAAGTTCCAACTAAAACCTGGATCGCACTTACTTTTTTTCTGTAAGGGAAGTTAATAAGAGGTAAAGTAACAATGACTCTCTGGGTAATTTACCAGAGTCCAAGGATTAGGGCACAAAACTTGTTAAAGGAAATACTGCTTCCTTCTTGCATTCTACGTCTCCATTAATGCCATGCCTATGGTTATCCAAACATCTAAAATATAAAAGCAAATTAGAATGTAGTTTGCTATTTAAATAACACAA
Organism: Colobus angolensis palliatus; assembly: GCF_000951035.1. NCBI lineage: Eukaryota > Metazoa > Chordata > Mammalia > Primates > Cercopithecidae > Colobus > Colobus angolensis. The sequence goes on along the minus strand of NW_012114733.1, from coordinate 351,294 downwards.
ATTATGTAAATGTTCCAAACTGAAATAATACACGAACATTCTTAATTCTTTTAACTACAATATTCTTTCTCCATCCTGAGGCTCATATTTCTGAGTATCCCCGTAGTAGAGTAAGTTCCAGAAGCACATCTCAAGACCTATTGGGAATTAGTGTTATGAAAAAAGAAATGAAGATACGCTTGAACTTAGAAAATCCTTTTAATGGGTTTTTTATTTACTAAAGTAAAACAATAGCTGATGTGCATTGAAGTAGTAATAGTGTATATTATTATATATAAAAGAAAGAAACAAATATGACCAAGAGAGCAATTTCTTCTTAAAGCAGATTTTAGGATTTTAAGATATTTTTAGGACCTCACAACAGATGAAATGTTTTTAGGAAAAAACATTTTAAAGGACCTTGCCCTTGTGGAATAGAGAGTGGTCTGGATGAGCAAGAGTAAAACAAAAAGAAGGGTAAATTACTATGTATAGTAAATGAACAGGAGCCTGTCAAGGGGGCATGCCAGTGCTCTGTGGAATGAGACAGGAGGCTGAAGATGAGGGAGAGGGCTGTATATACAGTGGAGCTCTACTAGTAAAGCTGGCTATTATTCATTTTTAAATGATCTAATTTTTGACTATACAATCCCTAGCCATAACCTCCAAATCTTAACTAAAATTCTCTTAAAAACAATCAAATACCTTACCTGAGTGATATTATACAGGATATCAATATTGGATACACTTGGGTCAGAAAGAAAGGAACAGTCACAACATATGCAATGCAGAACTGGTGGAAACAGGAAGTTATCACCAGGACTTAAATGTAAGCGTGCCTTTCACCAAATCCAGAGACCTAAAACAGGTGCTGGATTTAGCAAAATGTATTTGAATTAGAAAGGAAAGAAAATGAACTCAACTTACATCATCCTAATTCCTCATTCCCATTTATCTTAAAGAATAAATCTTGAAATATGTTTTTGCTTTCTATCAAGCACTATGTTCACAGTCCTTCAGTCAAACATTAAATGATTTATTTATTACTCAGCACAAGACAGTCTCCCTAACTCACGGAACTAATGTTTATTCACATGTATTTGTGAAATTCCTGTAAATTTGGAAACTTATGTAGGACAGATCTAAACCTTAGTATTTCGTGTCCAGGGAATTTGAGATTAGTGATACATTATCCTGTGGTACAGTCTGTAGGCTAGAAATATAAAATACTTTCCAGGATAAAATTTTATGATTCCAAGGATTATAATAGACAGATTACCTTGAAATTTCTCAGCTTTTATCCAGTCCTTTGAATAAAGAGCACAATCACTTGTTTCCTGCTACAAAGGATTCTGAGAATGATTAGATAACTCAAGTGAACACAATGGATAAATTTTAACGTATACATCAATAAGGCTTTTTATTATAATTTTTTCTTTTGACATCATTCAAGTTAATTAGAATACTGAATTATCTTATTGTAAAAGAACTTTAAAATAATTTCTCTTATTGCAGAAATTACGCTTTATTGTAGAATATTAATACATTATGATAAATAAATAAAAACCACTTATTCTTCAGCAATAACTACTATTAGCACTTTGTTAGATATTTGTCTAGTCTTTTTCCTGTGCGTAAACACCTTTTTAAGATAAAGAAATTTACATTACATTTTTTAACGTACTTTTTCATGTATGCATCATGAACATTTTTCATGTTACTGAATACTTACCCCAGCGTTATTTTCAGTAGCACCACAGTATTCCATTATATGGATATACCATGTTATTTAACTAATCATTTATTTTTAATTTTCCAATCCTTGCTTCTTTTAAACAGCTCTGGGACAAATATCCTTGTAGCAGTATTTTCGTACAGAGGGTAGATGTAGTGGTTAAGAACATAGCTCTGGAGTCAGACTTCTTGGATTCAAATCCTGGCTTTGCCACTAACTAGCTATATGACTTTGCATTGATACTTACTCTCTATGTTTCGGTTTCCCTTATCTCAGAACTAGAGATAATAATAGTATGTACCTCATAGGCTTGTTATGAGGATTAAATTACTTAATATATGAACATAGTAAGAACAGTGCCAGGTACATAGTAAGTGCTCGGTAAATATTAGCTGCTATTATGTTACCAGTATAAAATCCTTAGACATGAAGTTTATTAGAATATTTTTGATCAGTATATCTTCAGGAATGTTACTGTGCATCATTTTGTGTTATAAGACAAAAACTCTGCCATTAATTAGTGAAAATATACAATAAGATTTTCTCTACTTTTAAAATTTCTTTCCTAAAGATATAAACATTGTAAGATAGCACTTAGTAATTAGTGAGCCTGCTGCTGATTTTAGGCTTGATGCTTGGCACTGGCAGAGACAAGTCTCACATCTGTCAGGCACCAGTAGTGCTGGTCTTATGTAGGAATCCCCAGAGTTGCCATCTCACCTGCACTAGTCCCCAACATCTTGGTAATTGAGTGTGTTGACGGAATGACCTTCAAGAAATTTATGGTAACTTTTCATGCCTTGAATTGTGGTTTAATTTGCTTTGAATGGCTTTTATTTTTTTACCATTTCAGGGTTGAACATTCTGATGAGTCAGTGATTCAGTGATTCACAAGCTTGCTGTTCTGTCTTCAAATATTATGCATTTCCAGATGTTATTTATTGTGTAAGATGATTTGAAACCAGTATATTTCAGGACAATCATATAGAAAAATACATAACCTACCTGGATCTGTCTCATTAAGAAATATTACCAAAATCAGTGAGAAGAGTAGTACTGTTTTTGAAAATGAAGTGTCTAACATAAAAAAAAAAGATATTTAATTTTTCAGGCCATAAAACAAGAGTGTAGACATGTTCATGTTTGCAAACATTAACCCTAATCGAGATTGATTTTAAGAATACTGGAAAGATCCTTAAGGATCTCGTTTTGAAAATCACTTGCTATACATCAATAACTCTTGCTTTGGTTTAGTGGAGTTCAGGGAGTAGCTTTATTAATGTCTACAAACTTGTTTTATGGACCTTGAAATCACAGCCTTTAATTCCCATTTAAAAAAAAATGTCTGTAAGTTTTGGGTGATGTTAGAAAAGAAATAAAAAATTATTACCACCCCCATTTAAGAGCTCAATAGTTAAGTAAGACTGTTTTGATTATAAATGCTAGCAGTGGCAACTTGGTAGTTTTTATTGTTGACAATTGAATATGTAAGTTAAATAATGGGGCTTCTCAGCAGAATAAGGTTTGTAAAAGAGGACTTTTCAGCAGTTGAAGTAGAGTGAAGCTTTTATTTGGCCTTCTTTTGCATTCTTTTACTTGCAACCAGCTTTTTTTTAAGAAAAAAAAACTTTGACTTGAATCCTGAAATGCCAGCTTGAATTGTTATTTTGTGTGATTTTTTACTTGCCTCAATCTTGTCTTTTCTTACCGTGTTTTGTGACTAATCCTTTGTGAGGGAGTGTCTGGGTGAAGCTTTCAGGCCTTGAGTAATATAACTAGACTAAATGCATGAGTCACAACTGACCTAAATATAATCCCCAGGAAATGATTAGTTTCCCAGGTTTCTCCTCTAAGGATTAGTTAGTACTGTTTCTTAAAAGACTAAGAGAAAATAGAAAGATAAATATATTTGTAGTCACTATCAGAAAGTGAATAAGAAGAATGAACACTGCAAATTTAGCTTCTTATGGATCTTTCCACTTTGTAGTTGATTTGGCTGTCTTTTGAACTTTAATTTAACATGAAGTTCAAATGAGATATGGGTAGTATTTTAAAAATTTAAGTCTGTTTACTTTTCTACCCAGCTAATATTCTTTGCTTACTTTCCTCTGCTTTTTTCATACCTTTTTACTCTCCAGAACTGCCTAAAGTTACAGAAGGTGCGTAACACCTTTTCTTCTTCTATTCCATATGTTTTTATTAGTTGCCATTGTTGTATACCGTTGGTTGTATATTTTATGAAATTATGTACTGGGACAAATTTATTTTTAAAATCTACATAGTAATAAAATTAATGATAGTGTTTATTATTGGCTTTCAAAGGACATATCATTAGAAAATACTTCTGAAGCAGTTAATTATAATCATGTAAAGTATTTGTTTAAGTCTACTTGTTTAAGGACCTGTACAGAATGATTTGGGCAGTCCCTGCCCCCTAGTGGCTAATAAGCGGTCACACGTGACAGTGGAACTTTTTCGGCAGTGAACTAAATGGACTCATTGAAAGTACAAGGAGTTTGGTAATATCTCTCTAAGAAACTTATATACTGAAATCTGTAATTGCCTGTACCAAAAGTTTTAGTCTTCTTTTTTTTATGGGATGTTATCTAAATCTGCCTAATTTATTATCATTCTTAAGAGCAAATCTTGTGTTACTTCAAATTAGCTGGTTTTTGTTCTGGGACAAATTAACGTATTTCAGGTCATGCTGAATGTAAATATTCATTTTCCTATAAAATAATGAATACTAAAAGCATCCAGAGTTTGTAATTTAAATCATGCCCCATTAAGTCTGTGAAATTGCCAACTTTATTTAAGAGTGGTAAAATAACATCTTAGGAGTTAAAAATGATTTCTTTCATTTTACCTCTCCTAACCTCAAGCTTTATATACAGGGTTCACATGCTAGTGTATTTCCTCCAAAAAAAAATAAACTGAAACATCTAGAAAGCATTTCAAATTTGACCTCTTGGTCTTTTGTTATAAAGCTTGAAGCCTGTTTAACTTTTTATAATTTCAAACAGCCATGTTGTTGTTGCTCTTACATTAGAGTTATTGAGAAAGCTTCTGTAACTTATCTTTAGAAATGTTATCAATGCCTGTGAAATTTTTTTAAACAAAGAAATGGAAAATTCAGTTAATATTCTAGTGACCAAAATAAATTATGGATTATAGATGCATTTTTCATTTTAATTAAAAATTATTTGGCAAAAATATACATACCAAAGATGAAAGTAACAAAAGAAAAATTTCACCTGGGAATAAAAGGAAAGAAAATTGTTTTTGTGTGTACTAAATTCATAGTCATTGTTTTGTTAGAGCAACAGCCACATCAGGTGTGAAAAAATGTTTAGATTTGTTTCCACCGGTTTTTGTGTTTTGTTTTTACATTTTAGCTTAATTGTATTTTGGGAAATTGTGGTGAAAGCCTGTTTTAACACTTGTAAGTTAGTGCATTACACTGCATGCTTTTTATTTATTTTTTAAGACTTTATTTCATTAACATACGAAATTTATAAAAATAAAGTTTGATTTTTTCATATGGTTTGAATCATTCTTTCCTCTTTTTCAGCTGCTAAATGTGACCTGTGTTTATAACTATACCTAGCTCTATGTATTATGTTATAGTCTTTTCTACTTTTTTGACTATTTTACTTTGAATTTTTACCCTCTTTAAGAATCTGTTCCAAGTGGAGAAAATCAGAGTGTGACAGGAGGTGATGAAGAAGTAGTAGATGAATACCAAGAGTTAAATGCAAGAGAAGAACAGGATATTGAAATAATGATGGAAGGCTGTGAATATGCAATCTCGAATGCAGAAGCCTTTGCAGAAAAATTGTCCAGAGAACTGCAGGTGCTAGATGGGGTAAGACTTTCTTGAAATCTATGAATAAGTGATATATAGTGGATTGAGAAGGCTAATGATGTTCATATGGTGCTACCTCAGCATTTAAGCCTTTATAGTGTGTTATTGCCATCTTTATCTATAAGCACATTACCAGCTACCATCAGTCTTTTACTGTTCTTGTTCAAAAGATGAACTATTCCTATTAAGCCAATGAAGACAGTTGGCTGAGATTCTGGATTTGGGGAGGTTCTTGATATGAAGTGATGAAGTAAAACGTAGGCCAGAGAACATCTTGGGAGTTGATTCACTCAGCCTCTGAAACATGTCAGAATAGTTCAGTGCCAAAGAATAACATTTGTGTGTGTGTGTGTGTGTGTGTGTGTGGTTTGAAAAAAATAGGGATGAAGTATAAAGAGAGAAATGTGGCTGAAATATGTGAATCATTTACCAAAGAAGAGTGGAGTGAGTGTGGTGAAAACAGGAGAGCCAGAGAAAGAGATCTGTGACTTCTCTGCTAAAATGTTTTAGAATACAGCTTTTTGTTTTGTATGCAGTTTCTGAGTGTAATTCAAATGCACAGCACCTGCTGGGTGCAGTGACTCACAGCTATAATCTCAACGCTTTGGGAGTCTGAGGTGAGCAGATCACCTGAGGTCAGGAATTCGATACAAGCCTGGCCAACACGACAAAACCCCATCTCTACTAAAAAAAAAAAAAAAAAATTAGCTAGACATGGTGGCAAGCTACTTGGGAGGCTGAGGTATAAGAATCGCTTGAACCTGGAAGACAGAGGTTGCTGTGAACTGAAATCGTGCCACTGCACTCCAGCCTGGGTGACAGAGTGACACCGTCTCAAAACAAAACAAAACAGAACAAAACAAAAAAATCAAATGCACAACATCTCTTATGCTAGAATAATCTAAAATCATTTGGGTTTGTTCTGGTTTTAAGAAAAGGTAAGCATTTAAGAAATCCCTCAGAGGATAAGGAACATTTTTTTTTTTTTTTTTTTGAGATGGAGTCTTGCTCTGTCGCCCAGGCTGGAGTGCAATGGCCAGATCTCAGCTCACTGCAAGCTCCGCCTCCTGGGTTTACGCCATTCTCCTGCCTCAGCCTCCCGAGTAGCCATTCTCCTGCCTCAGCCTCCCGAGTAGCTGGGACTACAGGCGCCCGCCACCTCGCCCGGCTAGTTTTTTGTATTTTTTAGTAGAGACGGGGTTTCACCGTGTTAGCCAGGATGGTCTCGATCTCCTGACCTCGTGATCCGCCCGTCTCGGCCTCCCAAAGTGCTGGGATTACAGGTTTGAGCCACCGCGCCCGGCTGATAAGGAACATTTTAAAGACTTAAATTTTAGTGTTATATACATGAAAGGTACAGAAGTTATGGGGTCTGACTCAGGCCCAGAGAGATTATATAAATAGTCCAAGCTTACAAGTTTACAGAACTCACTGAAAGCATAGCCTAGAAATGATTTTAAGATGTTAAGAAAGAAATTATCCTGGGCAGATTCAAACCCCAGCTCTGTTACTTAAGAGATGTCAGTGGCTTCTGAGCCCTGCTGACTCTTAAAGTTGTATTGTACTTACATTTTATTTACTGTGAATAGTGTATAAATAATGTGTGAAACCACAACATCAGCTGTACAATGATATTCTTTAAATTTCTGGTCCAGGTTTTTCATCATACTGTGTTACTTGCCTTTTTAATATGGCTTAGTGATTTATATTTTTTGTTCTAATTAATATTGTATATATGTTCCAAGTCAGCATATTGCTTTGCAGTTTAATTTTGGATTTGGCAGTTTCCTTATTTCAGGGAATTCAGAATCAGTAGTTAGAATCATTTAGAAAATAGTGAGAAGGGGGTGATGGTTTGTTACTGCTTTGCCTGGGGAAGAAGAAAAACAGAGTTGCAAATGAAAGAGAAAAGAAAAAAAGATGATAGAAGGAGCTGTCTATCGGCCGTATGCTCTTCTACGTCCTGTTGCTAGTTCCCTTCATACTACAGTTATAAATTAGTTTCATGTATCCTTTGGAGTCTAGTATACCACTGCTGCTTTCTCAACTAAGATATCACATAGGTGATTATGCTTTTATTTAGTGTTTCACATAGATGTTAAGAAAATTTCTAGCTGGTAGAATTGGAGGAAATGTTAGAGATAACATGGCCTAATGCCTCCTAAATGTATAGAAATGAGAATGTGCCATTACTGATGATACATTCTGGCATCGTACTTGTGCATTCTGGAACCTTACTTGTGCAGTCTGTGGAAATATAAAATCCTAAGGCATGTGTATCAATTTAACATTGATAAAGAGGCAAGTGTACCTGCATGAAATACTGTGTAAAACATGGAAGAACATAAAGTGATAAACTAAAGTAGATGTATAGGTATATATCAATTTTTGTTACTCTACTTTAAAGGAAATTTAGCAACATTTCACCTTTATTCTTTTACACACTTAAATAACATGAAATGTTGTGTTTTTTGTTTGCTTGTTTTGGTCTTTAACTTTGTAGGCTAACATCCAGTCAATCATGGCATCTGAAAAACAAGTCAACATCTTGATGAAATTGCTAGATGAGGCTCTAAAGGAGGTAGATCAGATTGAATTGAAACTGAGCAGTTATGAGGAAATGCTCCAAAGTGTAAAAGAACAAATGGATCAGATCTCTGAAAGCAACCACCTAATTCATCTTAGTAACACTAATAATGTAAAACTCCTATCTGAGATAGAGTTCCTTGTGGTAAGTATGATCATAAATTACCACTAACAACAACAACAAAAACTAGTGATGATATATAAAACCCATTTGTAAACATTTTCTAATTTCCTTATGAGAACAGGATTTAAATTAATTCCAAAGACGTAATGATAGGATTGAGTAGCATCTTGCCTGTAAATTTCCCAGAATTACACATGCAAATGGTATGTTTGCATATATCCTAGAATCACATGGACTTGGCCAAAGGTCATATAAAGGCCCTTCAGGAAGGAGATCTTGCTTCTTCCAGAGGCATTGAGGCGTGCACCAATGCTGCTGATGCCCTTCTGCAGTGCATGAATGTAGCTCTTCGACCAGGTATGTTCATTAGAAATGACAAAAGTGTGACCAAGAATCTGAGACTAAGCCTGTAACTTGTTATAAAGATTTTGACAAGAAATACGTGAGACACGTGGTTTAGGGTTACATTATTAGCTATTCAAGTTTCACTGATTTCCCACTTATTTCTCTTGATACTAGGAACATTTTTACTTCAGTTCCTCCTTCTAGTTGACCTCAATGACTATAGTCAACACCATGATCTTTATTTAGTACTATCCACAGAACCCAGCAGAAAGTAGGTGCTTTGGTTAGACCAGAGAGCGTAAGGTTTTTCTAGGCAATGATTTTAAAACTTGAGTGTCCTTCAGAATCCCTAGAGGTCTTGTTAAAAACATAGATTGCCTGTCCCCAGCCCCAGATTCAGCAGATCTGGGCTGAGGCTTTAGAATCCACATTTCTAACAGTTCCCAGGCGATGGTGAGGCAAGACCACACTTTGAGAACCACTGTGCAGTCCCATTTTTCTCCTGCTTAACTTTTATCAAGTAAATGAATACACCCATACAACTTAGGGGTTATTCAAAACTTTAGAATCAAGGAAATCTTTTTACCTATTAAACTGGTCACAAAATGTCATTCTGTATCAGGCCATGACATGCTTCTGGCAGTCAAACAACAACAGCAGCGATTCAGTGATTTGCGAGAGCTTTTTGCCCGGAGACTGGCGAGTCACCTCAACAATGTTTTTGTTCAACAGGTAATTTTATTTTATTATTAAGACGAGCATGTTCCTATAGCTTATTTATGTATTATCTTAACCTTACATTTCCACAAAAAGGTTAATATGTTTAATTGGGGTCAATTAAAGTCAATTACTTCACATATTTGATTTTAATATTTTGAAATAGGTGCCTCTTTGCTCATAGATGTATTTTGGGCCTCAGCTGCCTCTCAGTAGACAGTCTAGTGCCCTTCAGCTGATGCTCTCTGATTCTAGAAATCAAATAACTGTGCATATTAATTGCATATACTACTTAGATATTTTTATTTATAAAAGTAAGTCCAAACTTGTTAGATGTTTACTATTGGACCTGTTTTATTTTTCAATATTTTGAGGTGAGACTCAGGGCTTGATTCAGTGTTTTAAATGTTTTGTAAGTTCTATGTACTTAGAACATAGTATGCTTGTTAAGAAAATGACTATAGCTCAACCGTAAATTTCAGTTGATCTAATCTTCATATAAATGCTTTGCCTATATTTCTATATGGAGAAGGATGTTATAATTAAGAGTGTGGTAATAATATTGTTATTAATAATATTAAGAGTACCTTTGGGGGATTTGAATAAAAGCCATTTTAATATCTAATGTAATAAATTAGGTTTCTTATTTTTTCATCTCTTTTAAAAGTCCCTTTTATTTTATTAGAGTTACTGAATGAAAAAAAATTGGGGGGATATCTTGTTCATCAAGAAATACTGCCTGAAAACAGTGGATTTTTACTTTATTTTCACTTTGCAATATTCTAAAACAATTGTATTTACTATATTTTATTTCCAATTAGTTTACTCAGGCCCTCCTTCAACTCTATAACAGGTCCTACTTTCTTTCGGTTCCTGTGAGTACATCAAATTTGGCTCAAGCTTCTCTGATTCTGTTTTTTGTTTTTTTTTTTTCTATAGAGTTTGCTAAACTTAACAGCAGCAGAATCTTTACAGATTATAACTTACTGATTTAAGCTACTTGTTAACCACATTCGTAGCAGTTTTTAAATGTCCCATAGTAGAGACTATTAGGGCCAAAAACGCATTTAATCTCATTCTGCTTGCTTTTCTTTCTGTCATTTTTTCACTCACTTCATTTATTTAGTGATAAATAGTAGTATTACTCCTTCATTTAGTAATAATAGTAATATTACTCCTTCATTTATTTAGTATTGCCAGGTAATTGAGGTACATACCAGAAATTGACTTGGGATAAATGAGAGACCAGTCCTGTCCTCAAGTAGTTCACAGTCTAGAGAAGGGAGACAAACAAATAATATACTCAAGAGGGATAAATGTTATGGTGGTGAGACTGTGGGAGCATAAAGGAAGACCACCTAACTAAAAGCACAGTATAAGGGGAAATCAGAGAAATTCCCTTAACATTCCACTTGACCTGAAAAGTGTCAAGAAAAAAGTAAGCTTAGACGTCACATAGGAACTACTAATTCGTGTTTTTCTTAGGTAATTACTACAATAACATCTATTCCTATACAGTTCCTTAGTTTGTAAAAATGACGCTGTTGACAATTATGTTATCCACATTTGTAGATAGTATTGAAAATACCAGCCAATAAACAAGAGTCTTTTCTGTACCCTTAACTGTTTATTGTAACCTGCAGTTATTTTTGATTTTGCTTCTTGCCTTGTCAACTAATGGCTTCATTAAAAATGAATGCTTCCCGTTTCTGAAAAGCTAATATGTGTTATTACATGTGAATGATGCATGTTAAAAACCAGAATGCTGTGACAACCTAGGATGTGCCAACAAAGGTGGAAGAAGATATCCCACGCATAAGAAAGAGATTTTCTTAGTGTTGCATTCAGGGCATCAGGTCACCTAGCAAAATTGTTGAGAAACATGGGTATGTCTATTCCTGGTAGGGGCACAAGCTGGGAAAGTTGATTAAAATAATATGGTACACCTCTTTGGCAATCACAAAATTTTCATTGTATGCTTATTATGTACTCACTGTCTACCATATGTGAGAATAAGAAATAGTTCGTACCCTCAAGATGCTTGTAAGAAGGAGTTAAAACTAATGTACTTACTCTTTGTAAGGAGTTAAGACTAATATACATTAGCAATGTGTGTAATATATTACTAATTGTAGAACTGTAGACTGTAAGTGCTAAAAAGGTTTAATCAAAAGTGAGTTTATTGATAATTTAAGGAGTCAGATATGGAAGGAATCGCAGATAAGGTAGGACTTGAACTGAGTCCATGCAATACAGTTTATAGCAAATGTATAGTTATAACATTTACAAATATTGTACTGAAGAATCCAGTGAAAATAATCTGTTCACAATATAACAGAAATTTCAAAGCACTGATTCTCAGTCTTTTTAAAATTCACAAATTAGTAAAACTAAAAGAAATAAAATTTGGAGACTGACTGACCAAATCACCAATTTTTTTATTTTACCAAATAAAGACCTTGAAAAAGAAATACTGTTATCCACTTTCATTATCTTTTCATTTTAAAATGACATTTTGGCACTAAAAGAATAAGAATTTCCTTTCAGATTTCAAAAATTAGCACGTTTACCTTTATGAAGGACTCACTTCTTTCATTGTACTTTTTCTTATTGCTATAGGCCAGGAAAAACATCTTGCATTTGGGAATCACTGATTCAGAGCATGCTATCTGTGATGCAGCTTTCCTGTTAATACTTCTGTGTTATCTATACTTTAGTGAAACTTGAAGTGTATTTTAATATAATACTCACTGTAATACAGTATGAGAGTAATGTTACATAAAGATTAGTTAGCTTCTTTTAGATCTTTCAGATCTTACACACTCAACTTCCATTGAAATTATAGGCTCTTGCCCATAATTTTTACATTTACTGGGGATTTGTGTATCTAGAAAGATCAGGTATGAAAATTTTGCCAGTTACGCTAATTAGGATTATGATATTGAAAACAGACAGTCCAATTAAGGCTAATGAAATTCAGGAAATATTTGCATAAAGAATATGTCATTTAAAAAATGGTTTTGGTTGTTTCTTGAACGATTTATTTTGATAACTACTCTTTGCCTTTTGTTTCCCCCTTTGGTTCTACAGAGACCTCATGATTTTATCTACTTTTGCCTTTAGCAACATGATGAGACTGATTATGCACATAACTTAGAGAAAATGAAAATGAACTGAAATGCTCTGAACTAAAAGTACAACCAGGAAAAAAACTGAAGTTGTGGAACTTTTTACCATATGCTTAGGTTTAGAAATTTTTCTTTCAACATACATATACAGAAGCAAGCTATAATAAAATAAAACTTGTATTGTAGACCACCAATATTCAATTTCTTTTACAAAATTGTTTCCTTAAGCATATGTCACATTTTTGTAAACATAGATTGATGATCTCTGGTTAAAAGCTTAGAAAGACTTGTGATTAAGATTCATTTTTGTGAGGTTTGTTCGAACTTTGCTCAGATTTTTAAGAAAACAAGAATAAGTATGTCATAACGGAAAGAAAGAATTCCAAATCTTGAAAATGTATTCAAACTTTGACCCCAATGTATCATTTCTTTTAAAAAGTCACTTTAGCAAAGTGCTTAAGAGCGCAGACACTAGAGCCAAACTTCCTGGGTTCCAAATCCTGACTCTCCTACCTCCTATCTGGGTTACCTTGAACAAGTTAATTGACATTTGTGCCTGAGTAAACAGCAGTAGAAGAACATAGACAGTAATTTTGAGTCTTGAATCATTGAGAAAAATTAATGAGGAAGATTGTTTTGGATAATGATACATTGTTACTAATAAAAACTATTTGGTAAACAGAAACATTTGTATGATACAAGTCTGTCAAATATTCTTCCCCTTTAATCAGCGTGACCAATTAAGGCACACAGTTTAGACCAGGCACAGTGGCTCACACTTGGAATTCTAGCACTTCGGGAGGCTGAGGTGGGCGGATAACTTGAGCTCAAGAGTTTGAGGGCAACCTGGGCAACATAGTGAGACCCCATCTCTATTAATAAAAATAAAAATAAATTTTTTAAAAATAAAACAATTTGGAGACATTTGTAGACCTAAAACTATAATATCTATATCCGCCTAGTATCTAATACATGTGATGCTGTAGAATCCTGATTATCCTTCTGACATGTTGGTTAAAAAACATTTCTGTAATAGAATGTTTTTATTGACCTTTGGCAACATAGAAGTAGATAATAGTCCAGTGGTAATACCTGTGTATTTTATTTAATATTATTAATTTTGTTCATCTTTATTGTTAGCCTTTGCAGAAAAGATGTGGTGGCCCAGGCATTCTAAATATATAGAATTGTTCCATTCTTCAACACTTTAGCTCTTAGTCCTTCTTGATTCTTTTGAAAGATGTGATTGTTTTATATTCAGGTAGCCACCCATAGAAGAACATCCGCATAGGTTCATGTTCTGTTATCCAGAATTCTTGGGGTCAGGTGGGTTTTTGAATTTTTCAGATTTTAGAAAAGCAATACAGTATATATGCTGTATATTATATAATCACTCTAAGCACATGTTTTTGCAACAAAAAATATGAATAGTCACTCTAAACACTATAAATAGGCCCATGTCAGTTCAGGTCACATTTTACCATCAAAATTGTTTTGGTGCCAAGCTTAGTCTGAGTTTTCAGAGCTTTTTGGATGTCAGAATTACAGAAAGGGATTATGGACCTATTGATACACCTTGTGTGTAACATCTGTGGTAGCTGTGAACTTCTGTTGCCCGTGTTCTAGTTCTTGTTGTTTTGAACTGGTCAGTCTCATTTTGTGATATTTTTCTGACATCTCTAGTTCGGTTTCCCAAGTTAACCTAAGTAGATATCAGTAAGATGAATCTGAGAAGTATATTGGTTATTTTCTACCATTTTGTATGTAATTTATGTACAATGGGTCCTTCCTTTTTTCTTTTTAATTTCCATTTTAAATTGGGGATGTATTCACACATGAAGAAAATTTTCCAACAGACTGATTTGAAAACGTTTATGAAGAAGGAACATGGATAATGATGTGGGTTTTTGTACTTGTCATGTCTTACACTTCCGGTCTTTCTTTCTCAGTTACCAGGGAACTCCTCATTCCTCTAGGCCAGAAATGTTTCTTTCTGAATACTCTGTATTTAAAAGAAATTTTTTAAAAATTCATAACCACTAGGTTATTTTGTGTATATAGTAAAGTATATAAATTAGGTGAAAGAAATCCCTTTCAACTTAAAAGAATTTAAATTCTTTAAATTCAGGATGCTTATTAAGCTAATGTATACCAACGAGTATAATACACATTCATAATTTGCTTTAGGTAACCTTACCAGGAAATGAGTTAACTAGTTCCAAAACTCCAGCAGTCTGTGTAATTTTAATAAAATTTTCACAAAATGTTGACAAATAACTTCTGACTATTTAGGCAAATTAGATTGAGTGAAAATTACATCAAATAAATCTGTCTTGTTTTGCCTTTTGCTTGTTGTAGGGAAATTGTATTTTCAGTTTGAATCTGCTCCAAGACAGAAGTAAGACTCAGATGACCAAGCTTCCAATTCCAAGCTCTAAGACTTTATAGTCTACGTTTTTTTAATCTGTTGTTTTAAATATTATAAACTCTAATGGGAATATCATAAGTGTAGACTGTTTTGAATGATTTCTCTATTTGTGTTTCTTAAGCTATATCAAGAAGGTCATTTGCTTGGTAAATTGTGAAATATGGTATGAGAGAGAGAAGCTTCATTAAAACGTTCCATCTTCATTCCTTTAGAAGACGGAATGAGTAGTTGATTTATCAGAGTGCCATTTTTGCGTGTTTATGATTATCTTGTGGTAATGTTCATTTGATAGACACAGGATATAAAAGTTGTCTAAGTATTTGCTTTTTATTTTTCTGTATTCTATTCTTAATTGTTTTTATTTTTCTATGTCTTATTGGTTTGGCTTGGCCACATTTTGGTCATTGTTTAGACTTTTTATTGTAACAATATGTCTTTGTACTGTCGATTATATTTATTTACTTATTTACTCACTTTAGGGTCATGATCAGAGTTCGACTCTTGCTCAACACTCTATTGAACTGACTTTACCCAACCATCATCCATTTCATAGAGATTTGCTCCGATATGCCAAGCTGATGGAGTGGCTAAAGAGTACAGATTATGGAAAATATGAAGGACTAACAAAGGTATGGATTTGCCGTCACTTACTCACTGAGAATAGAGCATTATCTTTTAGAATCAAGAGGTCATGTGTTCAGTTCCCCAAATTTAAAATACTGCAATACATTCTTAGCAAAGCAGAAAATTAGTCAGTGCTGTCTACCAGTGATAACATTCATTTTATTTACTTGGATAAAGGAGAGCTAAATTTTAAACTTCAGTATGGAAAAATATTAAGCCATACTGTAGCCTGAAGCATCAGTCAATTTAGTTAAATGTTATGCTTATTTCCTGAGTTTCTTTATGTGCAGTATAGAAACAAGGAAGTATGAGGATTATAAGTGAGGTATTTGCCCTCTGTGGATTTATAATCTGTTCTGTTAAGGAAATATAAAGTGCCTCTTTATTAAGCAAGCATTCCACTATTCCAGGCACCTGGGGCCTACCTAATAAGCATCTACCCTAATGAGCTTTAAATCTGACTGGGAATAATCATGCATAAAACAATCAGCAAAAAATTAAACACTAAACTGGAAATGAATTTTTAGTGTGTGGCAGTATAGACAAGGAAAATCCCTGTCTCGAGGCCGTGGGGGAAACTTCATGGACGATATTGAACTTCAGTTGAGTTTAAATAATGAGTGCAATTAAATAAACCAGAAATAAGAGGAAGGGCATTCCAGGGATGGGGAGAGAGATGTGCAGACAAAGGTGGGAAAAATATACGCTTGTCCTAGGACAATGAGGTTAAGTGTGACCGAAGCAGAAATTTCCTATTCTAGGGCAGTGAGAAATTACGTTGAAAAAGATGAGCTATAGGGACCTCCAGCATTCCTCAAGCATGGGAAAAGATTAGATGAGGGAAATTTAATTAAGAACCTAAAGTAATAATTCAGATGAAATGAAGTGTTGAGCCAGGAAGATAGTGTTGGGAATAGAGAATATAAACCAAAAGAGAGACTCCAACAACAGAAGGAACAGACTGATGCCAAACTTGCTGGGCTTGGAGTTTAGAACAATACTACTGACTAAAATTCTGCACTTGGGGAAGAGCAAAGTCATTTATTCATATATTCAATTGATAAATGAGTTGAGCACCTATTACGTGCTAACACTTGTAAGCACTGAGAGATACAGCATTGAAGGAAACAGGCAAATACTTGCCTTCTCAGAGTACGTATTCTAGAGGAGACAGACAGACAAAAATGTTAACTGTATAGTATGTTAAAAGGTGCTGCTGAGTGCTCTAGAGAAAATAAAGCAGGGAATGCCAGGACTGGGAGAAGGGTATGGGATAAGGATTTCCAGAGGAGAGCTTTCCAGGCACAGTGCAAGTGCCCTAAGGCAGAGCGTTCCTGGTGTGCTTGCAGAGCAGGGAGGCCAGTGTGGTAGGAGCATTGTGAGCCAGGAACAGACCCTGGTGGGCGCAGGGTGGATCTGGAAGGGATTCTGGACCATGTAAGGATTTGTCTTTTACTGTGCGTGACATTACACAGTAGGGAGGGGAGATGGTGGACTTTGAGCCATGGAATGACATGGCCTGACTTAGATTTAATAGCCATTGTAGCAGGAAGCCATAGGGACAGTACTTTTCTGGCATTTATGCTGTTGACTTTTAGTTTAGAAATTGGACATCATGTCCCTTTTTAAAAAAAACAGAGCTAAAGAATTCCCACCTATCTAGTCAACTACATAAATAGCTAATAGTATTCTAGATAGTCCTGGCTGAAGATCCATTTTATTAAAATTCTGAAATACTCTGAGAAACATCTAAAATCTTTTATCTGTAAATTTTTGTGAATTTGAAGTTTAAAAATAAATCTAATGCATAAGCTGTGTTAATAATTAATAATTATATGGACAATGTGGCCTTAAAAGATGTTCTAGAATTGAAAGGAATGGTATGTTTTGTCTCTGTGGAATGAGAATATTGGAATTGCTAGTGTAAAAGCAACTTCTATCTGGTATCTTAGATTCATGCTTCAGAAGAAAGCAGAAGGGTTAGGAAGAGATTTATGAGAAGTGTGATAGTAAAAAGGAAGCAAATTATATATTCCTATCCATGCATTTGTGTTGACATATTTGACAGTAGGACATTTTTATGTATCAGTTTTCATGTATTTTCTCTTGAAGTGCCTTTGCCCATTTAAAGTCAAGTCTGGCTCTTGCACTTCTAAACAGAGATCGTAAGAAAAAGGATATAAACCTTAGTAAAATAAATAATATCTTTAAATTATAATTTTTAAAATGCTTTAAAAAAAAAAAAGTCTCCTGAGGTGCTTATATACTTCTTATCTGGCTAGCTATTTTAGGTGAGATTATTTTAGTTCCTCAGAATTAGTATATTAAGCATTATACATCTCCACTGTTGTGTTATATTTTGTTTTGTCTTGTTTTCATTCAACAGAATTCTGATTTGGAGATATCTTAAGGAAAAAATTTACATTACTGGAATTCTTTGCCTTTTGAAGTTTTAGGAGGATTAATATTCTGAATAATTAAACATAAATTATATTTCCTTAAGAGTTTTGTGCCAACAAGTGCTTTGTCCCCTAGTGAATACTCAAATAAGTAATCAATAAGCTTTTTGCCTAATTGTGTTCCCAGTGAGTATTATTGCCCTATCTTTATATATAATGCAGTATTCATGAATGTAATTTAAAGTGAAGAAACAAGATTATAGCCAACCTAGTAATGATTTGTGAATCATTCTCTGCTCAGAGTTTATTTTTGATTGACAGTACTAATGAGCTTTTTAAATGAAATTGACTTTTTCTCAGGAATGTTGTATCATCCTGTGATTTGAGCTTTTGACAGATTATGTATTTTTACCTCATCATCTAATTTGGTTGCTGAAGAGTTGTCAAAAACAGGAGTTTTACTTAAAAAGGAAGAAGGAAGGAAGGAATGAAAGAAAAACGAAGGAAACAGACAAATCAGTGTTTCTATAGTAAGAAATCATAATTCAGAAAGCTATTTGCACTTGGTTAGGTTTACACAGCTCACACTTTTTGGCAGGAACAGAAAAAACTTGTTCAAAATTCTTTGGGAATAAGAATCACTAGCCACTGCCTCTAACTGTACTGAGGCTGAATCTAAGCAAAGCCCCATTTTTTGGTATACAGAAAATAGGTGTAGCTTGGACTGCCCACATTTCCTCCTCCCAGGACTGCTACCCCTATCTGCAACTCTGGGTCATACATGTAGGGCAGTTAGTAGAGATGGTCCATCCATGCTTGGGTAGGAAAGGAGTTTTCCTCTGCTAATAGCCTCCTGAGATTGGCAGTCGTACTTGAAGATGACTCACATGTCTTCTCTCCCCTTCAGTTTTACATTTGTAGAATTTGTCTTATTGTTGCGAACCCCAGTCTGAGACAGATCTCAGTCAATTTAGGAAGTTTATTTTGCCAAAGTTAAGGACGCGCGTCCATGACACAGCCTCAGAAGGTCCTGACGACATGTGCCCAAGGTGGTCTGAGCACAGCTTGGTTAAACTTTATACATTTTAGGGAGACATGAGACATCGATCAGTATATGTCAATGAACATTGGTTTGGTCTGGAAAGGCCAAACAACTCAAAGCAAAGGTGGGACGACAAAGCGCGGAGGGGGCTTCTAGGTCATAGGTAGGTAAGCAACAAATGGTTACATTCCTTTGAGTTTCTGATTAGCCTCTCCAAAGGAGCCAATCAGATATGCATTTATCTCAGTGAGCAGAAGAATGACTTTGAATAGAAAGGGAGACAGGTTTGCCCAAGCAGTTCCCAGCTTGACTTTTCCCTTTAGCTTAGTGATTTTGGGGCCCCAAGATTTATTTTCCTTTCACATTGTAAAAAGAAAAAGTAAACCATGGAGGTCTCTGAAAGACCCTACAGTGGGCCCAGGTTCCACTGCTTACTACTCAAAAGCCAAACACTAGAGGCAAGGGTTGCTGGGAGGAAAGGCAGATTTAATCAGAGAGCCAGAGAAGCTGAGGCACGTGAAAGGAAAAAAAAATCAGAGCCAGTAGAAAAGATGGCGAGCTAACGTTCCAAAGTACCATCTTAAAATTTAAAACATACTTTAGGATTTTGTTTTGTTTGTTGTGTTTTGTTTTGTTTTTGTTTTTGTTTTTTAAACAGGGTCTCCCTCTGTCACCCAGGCTGGAATGCAGTGATGTCATCATAGCTCACTGCAGTCTCAACCTCCTGGGCTCAAGCAATCCTCCTACCTCAGCCTCCTGAGTAGCTGGGACTACAGGCATGTGCCACCACTCCCGGCTAATTTTGTACTTTCTGTAGGTACAGGGTTTCGCCATGTTGCCCAGGCTAGCATCGTAGAGTTTTCGGGAGACACTGATATAGTAAAACCTTCCTGTGGTCTTTCCTATCAGTGAGTTCTGTTGAGTGCCAGGAAAAAAGGTATCTAAGTCGTTTGAATCCCACTGAAAAAGTAATACATCCCAATGAAATAGGAATTCTAATTTATATTTGCTTTTAAAGTTATACAAAGATCATGGGAAAGAATTGCCCAATTGACTAAGTGTTCTTACAGAGATTATATGAAAAATGTGTATGGCCTACAAATTGAAAAAGGACAGGATCTGTATTATGTTTGGTCCAAATGCTATTTTATAAGGATACATCTATGAAATATTTTAAGACAATCAATGGTAAACTGTGAATCAATATAAAAATATTTATACAACATGTACCTTTTGGAAGGTATACCTGATCTTTAAAGCAGGTAAACATATTCTAAAAATGGACATATTAATTTGAAATAATATAGGAAGTTGAAGCTTAGATTTTATGATAAACTTAAAAGAATAGCTAGGTACAACTTTTCTGCTATGGGTTTATTTAAATTTAGTCAAATTCTATGTGTGGCATTTAACTTCATACTTGGAAAAATATACAGTCTCCCACTGTTGAGGAACTCTTCTTGAGAGTATATTTTTATGTGATAATAAGTACAAATGATGAAGAAATGATTTTTGTATGCCAAAGGATAGATGTGTTTATTTAAGCGAGAATTAAATCTGTTTTAAGAAAATTTATTACTTAATTTTGAAAACTGTAAGATATACTAATTAAATTCTTAATGGAAAATACCTATTTTGGAGTAATACCCCAAGCTGACAGAGGATCAGTGAAACTAAATATTCTTAAGTGCCATTGGCACTATTTATTATTAGTCTGTTTTTAAAACAACATGGCAATACAGAAGAAGAGCAATTAAGATTCCCATACTTTTTGACCCTGTAATTCCATCCTTAAGAAATTATTTCAAAGAAATAGTTCATTAGAGGTAAAAAGCTTATTATAACATTGTCTGTCATAGCAAAACAAGGAAACCACTTCATTGTCCTGTGTTAGGGCAGTCACTGATGTGACAAGACTTTTGCCTTGAAACTTGGTAGGGATAATGTCAGTTGACACATCTTTTTGCTGTTTTAAAGCTATTTTTAAGTTTTAGTTTTATTTAATTTAAGTTTTAGTTTTACTTAATGGTGCTACACTAACAAAACTGAATACTGTGCTGTCATTAAAATGTGAGACTGGAGAAACGTGATTGTTCTGATTTAGATATTCTGTATAGTATGATTACAGTGGTATTTAAAATATGCAAAAGGTAATATAGAAAAATGAAAATATAAATGTGGTTATGTTTGACTTCATATTTTTGTAAATTGTTAATGTTACAATGCCTATTCAATTGTTTTTTAAGACAGAAAATAACCTATTTTTATATCCTGTGAAATACATCAAAGTTTTGGACCACGAAATTTAAAACAAGCATGAAGGACTTGGGGAATTGAAAAACTGAAATTGTTATATGTATTTTATTAATAAGAAGTACATATTACTTTTATTTTAAGAATTACATGGATTATTTATCCCGACTATATGAAAGAGAAATCAAAGATTTCTTTGAAGTTGCAAAGATCAAGATGACTGGCACAACTAAAGAAAGCAAGAAGTTTGGTAAGCTTAGGCATGTCAGTTCATTATCTTCCTATTAAAAATGGTTTTATTTATAACAAATAATTCTAAGACTTCTTATGCAAGGTGGAGGTAGATCCAGTAGAATTTATGAAAAAAGAGGTCTAAAACACTGGCTTGATTTATAGCTGTTTCATAGAACAAATATGTATATCTGTAAATTTTCTTTACTAATTAAAATTCTGCAGTATGTGACTGACAGCAATTGTGTATTGATGCTATAATCAAATATATATATTCATAGGAACATGAGTTGGTGAGAAAATGAAGTGCAGTCAAGTAGAGAAAGTACTAGACTGAGAGATAGATGTTGGGAGTTCAATTTAACTGATTCCCTAAAAGACTTTTTATAACAGTTGGGGGCAAGTCACTAATCTCTTAAGTCATTGCTCTCCACATAGAAATGAAACCGGTTCCTGGCTTCTTACTTCTCACTGGCTATTTTGAATCAAAAAGAAAGTTTAAATATTTTTCTCCCCTGCCAAAGAGCTATAAAACTGTCACCAAACATTCTCATGTTGTTTTACCTTATTTTTCTAAAGAGATGCTTTGAAGCATGTTAATTTTTGTTGTTTCTAAGTATTTTAAATGGACAGAAACATTTGAAAGAATAGCCAGTGACAGTATCAAGTTATGAGGAAGGTGATTTGCCGAGGCCACATTCTGCTCTTGCATGTATCCATCTCTGGAGTTCCTTTTGGATGGAGTTCTGTGCCTATTCAAGTCAAAACCTGGCCTTAAATGGCCACATTGTGTACTCCTCAGTGTGTCTGCATAGCTCCCCTTTAGAATAATGAGTTTAGCATTTGCCTGTTGAAAGGAGCCTATGCCCTAAGCAACTTCAGTAATCAAGAAACAGGATTGAAAACTGATAGTACATGTTTCCATTCTTTACTGTAGGACAGAGAAGACTGTCATTAGTGGGTGATTATTCTGTAACTCACTGTTTTTAAAAAATGCAACACTAATATATTGATTATACTAGTCCAGACACTTCAAATGGTTTGAATTTGTCTGTGAATATGCTACACTTTACAGATACTGAGAAGAATCTTGGGACAGTAGGCTTTTGGAAACAGAAATGCTAACTCATCCTAAAGGTTAATTGTTCTTAAACAGCAGTGTGTTTATATCCTTGTTAATGTTTCACTGTGGATATGTTATGCTTTTTTTTTTGAGTAAACAGCATATTATTAATGCAGTTACATGTTTAATGTTTTCATTAAGTATATTTGTCACCACTTGTTAGTGAACCATTTTATTTTGAGAGAACTCCTTCAGTATATGAAAAGTGGAGTAAAAAAGAAATATTTCTAAAATTATCTCCTGAGTAGGTCATTAATCCCAGTATTGTAATAGTTTATCAAGTCTAAGATTCACATTAAGATAAATGAAATAATAAAAATATAACTTAAATCAAGTATAATAGTATCTTACTGTTATCATTGCATTAACCTGAAACCTAAATTGTTTCCTCCTTGAGAAATTCTTGTTAAAAATATTTTTAACTAACATAATACAGGTTAAAAGGTACTTTTGTAGTTTTATAAGTGTTAAAATCACATATCTTCTATTAAATGTGTCTATTAAATAGCAAGTAATAGAGTTATTTGTGACAATTGAGGGCATAGAAAATTGCACTTACTTTAGCAGCACATGTACTAAAATTGGAACAATATAGAGAAGATGAGCATTGCCCCTGCGCAAGGATGACACACTAATTTGTGAAACGTTCTATAAAACAAATGAAAATTACAGTATCAGTTATTTTGATAACAGCTACAGGAGAAGAAAAACTAAATAAACAATTCGGAGAATAAAAATAGTTCCATTCATGTTTGAAAATCCAACTTTTAGCCAGTATTTTAAAAATTAATTTCAAGTTAAATGCAAATGACTTGAGAAGTTCTAAATAAGGTATAGTGTACATTTTTTTCAAAGATATCTTTTCAGTGATTCAAATTGTGTTTAAATGAATTTTTAATACTATAGACTGTCCTGGCTTATAATTGTTTGACTTAGGTTTTTTTATTTTACAGTGGTTTGAAAGCACTCTGCAGTCAGTACAAACCATACTTCAAGTACCCATACAGCCATTCTGTTTTTTACTTTCAGTGTGGTATTCAATAAATTACATGAAATATTCAGTACTTTATTATAAAATAGACTTTGTGTTAGATAATTTTGCCCAACTCTAGGATAATGTGTTTTCACCATGTTTAAGGTAGGCTAGGCCTCTGGTGTTCAGTAAGTTGGGTGTGTTAAATGCATTTTCTCTTTACAGTATTTTCAACTTGTAATGGGTTTATCAAAATGTAACTCCAGCCTGGTGCAGTTTATAGGCTCACACCTATAAACCCAGCACTTTGGGAGGCTGAACCCGGAGGATGACTTGAGCCTGGGAGTTCGAGACAAGCCTTGGTAACATGGCAAAACCCCATATATACAAAAAAATCAAAAATTAGCCAGGCATGGTGGCGTGCACCTGTGGTCCCACCTACTCAGGGGGCTGAGGGGCATGGATCGCTTGAGCCTTGAGAGGTCAAGGCTGCAGTGAGCCATGATTGTACCACTGTACTCCAGCTTGGGCAACAGAGCAAGACCCTGTCTCAAAAAAAAAAAAAAAAGAAGAAGTGTAGCCCCATTGTAAGTCAAGGAACATCTGTAATTATAATTAAAATAGAAATCTCACATTTTGGAAAGATGACTTGTCAGTGAATCAAAATTAAGTAATTATAAATGAAATTTAAATTAAGTTTGCTTTTTGCTTGCTTGTTTGCTCTGAAAATTCTGGGTCACAAATGCTAGTAAGAATACATGCAGGTAAGAATAGTCAGAATGAATGTGTCTTACAAAAAGAAACTGTATAGTCAATATAGTGATAGAGAATCAGGGGAATAGAGAATCCTTTCTTTTTCAGCCACTCTTGAGTCAAGTCTTTAACATCTACTTAGCTGAAATAATTCAAAAATACATTAAAGTACCAGGGAAGTAGCTTTTCTTTGTGATAAGGCCTTTGTGTAGGTTTTTTTGATTAATAGATTTATTTTGATATTTTCAAAGGCATGGAATTTTTTCCCACAGGATTGATATTTCAGTGTATTTTTTTTCTTTGTATGCTACAAATTTAATGAAATGACAGGGAAAGGAAATTTAGTAATTTTTTTTAGTCACCATTTTTACTTTCTGCAGTTGAGATGTATGTATATCACTTCTCATTTGTATGAGATTTTAGTCCCTTAATGCATATATTTGCATAATTATTACCCTCCTTCCAATTTAATATTCCAAATCTTTAAAATAGCCAAAATTATTCTATTATTGTTTCTCCACTAAGAAATCTTGTTGATTCCAAAGAGTCTTGAATACAATGCTGAATTCAGGGATGGCTGGACGATTAACTCAATAAATATTTATAAATTACCTATTATCTAATAACTCACTGTTATAAGTACTGGGAATGCAGCAGTAAACAGAGACCCTACCTTTATGAAGTTTACATTCTAGTGGGGATTATTTAAAGATATTTAACATTTTACCTGAGTATTATCACTTGCTGATAACTGATATGTTTTATGAACCCCAAATTGTAATTAATAGGCACTACTGGTAAGTCTGTATTCCTTATTGACTACTAAAGAAAAAAAACTAGCCAGGCATGGTGGTCCACGTCTGTAATCTCAGCTATATGGGAGACTGAGGTAGGAGGATCACCTGAGCCCAGGAGTTCAGGTCCAGCCTTGGCAGCCTAATGAGATCCTGTCTCAAAAAATAAAAAAAGAGATAAACCATATAAAAAACTAGATTTTGCTCTGGCACTGCTGAACATAGTATAGTGACACCTTAAGGCACCAGAAAGTACTGTTCAGATTGACTAGCTAGTAGCTCCAGCATGATCCCTGTTTGCTGCTTTAATGTCCAGCCTTGTTTTTTCATATTCCCTTGAGCTTCAGGTAGCCAGTGCTAGAAAGATATACCTGTCGTGGATGAAGATATACCAGTCACTGATAGAAAGATATACCTGTCACTGATAAAGGTATACCAGTCACTGATGTGACGAGATTTTTGCCTTGAAGCTTGGTAGGGATAATGTCAGTTGACACATCTTTTTGCTGTTTTAAAGATATTTTTAAGTTTTAGTTTTATTCTTTAATACTCTGTTTCATCCTATGATCTTTCTTCACCTTTCACATCAACTTCTAATTGGAGTGTAGACTGTTTCGCAAAATTAGCTCTAATATTGATCTAATAGATATTATAGAGAGAGAAGTTTTGGAGAAAAGAAATGCCTAATGACCCTAAAAAGAGTTCAAATTCTTATATTACATCTATTCCCTAAACTTTACCCTTTTATTCATACATCTGATTGTTAGTATTACGATATGTATCTTTCATTCTGGGCACTCACAAAGCCAGTGACTAAGTAATTCAGCTTGATAATTAGTTTTAACTTTTCAATGGTTTTAAAGCCCCACTCATATAATTTTTTGTTAGATATAGTATAAAATTATTTAGTACAGTGGAGAATCCTTTCAGGAGCTTTCAGGGAACACAAGATTGTTGACATCTAAATCTACAGCTGCATTCTAATAAATTGCAACTTTATTTACTTGAATTATATTTTCTCAGGAAACCAAAACTTGCAAATTTAGTCTTTTAAATTTTAGTGTACCAGCTTCGTA
Source organism: Colobus angolensis palliatus (assembly GCF_000951035.1). NCBI lineage: Eukaryota > Metazoa > Chordata > Mammalia > Primates > Cercopithecidae > Colobus > Colobus angolensis. The sequence goes on along the minus strand of NW_012114733.1, from coordinate 325,119 downwards.
AACTTAAAAAAATAGAACATTTTAAAGTGTAGGGGTGTTACGCATAGATATTTCTACCTGAATATTTGAGTAAAAACAATACATTAAAAGTAAAGTTTTTTACTCTCATATAATTTCTCAAACAATAGGTGACCAACTAAACATGTGTTTGCACTTCTTGTTACTTGATGCTCATGGTTCTTTGCATGTGTCTTTTAAACTAGAGCTTTAACTTCCTCTTGTGCATGGTTTGTGCAAATTGCAGTTTATTAACTTGTCTTTGTCTTTGATGCTTGCAACCTAATCCATCACAGCTACACTGCCTCGAAAAGAAAGTGCTGTCAAACAGGAAACAGAGAGTGAGTATGCCTAGTGTATTAGTAGGTATTCTCAATGCATGTTTGTTTAATGTCTAGAAATTAGTTGTCTGGGAAAAAGGTAACACCAAAAATTTTGATTGCTCTGAATTGCCAGGTATTAGTGAAAGAAAGCCCACAGGATAGTAGTGATATCCAAGAAATATATGATATAGTTAAATTTACTTGACGAGTAGTAGAACTTTGTGTCAGAAATTTATGAAAAGACTTAACCATTATACTTCTGTTTTCAGGCTGTTTAGAAAGTATAAAAATTCTTACAGAGCTATGGTCAGATTTTACATAATGAAGCCAGAGTTTATCTTTAATTATTCCTATTATGTCTTCCTTTGTCTTTTCTGACCATTAGCAAATAGTACAAGTTAACTGAAAGATATTCAGGAAAGATATTTTTAAAATATATTAGTTATTGTTTATGTTTAATTCTGAATAAAAACATCACATTTTCTTCTAAAAATCAAATCCTTTCATTCCTTGGTGTATGTGAGTTATTGCCAGCTGTATGTTCTCAGTTTTCCTCATGGCTATGACTGATACCAAAATTTTACCTAAACACAGATGTCCTATATTAATATGGTTAGTGATGTATGTATTACATGTCAGTTGTATTTTAAATATAACAAGTTTTCAGGGTGTTTTTTCTGTTCATTTTATTTCATTTTTAAAGGACTATAATCAGTTCACTTACTGGAAAAGCAGTTTCAGAGTTTGGAATATACTCAGTTGAATCATATGCAATTGACTTTTTTTGGTAGGGCAAAATGATCAAGTATGGGCAGTTTCATGTGGTTCAACCTAATATATTGATTTATTGTGGAGGTAACATTGAGATGCAGCAATTTTCTTCTGAAGTATAACAAGGTCATACTGGCTAATATGCTAACATGGTCCTCAGTGACCTTCCTCCATATTCCTGTCTTTTTGAATGGAAAAGAAACCCTCATCTACTTTAGTGTAGTGATTTCACCAGGCAACTTTATGAAATGGGCAGGTTATAGACAATATGCTCTTTAAGGTCCCTTTCAATCCTGTTCTATGGATCTGTGTAGTTTCGCTTCTCTTTTCAATATGCTCAGGATTAGGACACAAATGTTAATGGAAGATAAGGAAACTATACCACCTATCCCCCTATAGAAGCTTTGTGCACTAATACAAGCCCTGGAAGACCAAGTCAGTAGAAGATAGAAGATCTATCCCTGCTTTATACTTTGGATCATTTATTTGTGAAGGTCACAACTTTCAAAGTTTTATTATTTCTTAGGTCTTCATGGAAGTTCGGGGAAATTGACTGGATCTACTTCTAGTCTAAATAAGCTCAGTGTTCAGAGTTCAGGGAATCGCAGATCTCAGTCATCTTCCCTGCTGGATATGGGAAACATGTCTGCCTCTGATCTCGATGTTGCCGACAGGACCAAATTTGATAAGGTAAACTAAAATAACAACTACTTCTTAAACATTAACATTAGTTTTCTTTTCTAACAGCAGTTTGTGGTTGCTGTAAGTGTGTTCAAAGGTTTGGATTCTTCTGGCTGTCTAAAGCATTAACCATGTTTTACTTTCCAACTGAATCGACTCTGGAAAAAAAAAAAAACTAGTCAAAGGACAAGTAAAATGTGAATTATCAATGAAATGACATAAAGGTTTTATTAAAATTTGTTATAAATCATAAAATGCTTGTACCTCAAATCCAAGTTGTTTGAGCACCTGGAAAGTAAGAGGAAATAAAAGCTTTTGTGATGCTAACCTTTCTCTGTACTACATTAAATAAGTTTTTTTGTTTGTTTGTTTTTGAGATGGAGTCTTGCTCTGTCACCCAGGCTGGAATGCAGTGACAAAATCTCAGCTCACTGCAACCTCCACCTTCTGGGTTCAAGCAATTCTCCTGCCTCAGCCTCCCGAGTAGCTGGGATTACAGGTGCCTGCCACCACACCCGGCTAATTTTTGTATTTTTAGTGGAGAAGGGGTTTCACCATGTTGGCCAGGCTGGTTTCAAACTCCTGAGCTCAAGTGATCTGCCCGCTTTGGCCTCCCAAAGTGCTGGGATTACAGGCGTAAGCCATCATGCCTGGCCATAAATAAGTTTTAAAAGTTGATCTTTGTGCTCCTCTTTCCAGATGTGAAATGAATAATTATGAGTTTTATTTTAGGTATGTTGTGTGGCCTTGTTTATACCTGCTAATACCATTGTCCTGTTGATCTTGGAAGAGTTTGTTTTTGGGATTCCATTGAGATTATAAATTCCTAGAGATTAGTGAGATTATGGATCCATGGTCTATGCAGAAAAGAAAATTAAATGTGGTGCATTATTTTATTTGGTGTAGTTCTTTCATTATGGGATCACTTTGGTTTTCTTCAGATCTTTGAACAGGTACTAAGTGAACTGGAGCCCCTATGTCTGGCAGAACAGGACTTCATAAGTAAATTTTTCAAACTACAGCAACATCAAAGTATACCTGGAACTATGGTATGGCTCATAGTGTATTTTGACTAGTATTTATGATCTGTAACATAATTAATTAATATGTGGTCACAATTTTATTATCAGAAGAGAAAAGGAAAGAATTTGTGATGTAAGGTTTTTTTTTTATGATGTAAGGATTTAGGATGTAAGGAATTTTTGTAATACCACAAGATAATAAAAACAGTGACAGATGAAGTTTGGTTATCTAATTTAATATTTCAGAATATCATAAGCCTAAATATTCTCTAAATTAGTGGGGGGATGAATGTCTGAGTTTACTTTGCAAAGAACATTATTTAAAAGGCTCTTTTAACCTTTCAGTAGTCATCAAGACAAATATAATTTTTAAAAAATGATGTTTGAGTATATACACTATGGTATAACAAATAATAATAATGATAAATAGGCCGGGCACGGTGGCTCATGCCTGTAATCCCAGCACTTTGGGAGGCCGAGGTGGGTGGATCATGAGGTCAGGAGATCAAGACCATCCTGGCTAACACAGTGAAACCCCGTCTCTACTAAAAATACAAAAAAAAAAAAAATTAGCTGGGCGTGGTGGCAGGCGCCTGTAGTCCCAGCTACTCGGGAGGCTGAGGCAGGAGAATGGTGTGAACCCGGGAGGCAGAGCTTGCAGTGAGCGGAGACCGCGCCACTGTACTCCAGCCTGGGCAACAGAGCGAGACTCCGTCTCAAAAAAAATGATAATAATGATAAATAAAAGAAAATGAAGCCTCAGATCTGTCTTCCTTATGGCTTTGTTACTAACTAGCCATGAGATCTTAAGCCAGTTATTCGATCCCCAGCTTTCCTCTTCTGTAAAGTGGATATCATAGTGCCTATTCAGCATGCCTTTCTGTTAGCATACATGTAAGTGAGTAAGATGAGAGAGTTTCTTGACTATTTTGAAGAACTTAAAAATAGTGCAAATAAAGTGGTTTTTATATTTTCTCAAAATTGTATGCCTCAGACAACCAACTTATAAAAGCAGTCATAAAATAAATGAGAAATTATTATAAATGGTTTAGAGCATTCATTGCTATGGTAGTAATGGTGGCAAATTTATTTGTTGGCTTCTGTAAGAATTTTTTCTAGCATTTTTTTAATGCTGACATTTTATTAGAATAATTGATGAGATTTCCTTAATTTTTTAAATTCTCTTTTGAAAGTTGTGTTGGGACATTTTCTATTTTTGTGGTTGTCGTTGTCGAGCTGCCCCCTTCCCACACCTTGCGTTCAGCTTCCTGCACCTCCCCACTTCCCCTCAGGTGCACACACAAATACAACTTCTCACCCCGCATAAGTTCTTGGATAAAACCTAAGAACAGAGTATCTCATGAACATTCTTAAATAGCATACTAAATTATATATCTAGCTTTATCATAATGCTACCTTTAAAAATCATTATTTTTCATAATGTATTCTTTCCTAGGAATTTTAAGACTAAGCAGGCTTTCGCTATATAAATACTAGTTAAATTGTTGGTCTTCTATTATGTAAAGTGCCTGAATAATTTTTGCAGGCTGAAGCAGAGGACCTGGATGGAGGAACATTATCACGGCAACATAATTGTGGCACACCACTGCCTGTTTCATCTGAGTATGTCTTTGTTACTATCATTTATTTTGGAAAAAATAAACTTTAAAACATGGAATGCTGCTCATGGCGGGGTCTAGATGTTTCTCAGTAGCCTGACGTTACTCAGAGCACCAGCGTGTGTGTCCATTGTCTTATCAAACATTTTACTGATTTAAAATTCGTCCTATTTTATGGCTCTCCAGCTCTTCCTTGCTCCAGGACTCACAGAAGATGAAGTCAATCTGTTGTTTGCTGGCACAGGGAAGCCTTTGAATTGTAGTGTATTTCTTAGAAATCACAAAGCACATTTCATGACCCAGCTTTACAAATTAAAGCTAATTCAAATGATAAAACTCAACATCAGTAAAATATTTTTATATCAAAAACTGCAATAATCATATTTAGACACTTTTATTTGTTGTTTGTTGTTGTTGTTGCTGTTTTCTGAGACCGAGTCTCCCTCTGTTGCCCAGGCTGGAATGCAATGGCGCCATCTCAGCTCACTGCAACTTCCACCTCCTGGGTTCAAGCGATTCTCCTGACTCAGCCTCCCAAGTAGCTGGGATTACAGACATGCACCACTATGTCTGGCCAATTTTTGTAATTTTGGTAGAGACAGGGTTTCACCATGTTGGCCAGGCTAGTTTCGAACTCCTGACCTCAGGTGACCTGTGCACGTTGGCCTCCCAAAGAGCTGGGATTACAGGCGTGAGCCACCATGCCCGGCTATCTAGACATTTTTAATTGAAATTTAATTATGGTATTTTCATCCTTTTGTATATACCCAGTGGATTAAAGTTAAAGGTGAATTCACCTGAAGCTTGTTATAACTTTATACATCTTGTCTGTTTTCTGAACAGGAAAGATATGATCCGCCAAATGATGATTAAAATATTTCGCTGCATTGAGCCGGAGCTGAACAACCTAATTGCGTTAGGAGACAAAATTGACAGCTTTAACTCTCTTTATATGCTAGTCAAAATGAGTCATCATGTGTGGACTGCACAAAATGTGGACCCTGCTTCTTTCCTAAGTACTACATTGGGAAATGTTTTGGTGACTGTCAAAAGGAACTTTGACAAATGCATTGTGAGTTTGCTTTTTTAAAAAAATACCTTAGCATCCTAGTCATTGCAAAATATAGGTAAATGTATTTAAATTGAGGGATTTCCAGCTTTCTGTTGGGGAATCTGTTGTTCATGTCCCTCAAAGCAGGGCATGGCAACAGTCTGCATGAACAGAGTTAGTTGGGTGGCACTGTGCCAGTTTCCCTTCCACGCTGTGAATCTTGGCAAGTTCTGGAGGAGGTGGCACAGCGGCAGCAGTTGCTTAAGAGATCCACTGGAGGTCACTTGAGAGATCCACTTAAGAGAGCCACGTAGTGGCTCACACCTGTAATGCCAGCACTTTGGGAGGCTGAGGTGGGCAGATCATCTGAGGTCAGGAGTTCGAGACCAGCCTGGTCAACATGGCGAAACCCCATCTCTACTAAAAATACAAAAATTAGCCGGGCGTGGTAGCACACGCCTATAATCCCAGCTACTTGGGAGGCTGAGGCAGGAGAATTGCATGAACCTGTGAGGCGGAGGTTGCAGTGAGCCAAGATCGCAACAATGATCTCCAGCCTGGGTGACAAGAGTGAAGACTATCTCAAAAAAAAAAATTCACTGAATAACTGACATCTCAGTTTATTAGTCAGTGACCATTGATTTAATGAAACAACTGAAACTATCACTTGGGCTTATTGTTATTGTTCTTTTAATACTTTCTAATAAGAAAACTAATTTGATTATATTTTAATTAATAGTTTCGTAGCTTTAATAATTGTATTTTATTTTAAGAATAAATTGTTATAACTGAGCAATTATCATTTTCCTCCTAATAGAAAAAAATTTTAACAACTTTCTTACTATCTGTTACTTTTTTTTTTTTTTTTTGAGTTGGCGTCTCATTCTCATTCCCCAGGCTGGAGTGCAACAGTGTATTCTCGGCTCACCTCAACCTCCGCCTCCTGGGTTCAAGTGATTCTCCAGCCTCAGCCTCCTGAGTAGCTGGGATTACAGGCATGCACCACCATGCCCAGCTAGTTTTGCATTTTTAGTAGAGATGGGGTTTCTCCATGTTGGTCAGGCTGGTCTCAAACTCCCAACCTCAGGTGATCCGCCCACCTCGGCCTCCCAAAGTGCTGGGATTACAGGCATGAGACACCACACCCAGCCGTCTGTCTGTTACATTTTTTACACTTGTATGTATGAATTGGGCTGGGCCAGGTTAAAAAATGTTTCATGAATACTTCTCAAGGTGTGGCACTAGAGAAAGTAATCAAGACAAAGATATAAATTCACATATTCTCATAAGTTGCATATATATATAAAGGACATAGGTTTGCCACTAAAGGGTGGTTTCTTCTACCTGTCATCCTTCTCTATATCTTATTTTAATTCTTATTTTAATAAGATCTTATTTTTGATAAGATCTTATCTCTCATTTATGAATGCTGGTCAATAAGATCAATAGACCGGCATTTATAAATGAGTGCTTACTGTGTACCAGGCACAAGTCTGAGCACTTTGCACATACTATATCATCTAATCTTAAACCCAGCCCCTCAATAGGGTAGACTGTTTGAGAGGTGAAGTTACTTTCCCCAGGTCCACAGTTTAAAAATATGGGTCTTGTATTCAAACCCAGTTTGGTTCTAGTACCTGCAATCTTACCACTACCTTTTCTACTGCATCCATTTTTCGCCTCACAGTTGCCAATACTGATGAAGTGGAACATGAGTACAGATAATATGAAATAATTGACTATGTTCCTAGGGTTTTCTTATACTGATGTCAGAAGCCTAGAGATAATTATTTTGCTAATCCATATGTCATATGGTTTTCGAGTTATACTCCCCAAAGCTCAATACAATGAAATTTGAGGTAGAAGCTGAAATGATACAAAAGTATTTGGCAGTGTAATCATTCCTACTGAGTACATTTAGATCCCTTCAGAACCATAGAACCATAATTGAATCCGTGGATCGTTTTGAACCTAGGATTCTGTCTGCATGAAACATTTCTTTCACATTTTGTCGTATCATGCACAAGCAGTTTGTGGAACTAAGAATAAGTGACTAATAAATATATGGAAAACTAAATAATGCAAATCCATATGGAAATGCCTATCCTCCTTCTTTGTTTCTATACTCTGAAAATAGAGAATTTGTCTATCCAGACAGAAATTTTAGACTGATGAAAATTGGAAATGACTATGGTTCTCAAACTTGACCACGTGGCCACCAACCAGAAGTTACCTGGAGGAATCCTATAGGTGCTCTGGAATCTGCTCTCCTGTAACCTAAAATCAGTAATTACCTTGTACTCATCTTTCATAAATGGTAGAAATGTGTGTTGACTATTTTTACTTTGTACAGAGACTTGAAGTTCACAGCCTTGATTGTATTTTGTTTTGTTTCATTTTATTTTATTTTTTGAGACAGAGTCTTGCTCTATTGCCCAGGCTGGAGTGTAGTGGCGCAATCCTGGCTCACTTTAACCTCTGCCTCCCAGGTTCAAGAAATTCTCATTCCTCAGCCTCCCAAGTAACTGGGATTACAGGCATGCGCCACCCCGCCCAGCTAATTTTTTTGTGTGTTTTTTGTAGAGACGAGGTTTCACTGTGTTGGCCAGGCTGGTCTTGAACTCTTGGCCTCAAGTGATCCACCCACCTTGGCCTCCCAAAGTGCTGGGATTACAGGCATGAGCCACTGTCCCTGGCTTATAGTTGATTTTAAATAATCTGTATTACTTTGATTTTCTTAAACTTACTGTAAAATGGTTTTATTATCTATAGAATTAGTTTTTCTTAGGTTTCCTTGTTGTGATTCATCTTCTGTTAGTAAGCATCCAAAGTGTTCTAGCTACCACGTGATATCCTGCCTCTATGATATCTGTGTATATATCTATATCTCCATCTATATATTTTGTTGTGATTATATGTAGTTTTAAAGTTGCTTGGTTATTTATCTCCCTTGCTCTCTGCCAACCTTTAGAGTAACCAAATAAGGCAAATGGAAGAAGTAAAGATCTCAAAGAAGAGTAAAGTCGGAATTCTTCCATTTGTTGCTGAATTTGAAGAATTTGCTGGACTTGCAGAATCAATCTTTAAAAATGCTGAGCGTCGTGGAGACCTAGATAAAGCATACACCAAACTTATCAGAGGAGTGTTTGTTAATGGTAAGATTTTGTTATGTTCTAAAGAATTATTGTAGCTATTGTTTTTATTTCTGGTAACTAAGAAGTCGGGAACAGATAGGTTCATTATTTTGTATATCTTATAGTCTTTTTTAGGTTTTCTAACATTAAAGATTTCTTGAATTTGAAAAATAAAACCTATTCATAATCATTAGGAACTACTTACATTTTAGGGTTCATATGGGCTTATGACTATGCAAAATTGAAAATCTTTTTTTTTTTTTTTTAAGATAGGCCTCACTCTGTCACCCAGGCTGGAGTGCAGTGGCATTATATTGGCTCACTGCAACCTCCACCTCCCAGGCTCAAATGATCCTCCCACCTTACCCTCCCAAGTAGCTGGGACTATAGGTGCACCCCACCACACCCTGCTAATTTTTTGTAGAAAATCATTTTTTAAACACAAAAACATGACCTTCCAGATTACATTTGCATTTCAACAAGTGGTCTTTTAGAGATGATGGGCTATGATGTGTGTGTAACCTTAAGCAAATCAATTCACTTATTTAGGCCTCAGTTTTTCATATCTATTATACAAGCAAATTAGTACTAAAATACAGGAGAAATTAGTGCTGAAATACTATAACTCGCTTTCTTCCTGTGTCAGATCCCACAATTAAGTTACAGAAAAGTCTGGACATGTCATTTCATGTGAAATAAATGATCTGATTGCATATATTCAGGAATTGTAGAAGCTAAAGAATTGACAGGAAATGGAATCATCTCACCAATTATTGCCCAGGCTGGAGTACAGTGGCATAATCTCGGCTCACTGCAACTTTCACCTCCCGAGTTCGAGCAATTCTCCAGCCTCAGCCTCCTAAGTAGCTGGAATTATAGGCAGGTGTCATCACACCCAGCTAATTTTTGTATTTTTAGTAGAGACGGGGTTTCACCGTGTTGGCCAGACTTGTCTCGAACTCTTGACCTCAAGTGATCTGCCCGCCTTGGTCTCCCAAAGTGCTGGGATTACAGGCGTGAACCACTGTGCCTGGCCTTGATTTTTCCTTTTAAAATTCAAAGTAGCTTTGCTTTATCTGATTCTAAAGTAATGTGGCTAGGCACACTGGCCCACACCTGTGATCGCCATACTTTGGAAGGACCAGTTTGGGGATTGCTTGAGCCCAGGAGTTGAAGACCAGCCTGGGCATAGTAGTGAGGCCTTGTCTCTATAAAAAAAATCAAAAAAATTAGCCAGGTGTGGTGGTGTGTCCCTGAGTTTCAGGAGGCTGAGGCAGGAGAATCATTTGAGCTCAGGAGGTCAAGGCTGCAGTGGGCCTTGTTCATGCCACTGTACTCTAGCCTGGATGACAAAGCCAGACCCTGTGTTAAAAATGAATAATAAATGAATTAATTAATTCATTATTCTTTGTAAATGAATTCATTTATAAAGAAACTAAAACTTAAGAACAGACAGATATTCCTTTAATTGGATAAAAAATCTATCTCAGGCCTAAAGCTTACGTGATACTTAACTGCAACAGTAGAGACATTCCCTCTGAAATCAATTTAAAGCAGAAATATTGTTAGATCCTTTATTATTTAGCATTGTTATTGAAGTGCTAGCCAGTACAAGACCTGAAACATAACTATTTATCCCCAAAAATCAGCAAATAGAATTTTCAAATCAAGAAGAAAGATCATTTTTAATCTTATTGTACAGAGATAATGTTAAATTTTTATTCTTCCACTTTTCAAGTCCCTGTCCCTCTCTTTTATATATGTGCATATTGTGGGTGTATGTTTTCTTTAATATAAAAATGTTATCATATCTGACACACTATTTTTGAAGCTGCTGGACTCTATATAATCTTAGTACCTTTCCTTGTTAGTTAATATAGATAAACATAATCATTTTTAACGATTACATAGTCATCCATATGTCATTATCCATTTACCAAATCTTCTATTAATAAACATTTAGGGTTTTTTTAGTTTATGTATCTTTGTATACTTGTCAAATAATTTCTTTAGGGTAAATTACTAGAAATGGAATTACTGGGTCAAAGGGTTTATGTATCTCAAGTCTTTTCCCAAATTGTAATACAGAAAGCTTGTGTCAGTTTAGTGCTATGAGCAGTTGCATTACAACTGTACAAATGCTGGATATTACTAGGTATTACCAATCTTTTTATTCTTGTCAACCTGATAGGCTATAAATTATCTCACTATTTTATTTTGCATTTCATTGATTTTGTGTATGGTGTGTTTACATGAATTTTCAAATTTTATGTCCAATTTATTCATCTCTCCCCTTAATAGTCTTCTAAATTTTGGGCCATTCTCAGCAAGGTCACACCATCACAAAATTATTATTTTTCAATTAGCTATATTTTCTTTAGTTTATGATTGTGTTAATTTATTTGTTTGCTTTTTACATTTTAAATAATTTAGCAATTCAGAATTTGGCTGCAAGATGTAAAGTAGGGACCTAAATTTCATATATTAAAATGGTCCAGCTGGTTGTCCTAACACATTTTAAATAATTCGTCATTTCTCCATTGATTTGAAACATTACTTTTATTATATACTGAATTTCCATGTACACATGGGCTGTTTTAGGATGACTTTTTATGATGATTAGGTAGATCTGAAAACTCCTATTACAATATATTTTATTAAGTCCAGAAATGTGCTTAATTCTTAAACTTACAAATGAAAAAAAAATTAATCATATAAATGTTTGTGGCTAAGTGTGGTCATACTCAGAGATGTTATTTTATTTTTTCTGTTTTGGTTTTAGTGGAGAAAGTAGCAAATGAAAGCCAGAAGACTCCCAGGGATGTGGTTATGATGGAAAACTTTCACCATATTTTTGCAACTCTTTCTCGATTGAAAATCTCATGTCTAGAAGCAGAAAAAAAAGACGCCAAACAAAAATACACAGATCACCTTCAGTCTTATGTCATTTACTCTTTAGGACAACCTCTTGAAAAGCTAAATGTAACTATATTTTCATTCAGTATTTTTCCTACTTTTGAACCTATACACATAAGTTTGCATATGAATAACCTGCAGACATTTATCTTAAATTTTCTCATGTGTTGGTGCAAAGGAGACTCAGTTATTGAAGCTGCCAGTGAGCCAGACACTGCTAGATGCTATATATTTTATTTCTTCTTTCTGTACATTATTTTTATACGTTATTTATTATATTTTAATGATAATTTTGCTATTATTCTCTTACTTATGCATTATTTCTTTTAATTCTTATAAACAATGATATGTAAGCTAAGATAATATTATCCCCATTTCACAAATGAAGAAACTGAAAGTAAAAAAATCTTGCCCAACATTATAATAGCTTATAAATTACAAGCTGGGGGATGAACCTAGATTAGGCTTTGCCATTACTCTTTCCCATTTCTTACTTTATAAATGACCAAGTTAACAATGTCTAGGTGGAAATTTCAGAAATATTATCAAGATAAAAGAAAAACCAAAAATTGCTTTCTACATTGCCTTTTACTTTTCTTTCCCTTCTTTTTCTTTCCTTACTTGAGTCATTTCCCAGAGCAAGTCTGTTAATTAAAGTTAAGAAATGATGATTTTAGGGAACTTTACAACATAGTGAAAGCTTAAATGAACCTTTTTAACTAGCTTTGTCTACGATATAATTAGTTATCTTTTATAAGTTCTTAACTTGAAGTTGGAGTAAAATAGCACGGTGACTCACACCTGTAATCCCAGCACTTTGGGAGGCCAAGGCAGGTAGATCACAAGGTCAGAAGATTGAGACCATCCTGGCTAACACGGTGAAACCCCGTCTCTACTAAAAATATTTTTAAAAAATTAACCGGGCGTGGTGGCGTGCGCCTGTAGTGAGGCAGGAGAATCACTTGAACCCGGGAGCCAGTGATTGCAGTAAGCCGAGATCATGCCGCTGCACTTCAGCCTGGGCGACAGAGCAAGACTCAGTCTCAAAAAAAGAGAATATGTATCTGCTGTCAACAATTCAGAGAAGTACTTGAAAGACATTTAATCAAATGCAGAACTAATTCCTTATAAAACTTAAGAACAGACAAATATTCCTTTAATTGGATAAAAGATCTATCTCAGGCCTAAAGCTTACATGATATTTAACTGCAACATTAGAGACATTCCCTCTGAAATCAGTTTAAAGCAGAAATATTGTTAGATCATTTATTATTTAGCATTGTTGTTGAAGTGCTAGCCAGTTCAACAAGACCTGAAACATAAATAGGAGATATGGAGAAGAGAGACAAGATTATCACTGCCTGTATATGATATGTTGAAATTACTGGTGTTGATTAAGTGACAGGATTCAAGGCAAATATACTGAAAAACAATGTATTTCCTGTCTACCAATTAAGAACTTATGTAACAACAAAATTTTTAAAGCACTAAGAATAACTTGTCAAAGAATGATAATTTAATGAATAAATAATCACTAAGAAAATTTTAGAAAAAAGTAATGAGAAGGGAATGGGGTTTGTCAGTGTTAACTCTTTGTATCGTGCTCAAATACAGGCATGCCAGTCAATAAAAGTATATATATATATATATATATATATAAAAGAAGACCTGGGAATAATATTTATAATAATATAACAATGTCAGTATATTTAATATAAAGGATTTATTAAAATCAATAAGAAAAGCACTAAGACCTCAATTTATAAATGGGGCAAGGGGCCTGAATCACTACTAAATATATGAAAGCAGGTTGGCCTTATTTATAGCCAAAGAATTATAAAATAAAATGACAAACTTTTTTCACTCTGACAACCACTGTTTTAAATTGTCATAATGCTTATGGTAGTATAGTGAAGTAGCAACCTCATACACTGTTGACAGAAATATAAATTGATTGAGCTTTCCTAGGAAGCAGTTTGTATATATACTGAAGAATCTTTCAAATACTTAAAGTTATGCTCTTCAATAGAGTAATTATAGTCCTGGAAATTTAATCAGTAAGGTGGGTAAACACTTATATACAAAAAAATTTATGACAAATAGAGTAAATTTTCTGAAGTCTCACTAGATCTGGCAAGTCCAAAAAAAGACGGGGGAGTGGGATGTTAAATATCTAGTACTAGAGGAAGGAATAATAATTGTAGTTTAGTCATAGTATGAAATATGCAGCCATTAAAATTTATATTCAGCGAAAAGCAATATTAAATGTAAAATGTGACATATGAAATATAATCTCATGTATGTATTCACACATCAAAAGATTAGAAGGAACTCTACAGTGTTACCAATGCTCATCTCAGAAGTATGTGAATAAGGTGATTGTTATTTTGTTGTTTATACTTTCACACACTGATTTTTGCATGGTGATTATACACTACTTTGTAAACAGATTTTTAAAAATGTAAGTAATAATCAAAGCAGGTCTTAGCCATTGTTTCTTTTCATTTTCTTGAAGCATTTCTTTGAAGGTGTTGAAGCTCGTGTGGCACAGGGCATAAGGGAGGAGGAAGTAAGTTACCAACTTGCATTTAACAAACAAGAACTTCGTAAAGTCATTAAGGAGTACCCTGGAAAGGAAGTAAAAAAAGGTCTAGATAACCTCTACAAGAAGGTTGATAAACATTTATGTGAGGAAGAGAACTTACTTCAGGTATGCTGAGTTCTTTTGACCATCTGACTTGAGGATCCTTATATATATTGCTTTTCTTTAAATATTTTTCTAGAAATGCTGTAGATCTAGAGCAGGACGAGAGTTCCATTAAAGTACAGACCACATTAATGAATTGTGAGGAAGAAAGGAATACTATTTATATAAGAATATATGGCTATTTCTGCTTATTTCGTATTTCTACTTCATTATGGTGAAGCATTAAGTTTGTTTTTCTTTGGTTGGTTGGTTGGTTGGTTGGTTGAGTGGTTGGAATTAGAAATGGGTTCATAATCTGGCTCCAGATTAAGCTGCATGACTTTGGGGAGTTACTTAACCTCTGTGAGCCTTAGTTCCCTTATTTCGAAAAGTGGAAATGTTACCTCTCTTGTACAGTAGCCACTGTATTGGGCAACATAGCAAGACCTTGTCTCTACTAAAAATTAAAAAAATTAGCTGGGCATGGTGTCATGTGCTTGTAGTCCCAACTACTTGGGAAGCTGAGGCAGGAGGATCACTTGAGCCCAGGAGATTGAGGCTCCAGTGAACTACGATCATATCACTGCACTCCAGCCTAGGCAACAGAGTGAGGCCATGTCTCAAAAAAAAAAAAAAAAAAAAAAGAAAAGAAAGAAAGAAAATGAGCTTAGAGGCTTAGAGAGTTGGAGTAATAGGACCAAGCTTCCATAACTAATGGATAGTAGAGCTAAATTTAAAGACCAAATTAGGCCATTATTCTTTGTAAACCATATTAAAAGGCCCAGATATGAGTGAGAGTAATTCTGATTTCACCATCATGGAAGACTTCCTAAGGGATATTGCATTGTTTGTTTTAACCTCTGAAAGTCAGATGTATTTTAACAGGCAAAATGGGGATGGAGGGAGTAGCATTCTAGAAAGAAAGAATATGAGCTAAACAACGAAAAATAAAAAGCGTAATACTGCTTAGGGAATAGTGATTGGTCTCAAGTTGACAGGAATTTAGGATTTATGAGATTTAGGGTTTACATGAAAAAACCTTGGAAGAATACATTCCCTCAGCTGTCAAATAGGGAAGATGATCATAATACCCACCCTCACCAGGTCATCATGAGACTTAGTACTATAATATATTCATAAAGTGCTTTGTACTGTGCTGATAAAGAGTGAGCTTCAATTAATGTAATCTGTTTAAGCCATTATGTCAATGTGTGTATCACACTGTGTCTTGATAGTTGTCTGCATATTAGTCTCCACTGTTAGACTGTAAATCACATGGTTGCAGATAATGGGTCTGACTCATTTTGCTGTCCTCCAAGGCATCAAGCAATGTTTTGCATCAACAATTTTAGATAAAGAAAATTTTAAATTTTAAAGGAAATGAAATTAAAGCATTACATTTTATATAATCACTAGTCTTAGTTCTAAACATAATTGTGCATATCCATATCTGTGTTGCATATTGGAGTATATGAGATAATAGCTAAAATGTCATGTACTTACTTGTGTCAAACATAGTTCTAAGCACTTTATGTACATTTCTTATTTAATTCTCACAGCATTATGAGGAAGGTCTTATTATTATCTTGGTTTATAGATGAGGAACTTGAGGCATAGAGCAGTGATGTCATATACTGAAGGTCACAAATCTTGTCGGTAAAAGTGACTAGGATTCTGGTCCCAGAATGCATGTTCTTAGCTACTATACTACCCAGATTCTTAGAATATGCATTATTTCTGCATACTAGATTACATATTATTTCCATTCATAGCCTAATGACTTTTTTTTTAATAATAGGTGGTGTGGCACTCCATGCAAGATGAATTTATACGCCAGTATAAGCACTTTGAAGGTTTGATAGCTCGCTGTTATCCTGGATCTGGTGTTACAATGGAATTCACTATTCAGGACATTCTAGATTATTGTTCCAGCATTGCACAGTCCCACTAAACCCTGTGAAAGAAGAAAAGATAAATGATTGAAGCATTTGAGTATACCAGACACTATACCAAAATACCAAGCAACTGTTTTGAGAACCCAGACTTAAAATTTTATGTATTATTAAATGTTAGATAAATGGGTAGTACCATACTACAAATATTTAAATGTAAAATTACCAACCTATATAGCAGTTTTATTTGCCCTATAGGTTGCATACTAACTTAAGCATTTATGTCATCATAAAATGCCTTTTGCATTTCTCAATGGCTGGATGGGAAATTTTCCTTTATTACCTAGCTGCTTGTGTTTGAGTGGTTGTCCTGTGAGCAGCACATTTGGAGTTCTTCAGCTTTCACTGCTTCTCTGTTGCTTGCTAATCATGTAACTACTAAAATACTGTACAAAATTGTTTTTTCACACTAACAAATGTGTATATGGAGAAGAGGGCTCATGTGATCATTTGTAAAGTTAGATTTTTGAGGATTATGTGACTGTAGTAATAAATGTGAAATAAGTTTTCAAAATTGACATTTGATAATATTTTTAGGTCTATTATATGTTATCTTCTGTATTAAAGCAAGTTCTTACAAAATCCACATACAAAAATTAATTGCAAGTTTATGTACCACAAAACACTTAAAAGTTTAATAATAAGTAAAGTAAGCTGGGTGCAGTGGCTCATGCCTGTAATTCCAGCACTCTAGGAGGCCAAGGAGGGAGGACTGATTGAAGCCAGGAATTTGAGACTAGCCTGGGCAACACAGTGAAACCCTGACTCCATAGAAAAACAATTTTTTGTGGTGGCACATGTGTATAATCTAAGCCACTTGAGAAGCTGAGGCAGGAGGATTGCTGCAGCCCAAGAGTTTGAGTGAGTTGTGATTGTGCCACTGTACTCCATCCTGGGCAACATAGCAAGACACTGTCACTTCAAAAAATAAGAAGAAAAATAATAATATTGAAGCTGTTTAGTATTTAGGACTAACTGTAACAAAAGATGTCCTGAATTGTGTCCCCACTAAAATTTTATATTGATGCCCTAACCCCCCATGTGGCTGTATTGGAGATACGGTCTTTAAGGAGACCATTAAGTTTAAATGAGGTCAGAAGGATAGAAACCTTGATCCAGTAGACTCAAAGACCTTGTAAGAAGAGGAAAAGACACCAGACCTCACTCTCCCTCTGCCATGGGAGGGCACAATGAGAAGGCAACTGTCTGCAAACCAGGAAGAGAGTCCTCACCAGAACCTGACCATGCTGGCACTGTGATCTCAGACTTCTAGCCTCCAAAACAAAATAAATTGTTTGGCAGCCCAAGCTAATACAAGATGTATAAGACCTTTACGGAGAAATTGTGACTACTGAAAGATATTAAAGAAGACAAAAATAAGTGAAGTATTTAATGTTTCCAGATGAGGACACACATACTAAAGTAGAAATGGCAGTTCTTTGTGTGTGTGTGTATGTGTGTGTGTGTGTGTGTGTGTTTTAATTGATAGAGGATCTCTCAGCTCTGTTATCCAGGCTGGAGTGCAGTGGTGTGATGATAGCATACGGCAGCCTCTATCTCCTGGGCTCAAGTGATCCTCCCACCTCAGCCTCCCAAGTAGCTGAGACTACAGATGCGCACCACCACATCTGGCTAATTTTATTTTTTGTAGAAATGGTGTCTCACTATGTTGCTCAGGCTGATCTCAAACTCCTGGGTTCAAGTGATCCTTCTGCCTCAGCCTCCCAAGTAGCTGAGACTACAGAGGTGCACCACCACGTCTGGCTAATTTTATTTTTTGTAGAAATGGGGTCTCACTGTGTTGCTCAGGCTGATCTCAAACTCCTGGGTTAAAGTGATCCTTCTGCCTCAGCCTCCCAAAGCTCTAGTATTACAGGTGTGAGGCACTGTGCCAGCTGGCAGTTATTTTCAATTTTAAAGATTCAGCACAGTTCCGGTCAAGATCAAACTGTCTTGGTTTGGTTTTGTTTCTGTAGGACTTGACAAGCTGATTCTAACATTTATATGAAAGATCAAAAGACTAATAGCTAATACTCCCCTTGGAAGGTAGAAGGAGTTTCCTTATCAAGAATTATAATTAAAGTAGCATTTTATTGGTACGAAGATAAATAAATAGACCAGTGGAACAAAACTGAGAGCCCAGAAACAGAACCATAAAAATATGGACTCTTTATTACCCATGTGGCGTGGCAAGTCAGTGAGGAAATTACAGACTTGGAATAAATGGTACTGAGACATTTGGTAGTCCATAAGAGAAAGGGTGAAAATGGAACACCTTTCTCACACCACACACAAAATGAATTCCTCGTGGACTGAATGTCTCACGTGTCTGTGTGAAGAGACCACCAGACAGGCTTTGTGTGAGCAACAAGGTTTATTTCACCTGGGTGCAGGTGGGCTGAGTCTGAAAAGAAAGGGGCAGCAAAGGGTGGTGGGATTATCATTAGTTCTTACAGGTTTGGGGATAGGCAGTGGAATTAAGAGCAATATTTTAGGGGCAGGGGGTGGATCTCACAAAGTACATTCTCAAGGGTGGGGAGAATTACAAAGAACCTTCTTAAGGGTGAGGGAGATTATAAAGTACCTTCTGAAGGGTGGGGGAGATTACAAAGTACATTGATCAGTTAGGGTGGGGGAGAAACAAATCACAATGGTGGAATGTCATCAGTTAAGGCTATTTTCACTTCTTCTGTGGATCTTCAGTTGCCTTTGGCCATCTGGATGTATACGTGCAGATCACAGGGGATATGATGGCTTAGCTTGGGCTCAGAGGCCTGATACTGAATACCTAAATGTGAAAGGCAAAAACTATAGAACTTTTCAAAGACAGTGTAAGAAAATATCTTTTTTGCCTCAGGACAGAGAAGGATTTTGTTTAAAAAGACACAAAATCACAAACTGGAAAAAAAATAGATTTGACTATATTAAAAATAAGAACTTACGGTATTTTGATGAAAGTGAAATAACAATCCACAAATTGAGAGAATAGAACTGCAACACATCACAAAACAATCAGCATCCAGAGCCTATTTTTAAGCTCCCAAAAATCAGTTTTTAAAAAAACCGTAGAACAAAAAAAAACCCAAAAAACTTACAATGGCATTTCACAGAAGAAGGAAACAGAATGGCTAACAAGTATATGAAGTGTTCACCTTTATTTGTTATCAAGGAAATGTGAATTCAGAAGGATGTGAAGCCATCAAAACAAATGCTTCTACAATCACTTAAACCATTTGACATTATCTAGTAAAGATGCATGTCACCTATGACTCAGTAATTCCAGTCTTAGGTGTGTGCCCCAGAGGAACAGATCTTAAAATCCCTTATGTCCCTGCCAGATATGTCCCTTCCTTTCCTGCTTTACACATTAGAATAACCTATGTGCTTACAAATACAGGTGCCTGGGCCCCCCCTCCAGACATTACATTTCAATTGGTCCAGAGTGGGGCGGAAGCATCCATGGTTTTTAAAAGCTTCCCACTAATTCTGTTACTCGAAGGATTGAGAACCACTGCCACAAAGAAACTCATGTATTATGAATTAATAATACATAGGTTGGTCCAAAAGTCATTGCTATTAAAAGTAATGGTGGCCGGGTGCGGTGGCTCAAGCCTGTAATCCCAGCACTTTGGGAGGCCGAGACGGGCGGATCACGAGGTCAGGAGATCGACACCATCCTGGCTAACCCGCTGAAACCCCGTCTCTACTAAAAAAAATATATATAAAAAAAAAACTAGCCGGGCGAGGTGGCAGGCGCCTGTAGTCCCAGCCACTCAGGAGGCTGAGGCAGGAGAATGGCGTGAACCCGGGAGGCGGAGCTTGCAGTGAGCTGAGATCCGGCCACTGCACCCCAGCCTGGGCAACAGAGCGAGACTCCGTCTAAAAAAAAAAAAAAAAAAGTAATGGCAAAAACTGTGATTACTTTTGCACCAAACTAATACAAAGTCTAATGAAAGTTCCCATCAGTACTTTTGTTTGTAATAACAAAAAACTACAAACAACCCATATGTCCATAATAATAGAGTGGATAGATTGAGTTATATAGTCATTCAATAGAATACCAATACAGTAACGAAAATGAGAGTAAATTTTTGCTATACAAAGAATGTAGATTAATGACAGGAAAATAATGTCAGATGAAAAATGTAAATCACAAAAGAATACATACAGTATGATCCTATTAATATAAAAGTTCAAAAACCTTTAAGATTAAATAATATGTGGTTTGGGATTTCAAATGTAAAACTAAAGAAAAGAGAATGATAAAATTCTGGAGTGATTGGAGGAGCAGGAAAGGAAGGGGATGGTATCTGGCAGGGACATACAGGATTTTAAAGGGATATTAGAATATGCTTAAACTGGACAGTGCATATACAGATTTTATTCTATCCTGATACTTTATATCCTACATATACTTTATTTTATTTTATTTTATTTTATTTTTAAGACAGGATCTTGCTCTGTCGCCCAAGTTGGAGTACAGGGGCACGATCACAGCTTGCTGCAGCCTCAACCTCCTGGGCCCAAACAATCCTCCCACCTCAGCCTCCCAAGTAGCTGTGACTACAGATGCATGCTGCCACCATGCCCTGCTAATT
>NW_012114733.1:274437-304319 GCF_000951035.1 Colobus angolensis palliatus | reverse complement strand
TTTTTTTGTAAAGAAGGGGTTTTGCTGTGTTGCCCAAGCTGGTCTCAGACTCCTGGCCTCAAGCTATCTGCCCACTTCAGCCTCCCAAAGTGCTGGGATTACAGGCGTGAGCCATCATGCCCAGTCATAAATCTTATTTTATATTAATTCAATGCTTGATTTAAATATTTAAAATCAAATTCATATATGTGGATATGCATATATCTTTACTGATAGATAATAAAACCTAGACATTTATAGATAAGATCTGGGGCCAAAGGAGATTTTAGTGCCTTGATCAAGGTCCAAGCCAGGCATTAACAGAGCTGATATTCCACACAACACCATACTCCCTCTCAAAGTGCCAAACACTTCCTTTTCTCTACTGATATCAGGCATGGCACAGATATAAATATGTATCACCTCTAAGGACAAAACACTGGTATCCTCGTTAGCAGGCAATGGTTAATTTTAATGAGGTGATATGGCTCTTACTTAAAAGGTGGTGAATAACTCCCATCAGTTATAGTTTTATAAACCTTAAAGATCTATATTATTATTTGCTAGAAGTGATAACAAGAGAGGAGCACAGAACTTTTAAACAAACTATTGAAAATCATAACTTAGAGAATACCTGTAGATGAGAAAGCACTAAGTAAAAATAGCTTTTCCAGGAAAGTTAAATATGTAATATCAATGGTGTCAAAGAAAGATTATTAATTCTCATGGCTATCTGCTTTGGGATCCTCTACCTCAATGTTTCTCATTGTATTTATTAAACAACTGGGGATCTTGTTGAAATGCATATTCTGATTCAATAGGTTTTGTGTGGCCCAAGATTCTACATTTCTCACAAGCTCCCAAGTAGCATCAATGTTGCTGTTCCACAGCCCCTGCAGTTTGAGTTGCAAAGCTTTAAAGTGTAAAGTTACATCATTTGTGCCTCTGAACAGGTAAGGATTATTAGTTTTTTCTCCCTTGAGAGACAGTTGATAAGCTTGTGTTTTAAAAAGGGGTTCCTGGTTGTTACATTTGGTGGTACTGTGTTATAATGCTCACTTATCTAAATATCTGAGTGAATATACTGCTAAGCACATTAAGGAGTAATTCCTATTATCAAGAGAGGATGGGGAGAACTAAAAGTAGAACTACCATTTGATCCAGCAGTCCCACTACTGGTATCTGTCTGCACAGAGGAAAACAAGTCATTATTCAAAAAAGATACTTGCATACACATGTGCATAGCAGTACAATTCACAACTGCAAAATTGTGGAACCAATCCAAATCAATGACTGGATAAAGAAACTGTGACATATGTATATATGAAGGCATATTAGTCAACCATAAAAAGGAATGAATTAACAGCATTTACAGTGACCTGGATGAGATTGGAGACTATTATTCTAAGTGAACTAACTCAGGAATGGAAAATAAAACATTGTATGTTCTCACTGACATGTGGGAGCTAAGCTATGAGGATGCAAAGGCATAAGAATGATACGATGGACTTGGGGACTTGGGGGGAAGAGTGGGAGGGGGGTGAGGGATAAAAGACTACAAATATGGTGCAGTGTATACTGCTCAGGTGATGGGTGCACCAAAATCTCACAAATCACCACTAAAGAACTTACTCATGTAATCAGACACCACCTCTACCCCAATAACTTATGGAAAATGTTTTAAAAAGAGAAAGAGGGTGGGGGAAGAAAGTCAAAAGGCAGTGGGATAGATGGAACAGGGAAGAGGAATATATTAATACA
Organism: Colobus angolensis palliatus; assembly: GCF_000951035.1. NCBI lineage: Eukaryota > Metazoa > Chordata > Mammalia > Primates > Cercopithecidae > Colobus > Colobus angolensis. The sequence continues at coordinate 302,579 of NW_012114733.1, read as the reverse complement.
GATGGAGAAAGTGTTATAGGACCAATAGGCTCATATGCCTGCTGCAGTAACAGACCAATTACACAGAGATAGCAGAGGTGCCACACACAGTTTAATGACTATAGGTGTCTGGGCACAGCGGCTCATGCCTATAATTTCCACATTTTGGGAGGGCAAGGTGGGAGGATTCCTTGAGCCCAGGAATTTGAGACCAGTTTGGACACCGTGGTGAGGCTCCGTGTCTACAAATTTTTTTTTAAATTAGCTGCGCATGGTAGTAGGTACCTATAGTCCCAGCTACTAGGGAGGCTGAGGCAGGAGGATCACTTGAGCCCAGGAGTTTGAGGCTGTAGTGAACTGTGATTGCACCACTGCATTCCAGCCTGGGTGACAGAGCAAGAAAGACCCTGTCTCTATTTTTTTTTAAATTAATTAATTAATTATTGCAGGTGCCGAGCAAGAAGATGTGAGGAGACCCTCAAATCCATCTCCCAGAGAAGTTCCAGGCTGGAATTTTTAAGGGGATCATGGAGAGCGAGGGGTTGGAAAATTGGGGTCAGACAAGGGGGCTGGATCCATCAGGACATGAAAACTACATTCTTTGGTGAGTCAACTCCTCATGGGGGGCCTTCAGACCAGCTGAGTCAGTAGTGTGATCCGTGTGCAGGACCTGAAGGACTGTTTCCAAGGGAAAACTAACATTTCACAATGTGTAAGTTGTTATCTATAGAGCAATTAAGGAAAATGGTAATCTAGGGTCTACGTGATTCTAGGACACTAGGCACCAAACAACCATGAAGAGGCAGGCCAGAGAGCAAGCTGACCTCATGGTTAATGCTGAATATGCTGCAAGCTTGGTTTATTTTCCTTTCTCCCCTCTCTCCTTCCTGGTTAATTTTATAAAGTTTACAGGGCAGTTTCAAAAGCGAGTTCTAGGAGGCAATGGAGAACACAATAAGCAAGACAAAGCAACGGCAGCCTGTGAGCATATTGCTTGCCCAATGGTCTTGTGAGAATGGCTTCTCCACGTTCAGCATCTCAGTCAAAACCTCACTTGTATATCTGGGTCTCACATACAAGATGATGGGTCTTTCTAAAAGTTACATATTTTGTTTAATTGGCTAGAAGAGAGGGTAGTGAAGAAGTTAAATTGAAGAATCTGTTCTGATCTGAATTTTATACTTGTCTCCATTGAATTTTAAACAGCTTTTCCTGTCATCCTTTAATTTAAATTATGTTGCCCCGTAATTCCCACATAAAAGCCTATTCTTTTCCTTCATGGCATTTACTAGAATTTGAAATATATTTATTTGTCTCTTTATTTCTTCAGTATCTTGCCTCCCACACTTAGACTACAAGGTTTATAATTTGGATCAAGACTGTTCTGTTTACTAGTATCTATCTAGCACATGTAAGTACTTAATAAATATTACACTTTGGGGACTTGGGGGATTTTGTTTTGAGGTAAGTTCTCGCTGTGTTTCCCAGGCTGGAGTGCAGTAGCACAATCATGGCTCACTGCAGCCTCAACCTCCTGGTCTCAAGCGATCCTCCCACCTCAGCCTCCTGAGTAGCTGGGACTACAGATGCATCACCACCACACGTGGCAATTTTTAACAATTTTTTGTAGAGACGAGGTCTCACCATGTTGCCCAGGCTAGTCTTGAACTCCTGGTCACAAGAGATCCTCCCACCTCAGCCTCCCAAAGTGCTGGGATGACAGGCAAAAGCCACAGAACCCAGCCTACTGACAGGCATAAGCTACAGCACCTAGCCTAGATATTAAGCTTAAAAAGACAAAAAGTGAGCTGGGTGCCGTGGCTCACGCCTGTAAGCCCAACACTTTGGGAGGCTGAGGCAGGTAGATCGCTTTGAGCTCAGGAGTTTAAGACCAACCCGGGCAACATGGCAAAACCCTGTATCTACAAAAAATACAAAAATTATGGCTCACACCTGTAGTCACAACTACTCAGGAGGCTGAGGTGAGAGGATCACTTGAGCTTGGGAGGTGGAGGTTGCAGTGAGCCGAGATGGCACCACTGCACTCCAGCCTGGGCGACGGAGCAGGACCCTGTCTCAGGAAAAAAAAAAAAAACAAGACAAAAAGTGAACAGGTCATTGTTAATTCCTGGAAAGATGAAACGGTAACTCCTATTTCTTTATACTGCCTTCAGTGTCTAAAGCACAGCCATACTCTCCAACATCAGTTCCAGTTGTGTGGAGGCTCTGCTCACTTTGTTCCCTGCTTGAGCCCAGTACCTTGCTTCAAGAGCTCAGTAACTAGATGTTGAAGACATACTCACGCTAGGGTCTGAGTGAATGAGTTGTTACCAGGAAGTTGGCCCACAAAGTAAAGAAAATTGTGCTCTGCCTCTAATTCTTACTTCATACAGCATTCAATACAGGATCCTGCACACACTGTAGTATCAATTCAACCTATGCCTGTGGATTGAATTAAGTTCATGAAGGGAACTAAGAGAACGTTATCTCCTGTAGAATTTAGACATGCTCTTTTTGGGAAGAGGATTTTCTAGATCTACTTTTGTAAGGCCCTCTGCTAGACACTGTGGGCTGTGGGGACTGCCTGCTCTTCCTTGCTAATAGAACGCTGCTTTTTTTTCACTCTTGCTCTGTCACCCAGGCTGGAGTGCAGTGGCGCTATCTCGGCTCACTGCAACCTCTGCCTTCTGGAGAACTCTGCTTTTTATAAGGTAGGAACACGCCCAGACTAAGGTGAAGAATCAAAATTGGCACAAAGCATTGGATTCCAATTTGCTGCATATTAAAATCACTGGGGAAATGTTAAAAACTACTGATATCTGCAACCCACTTCAGCCAAATAAGAATCTCTGGCTGAGAGCAGTGGCTCGCCCTGTAATCCCAACACTTTAGGGGACTAAGGCGGGAAGATATTTGAGCCCAAGAGTTCAAGACCAGCCTAGGCAACATACTGGAAACTTGTCTCTACAAAAAATAAAAAAGAATTAGCCGGGTGTGGTGGTGCACACCTGTAATCCCAGCTACTCAAGAGGCTGAGGTGCAGGACCGCTTGAGCCCAGGACATGGAGGCTGCAGTGAGCTGTGATCACGCTACTGCACTCCAGCCTGGACGACAGAGTGAGACCCTGTCTCAATCCATACGTACATACATACATACATACATACTACCTCAGGATTTTCCTAAGCATAGTAATCATACTTTAAAATCTTGTTATTCAAAAATTATACTTTAGAATCTCCACATACAACTCAAAGTATGAGACCTATAACTGAATAGTGATTTGGTTTTTTGTTTTTTTTTTTCCCTAGAGGCATTCTATGAAATGCAAAAGAATATTCAACAGTAGCCTGGCTCTAGCCATTTGCGATTAAAATGAGAAGGTGAAATGTGGTGTTAGACACTACTGTAGATTAGAACAGCATTTTGTTTCATTAATGGTTTTATAAGCCTGATTGTACTACTCATGAGTAGTAATGAGTTGTTTCTGTGTTGAATGAACCAGCCCATTAGTTTTAAAGTGATGTGCCATTCGTGCTTTAGGGCTAATAGAGAACCGAAGCTATGTTCTTGTTTGGAAAGAAAAGATGAACTAAAAACCTTACTGGATGAATGTACAAATCCTCTGGTGAGCATTTTGAAATGTGAGGTATTAGTTTGGTTTCTTGTGCCCAACATGAGGGGAAAGGTAGGAGGTTTTATACTGAAGGATCAAAGAAAAATGTAGACTGCTGAACGATATGTGTGCATTCACAGCAAGTATGTAAAAATAGTGTGTATATAAATAGTAGAGTGTGGGCGCTGTCATTTAAAATTTTACAACACCGGGCTAAAATTTCTTTAAGCGTTATCTAGATGTTGCTTTTAAGCATTGGGAGCCCTATATAAGTTTCATTGAGTAATGGATTATATAGGATAAGTAAATTCTTGCCCAAACTTTTACACTTATTTACTGGGTAACATTAGGCAAGTTATTTAACATCTTTTGGTCTTGAGAAGCACAATCACGATACCTTTGTGTCTCGTACGTGACACATCGTTATAGGTGCAGAAAAGTTTGAGGGTTATTTGGGAGAGATTTTATGTTGTTTCATTCGAATTTAACACACCTGGCATTTGCTATATTTTAAGAGAGACATTTAGCCCTTGGATAGTTTGTGTGGGCCAACAGTTCTTTTTAGTTTATCCCCCAGGCTTTGCCAAGTGGCAACCAAACCAATATCTATTGCTCTTCAACATCTTCAAAGTCAGCATTGACCAGTCAATATTATAGCATGTAGGCCAGGAGAACTTTCTAAAAGGATTTTAAAGTGCTGCAAGAATACATTTAATCCAAAATACCGCATGCTTTCCTAAGAAAGCTTGGAAGCCTAAAATTTAATATGAATAAAACTAATCTTAAAATAGTATTAAAATTTACTTATAATAACTTTCCTTGAAATTTATAAACCAAGTTTTCTTTAAATTGATGATAGCTATAAATGTACTACATCTACCCTGTGCTCATAAAAATTCATGTCCATATTTATTTATTCAGGAGGAGTAATCTGCTGTAAGATTGATCAAACCATGAAATGTATCACAGTGAACAGGACTCCAAGTAGAAGAGAGGAGGAGGCTCTGACTTTTATTGATGAAGCCTGAATGATGTGCCTCTCCCTAGGGCACCATTCTAAGCATTCTGATTTTTCTACTGCTTCTCAGAATTCCTTGTCTTTTAAATAATTTCTTGCTGTCTAGTCTTTATACATATACACATAGTTTATTTTTCTGTCTGAAAAATTATATTGATTTTCAAAAGAAAGTAAAAAATCTATCAATTTATTCTATAAATAAGTCAAACTGTCTCTCATTCTATATCACAGTAGAATCATGCTGGATCCAAGGATTGGGCATATGACTAAACTAGCTGGACCAGGCGGACACTCTGCTTCTCTGCCAGGAATCGGGATCTTGAGCAGTGTGACACTGGGTGGAATGAAGGTAGTTGGAGTTAAATCCTTCCTGTGGTCATACCAAAAGAGATTGCCCATAAGTTTATTCTATAAAGACCCCGAAGAGTTCTCCTGGTTTCTATCCCACCTCAAGGTCAGGTGGTTCTGTTTTCCTTTATTCTGTGAATTACCCAAAGTTCTTCCATGCTAGGGTGCACGAGTGGTAGGAAGCACTTAAGTTAGCTGAAGCCAATTTCTGTAGCTTGCAACCAAAGATCTCCAACTGATACAAGCATAAAGCATGTATGTACACAAAATAAATAAACTATGTAAGACAATACAGTAAATCACAGATGCCAAAGGGTGTTGTTTATACCCTTTTGTTCCAGTTATTATAGCTATGTAACAAATTACCCCAAACTGCAATGGGGGGAAACAGCCATTTTGTTTTGCTCGTGGATCCTGTGGACGAGGATTCAGGCCCAGCAGAGATGGCTTTGTCTTTGCTCCATGATGTCTGAAAGCTCAGATGATGCAACTCAGGTTGGGACTGAAATCATCTGAACACTCCTCTTGCAGGACTGGCTGTTGGCTGGAAGCTTCAGGCCCCTCCAGATGGTTTCTCTATGAAGACTTTGTACATTCTTACAGCATGGTGGCTAGGTTCCAAGGGAAGGTGTTAGAGGAGAGAGAAACACACACACACACTCATACACACACATACACAGAGATTATGACCTACCTGCAAAAGTCACATCGCCTCACTTCTGCCATATTTGATTGGTCAGAGACGTGATATGCCACTTGCCTACCCTCGAATTCAGGGAACATAGACTCTACCTCTCAATGGAGAGTGTCAGTCACTTTGTAAAAAGAGCATGTGGATGGGATATACACTGTGGCAGCTAGCTTTGGAAAATTCCACCTACCACACCTTTCAATAGTTTCCTAGAACAATGAGGCCTGGCTCAGAGTAGGTGTGCAGCACATATTTGCTCAGGGAGGAACTGAGTGAACAAGAAGGGATGGTGTTTATTCTGAGCCTTAAAAGACAAGCTACTGCGTTGTTTTTTCTTTTTTTGTGACAGGGTCTCCCTCTGTTGCCAAAGCTGAGTACAGTGGCACGATCTTGGCTTACTGCAGCTTCAACCTCCTGGGCTTAAGTGATCCTCCTGCCTCAGTCTCCTGAGCAGCTGGGACTACAGATGCACACCACCATGCCTGGCTTTTTTTTTTTTTTTTTCTAGAGATGGGCTGGTCTCAAACTTCTGGGCTCAAGTGATCGTCTCATTTCAGCTTCCCAAAGTATTGGGATTACAGGCATGAGCTACTGCACCCAGCTGAGATTTTTTAAAAACAGCTTTGCTGAGCTGTGTAATTCACATATCATACAACTTAAATACAAAATGTAACCTTTACAATCAATGGCTTTTAATGTGTTTGCAGAGTTGTGCAACCATCACTACTAATTCTAGAACATATTTTATTACCCCAGAAAGAAACCCCATATCCACTAGCAGTCACCCTCCATTTCCCTCCAACCCCTAGCAACCACAAACCTACTTTCTTTGTAAATAGATTCACCTATTTTAGATATTTTGTATGAACAACTGGAATCGTACAATAGGTAGTCTTTTCTGATTGATTTATTTCACTTAACATTATATTTTCAAGGTTCATCCATGTTGTGGCATGTATCAAGAGCTTCACTCCATTTTATTGCCAAGTAATATTTCATTTTATGGACATATATTTTATTCATCCCACCAGTTGATAGAAATTTGAATTGTTTTTGCCTTTTAGCTATTGTGAATTATGCTGCTGTAAACATTTGAGTACATTTTTGTGTGGAAGCACTCTTATATTTCTCCTGAGTATATATCTGGGAGAAGAATTGGTGGGTCATATGGTAAGTCTATGTTTAACTTTTTATGGAACTGTCAAACTGTTTTCCAAAGTGGCTATACTATTTTACATTCCCAGCAGCCATGTGTGAGAGTTTCAATTTCTCCACATCCTTGCCAATACTTGTTATTACCTGTCTTTTGGATTATAGCCATTTTAGTAGGTGTGAAGTAGCTTTTTATTATGATTTATCCATATGGACGATTTATCCATTTCTGATGAACAATGATGATGAGTATCTTTTGATGTGCTTTTTGGCCATTTATATATCTTCTTTAGAAAAATGTGTATTTAAATCGTTTGCCCATTTTAAAATTGGATTATTTCTTTATTATCAAGTTGTCAGCATTCTTTTTCAGCATATCCTGAATTTAAGTCCCTCTTCAGATATATAATTTGCAGAAAATTTTTCCTATTCTGCAGAAAAGGTTTTCACTTTTTTGATGTTATTGTTTGTAGCATAAAATATTTTAGTTTTGATGGAGCCCAATTCATCTATTTTTTTTCTTTTGTCAGCTTATGCTCTTGGTATTTTATCTAAGAAAACACTGTCTAACAAGCAAGTATTTTTATAGTTAAGGAAAATTTGGGTGTGGGGGAGAAATAACAAGGGAGAAAGAGCCATGTAAGTTAAGGCATGGGAGAATGAAAGCACCTGGCAAGACGTTTTCAAAATTCAACATATTTGGAGGCAGAGGGGTAGAGAGGAGAGAGTCTACAGTGCCCAGAGCATGAAGGATTTGTATACAGCAGAGGGGTAGAGATTTGAGAGTCATTACCATAGCGACAGTAGCAGAATTCACAGAAGTCTATTGGATTGCTCAGTGTATTATACTCAGAAGAGAAGAGCTCTGAAGCTGGAACTCTGAGGAGTGCCAAAATTTAGAGAGGATAAGGAGCTCACAATGGAGGTTGACCAAGAGTGGCCAAAGATATAAGAGGTAGTTGGGAGAGATTGTGTTACAGGGACCAAGAGAAGAGCATGTTCCAGAAGAAAGGTGTGATCCACAGTGTCTAATAGTGGTTAAATAAGACAAGGATGGAAAGAAGCCACTAAAATTGGCATTTGGTTGGTCATTGCTGACCTTGGTCAAGACGTATCAGTGCTTCAGTAGCAGAGAGAAAGCCTGATTGTGGTAGAATTAAGTGTAAAGGTGCATAGGAAGCTTTAGGTATTAAGGAACCGCTCTTCCCAGAAGCTTGATCATGAAGAAAAGAACAGTTTTGCCAGCACTTTGGGAGGCTGAGGTGGGCGGCTCATGAGGTCAGGAGATGGAGACCATCCTGGCCAACATGGTGAACCCCGTGGCTACTAAAAATACAAAACTTCACTGGGCGTGGTGGCACGTGCCTGTAATCCGAGCTACTCAGGAGGCTGAGGCAGGAGAATTACTAGAACCAGGGAGTCAGAGGTTGCAGTGAGCCGAGATCACACCACTTCTCTCCAGCCTGGTGACATAGTGAGACTCTGTCTCAAAAAAACAAACAAATGAACAAACAAACAAAAAACAAAGAAAAGAACAGTAGTAACCCAGATTGGTACCCAGAGTCAAAGCCAGGATTTTATTTAAATGACCTTGAGCACATGTATCTGTCAGAGTTCAGTGAAGAAAATCAAAAGCATTCTAGGTATTTGAAGAAGAATTTATGCTGAGCAAGGTGGCTCACACCTGTAATCCCAGCACTTTGGGAGGCTGAGGCAGGCAGATTGCTTAAGCACAGGAGTTTGAGACCAGCCTGGGCAACATGGCAAAACTCCATTTCTACTAAAACTACAAAAAAAAAAAAAAAAAAAGACGGGCGTGGTGGTGCCCGTCTGTAATACCAGCTACTCAGGAGGCTGAGATGGGAGGATTGCTTGAGCTCAGGAGGTCAGGGTTGCAGTGAGCTGTGATCATGCTGCTCCACTCCAGCCTGGCTGACAGAGAAAGACTCTGTCTCAATAATAATAATAATAATAATAAATAATAAATAATAATAATAATAAATTCATGAAATTATGTGCTTACAAAATCAGTGGAAGTGCTAGAGGGCCAGAAGTCAAAGGGCCATCACTGAACTTTTGGCTTCAAGATGACATCACTACTGCTGCAATCCACGGCTTCCACCTCTGCTACCACTGTAGTTGCCACACCATAGCCTCCCTGTTCCACCTCCGAGATAGCAAGGGGAAAAGGACGACAGTTGGTTTAGATTTTTTGAGCTGGTTTAGATGACCGTGGATGTGGAAGCAGGAAGTGAAGATTTGCTCCTTCCCATATGTAGCAACCCAAACATATACTGGTTAGAAACAGAGCCTTGTTTCCAAATGGATAGTCATTTGTGATTATCCCAGAGCACCGTGTACCAAGCGCTGCAGTTAGAATGTATTGTCTGGTTTAATTTTCACAACAAGCACACTAAGGGAGGTCAGCTGCCCATGTAAGCAGTTTTCCAAGTCACATGGCTAACAAGTAATGCAGCCACAATTCCAGCCCTGGCTTCTCTGACTTCAGCTGTGCTTCCCTGGCCCTGTCACCAAGCAAAGACATTTGCTACCTGCCTGCTTGGGACACAGCAGCGAAGAAGGGCTTTTATCTTCAACCAACCCTCCAAGAAACTGGTTTAGAATACTCCAAAACGACCTTGGAAAGAGCCCTGCTCACCAATCCTGGAAGCTAGACATAAACTGGATCCTGTTTCTGAAGTCTATGCCAACAGTCGGTTCACTGGATTGGCCTGTCTCATCATCATTTTAATCAGCTTGTCAATCAGTTATGTCTTCTTTAATTTAAAAAAGAATCATATTACTACTCTTTAAGACACTGACAAATCCAACTGATCAATCACTACTGCATTCCATGTTACTCTATCACATTAGAGAGCAGAGCTGTATTGGCTATGCTTTATGACACATCAAAAATCAAATAAGACATGAAAGCTTTGAACATTCCTGCTATGGTATCAGTCACACAAAAACAGGAGAGTCATGATAAAATGCCTTGTCATCATCTATCCTCATTCTATTACTCAGTGTAAGGTCACTTATATATGAAGCACTTTTATAGGAAGCAATTAAAAGAAACCTGTAAATAAAGCCTCATAGACCAGGCACAGTGGCTCACACCTGTAATCCCAGCACTTTAGGAGGCTGAGGCGGGAGGATTGCTTGAGCCCAGGAGTTCAAGATCAGCCTGGGCAGCATAATAAGACCTCATTTCTACCAAAAAAAAAAAAATTGTTTAATTAGCCAGGCTTGGCAGCAGGCGCGCCTATGGTCCCAGCTACTCAAGAAGCTGAGGTGGGAGGAACACTTGAGCTGGAGAAATCAAGGCTGCAATGAGCTGTGATTGTGCCACTGCATGCCAGCCTGAGTGACAGAGCAAGACCCTATCCCCAAAAATAAATAAATTAATTAATTAAAAATAAACCCTCACAATTTAATATCAGTTCTCTTTAAACAATTTTAATCAGATATAATCCTATCAAGAAAGCTAAAAAAATAACTAGGCATCCCAGCAAGTTTATATAACAGCATATTTTTTAAAAGATACTTAATTTACTCTGTATTACTTGATAATTGTGTCCAGTAACTATTCAATAATTTATTCATTCATCAAATATTTATTGATGGCTTATGGAACTACCTCTTTAGGTTACTTACTTCAAAAACTCATCGTGTAATGGAGGAGACGGATGACTGAAAAAATTCAACCAAAATATTTAGTTTTCATCTTTAAGGAAAAGAGTAAAATGGGGGCCAGAACAGGGAAAATGTTCAAAGTTAAGTGAGGGGCCAAGCATGGTGGCTCACACCTGTAATCCTAGCACTTTGGGAGGCTAAGGCAGGCTGATCACTTGAGGTCAGGAGCTCAAGACCAGCCTGGCCAATATGGCAAAACCCCATCTCTACTAACAATGCAAAAATTAGTGAGGTGTGGTGGTGCATGCCTGTAATCCCAGCTACTCGGGAGGCTGAGGCATGAGAATCGCTTGAGCCTAGGAGGCAGAGGTTGCAACGAGCTGAGATCCCACCATTGCACTTCAGCCTGGGCAACAGAGCGAGACTCTATCTCAAAAAATAAACAACACAAAGTTAAGCAAGGACTTTTACTTTGCAATTGCGACACTTGTATATTGTTTGAATTTCTCTCCTAGCATATATGAGTTGATAATTTTGAAATATGGTAAAATGTAAATATTAATGAGGTTGATATCTCAGAAATTATTAATATGATTTTTCTCTTTTGCTTTTGCTGGAACATATTTTTCTTAGTGGGCCCAAGACACTAACCAGCCTCAGAAGGAGATTAACTAATTTGTTATACAATAACAACATTTGTCACTTACTGTGTCCCTGTCACTCTTTTAAGCAATTTACATGCAATGCAAAGAGACAGAATTAATATTCAATTTCTGACCTTCAAAATAAAATTGTGCAACCAAACAGTAGCCTTAAAAACCAGGCAACTATAATTTTTTTTTCTTTTTTCTTTATTTTTTAGACAGCGTCTTACTCTGTCACCCATGCTGGAGTGAAATGACAGAATAATGGCTCACTGAAACCTCAACCTCCTGGGCTCAATGGATCCTCAGCCTCCTGACTAGTGGGAACTACAGGTATGTGCCACCATGCCCAGCTAATTTTTTTTTTTTTTTTTGAGGAGGGGTAGATATGAAGTCTCACTAAGTTGCCCAGGTTTGTCTTGAACTTCTGGGCTCAAGTGATCCTTCCACCTTGACCTCTCAAAGTGCTGGAATTACAGGGGTGAGCCACCGCACCTGGCCTCAAGCTATTGTATTAGGAGAGGACTTTTCAAATTATTTTATTAACCTTCATCCCCTATCTATTAGAAACCAAGTGTATTAATCAAGGTTCTCCAGAGGAATGGAACCAATAGGATACACACACACACACACACACACACACACACACACACCCCTCTCATATGTATACTTACATTAATATATTTCCCACATATATTGTACACACTATAGATACATATGAGAATTGGCTCATGTAATTATGGAGGCCCAGAAGTCCCACCATCTGCCATCTGCAAGCTAGAAAACCAGGAAAGCTGGTGGTGTGATTCAGTCTGAGTCTGAAGGCCCCAGAACTGGGCACTTCAATGTGAAGGGCAGAAGAAGATGAATGTCCCAGCTCAAGAAGAGAGAGGATTTGCCCTTCCTCAACCTTTTCATTCTATTCAGGCCCTGAATGAATTGGGTGATGACACCCACATTAGTGAGGGTAGATCTTGTCTACCTATTCAAATGTTACTCTCTTCCAGAAACACCCTCACAGACACACCCGGAAATAATGTTTCACCACTTATCTGGGCATTCTCAGCCCAGTCAAGTCAACACATAAAATTAACCATCACACTGAGCCTGGAGACTTAGCTCAGAGCATTGTCTCATACTGCAGAGAAGACACCCTCCTGTTATAGGGAGAGCAGCAGGGCCATTGGTTTAACTCCTCTAAGTAGAAGGGTGATGGATTACAGAGGAAGAGAAGGAAGGAAGTCTTTCCTCTTCTGTCCCAGAATTGGGGGAAGGAAAAGGAGAGACAGACAGAGCCAGGGACAGAGACAAAGAAGCAACGCAGTCAGATGTGTGTCCTGACTGTGCAAGAGGTGACTGGGGGAAACACCAAGGACAAAAGAGCATCGTTCTCCCCAGCTCCCCATCTGAGACACTGAGAAGAGACTTTACTGCAGGCTACCTCATCTCAACTCTAGTGGGGCCAGCATGGCCAAGTAGGGGGAGGTTATGAGGTTTAATTTTAGAGTCTTCTAAAGTTTCCACAGGGGGCCCTGTGACCAGAAGTCTATGAGAATCTGGCTGGGATCCATAGTGCAGGTGAGGTGGGTGAAGGACTACCAGGTGGGCCAGGACTAAACGGGAGTCACAGTCAGAAGTCAGAGGTGTCCTGCAGGGAGGACCCAGGGGAAGCTGAGGGAGTCAGAGAGGATCATCAGAGAGAGTTGATAAGGAATTGCTCCAGCCCCAGACATCAGCTGCATTGCCAGCCATGCTGAGAGCTACCAGGGGGATAAGAGTCGACAAGGTGGAGGACACTGTTTCCAAGACCTCTGGGTCAGGCAACCCCATTCCTCCCCACATACAAAATACCTAGTCAACATCTTGGGGCTGAAAAGGTGAGAAATCTGACAGCTGAACTTTTCTTTTCCTACACAGACTAACTTCACTTAAGGGATTTCTAAGTGAGTAGATCAGATTAAGTTTAAACAAGTAAGGATTTAAAAGTTAATTTGTTTTTACTCCTCACCAGCAGGTGGGATTCAAGGAAGAAGGCTGGACTCATTAACAAAGGGACTATACAATGTCTCCATACTCCTGAGATGCGATGTGAGTTGAATTCACAATCCTGCTAAATAAATTTAAAAATCAATGACAATACAGATTGTTAAATGCTATGAAAAGAAGCATAGGGTGCTATGGGACCTCTAGGCTGCAAAAGTAATTGCTGTATTGGATCGGACCCATGGAGCACCCAGCCTGGGATCTGGTCTTCCCAGTGAAACCTCTGCACATTTGCTGAGGGTTGGAGCAAGGGAGTGTGGTTGATCCCATTTTGTCAAGTGGAAAATTAAGAGCATTCCTTGAAGTATGACCAGATTCTCTAAAAATCCCATTCTCTATTTGGAATCCATTGATTTATCCAACTCTTCTTGAATATTTTAATACATCTGTACTACCTCTTGGGTGCTTCAGGCATCTGTAGAGAATATTTCTGAAAGTTCTGTTTGTTAGCATCCAATTTTGGAGTGTTAGAAAGAGAGGTGAAACAGGCCCTGTCTGTGTATCAGAATATTCCTCTTCTGATGCATTTTTCCCTTAAAAAGAAAAATAAATATACTCTATTTATGTGCAAGGTTTAGATAGCATGTTACCGGAAAGGGGTCCCAATCCAGACCCAAGAAAGGGTTCTTGGATCTCATGCAAGAAAGAATTTGAGGCAAATCCATAGAGTAAAGGAAAAGCAAGTTTATTAAGAAAGTAAAGGAATAAAGAACGGCTACTCTATAGGCAGAGCAGTGCCATGGGCTGCTGAGCTGCTTGTACTTATTGTTAGTTCCTTCTTGATCATATGGTAAACAAGGGGTGGATTATTCATTAGTTTTCCAGGAAAAGGGTAGGCAATTCCTGGAACCAAGGGTTCCTCCCCTTTTCAGACCATATGGGATGACTTCCTAACATTGCCATGGCATTTGTAAACTGTCATGATGCTGGTGAGAATGTCTTTTAGCATGCTAATGTATTCTAATTAGCGTATGATGAGCAGTAAAGATCATCAGAGGTCATTCTCATTGCTATCTTGGTTTTGGTGGGATTCAGTCGGCTTCTTTACTGCAAACTATTGTATCAGCAGGGTCTTTGTGACTTGTATCTTGTGCCAACCTCCCATCTCACCCTGTGACATAGAATACCCAGCCTCCTGTGAATGCAGCCCAGTAGGTCTCAGCCTTATTTTACTCAATCCCTGTTCAAGATGGGGTTGCTCTGCTTCGAATGCCTTTGACAAGTATTGTTTCACTGAGAATGGCTCAAAACATAAATTTTATATCCTCACATCCAATTCTTCCCCTTGCTCCTGGATAATAACTCAGGCAAAATCCATGACTTTTCTGGTCTCTCTGTTGTAAAGCAAGTCCTTTATCAGTAATTAAAATATCTAATTCCATTTTATAACCAAATCTTTAAACACAGCTTATAATCAATATTCTCATCCTTCTCCAGCTTGGGACTGCTGCCAGCAGAGAAGAAAAGGGAGGTGGTCATGGTCACGTTCTTTACTCTCATCATGTCCACTTCCATTCTTCCCCTCTCTGAATTACTGATGGAGGGAAAGAGAGAAGGAGAGCTCTCACTTGACCAGTATTGCTATGATCCAGCCTCTGCTGTCTGGCCCTACCAGGTGTTTAAACCTGACTGTCTTTTTTGCTGTGGGTTCTTTGGGGATCCCCCTCCCTTGAGAGAGAGAGAAAGAGAGAGAGATGAGAGAGAGAGACAGGAAACAAGTGGGCAAGTCACTATCAAGCCCAAGTCAACAAGTGAGTATTTTCATGTTTCCGCACAGTTAGGACTTTCTGAGCAAGTTTTTCTGGAGTCCAGATTAAAGAACAAGGCTTAGAAGTTAAATTATGACTATGACTGAATAGTTAATGAGATAACTCTAGAGAGATTTGTCTCCCCGGAGGTCTGTGTTTACGCTTCAGAGGAGCAGGGTGGGAGGGGGTAAAGCCTGCAACCAAGAAAACATCCCAAGAGTTGTAAACCAGGAGAAACTTCTCTGATCTTCCCACGAGACACTTATTTGCATTCCAAAAGGTAAGAAGCCCAGACCTTTCCCTTTTCTTCCCCAGGAAAATTGGTGTACACTAGAAAGCAAAGGTTTCTCTCCCTTTCTCAGAAGGGGAAAAGAGAAAGCTGACCCTCTCATATCTAAGCTCTCAGATTCATAATTTTGAGGGAGGCTTTCTCTCCTGCAATATAGAACCTAGTACATATAAGGTGACATCTGGCTTTCATCATATCACTCTAGGGGTTGGGGCAAGGGAACTGATAGTTTTTGACATGAATTATAATAACTTTGATCCAGAAACTTTATATTTGCATTCAGGATAACATAAATAAATACAGGTATTAAAAACCTATCAGCCATTGAAAGAGGACTGTGCATGGTTCTGTCAGAGGTTTGTGAACCAGAGCAACTCCATCTTAAATAGGAACTGGGTAAAATGAGGCTGAAACCTACTGGCCTGCATTCCCAGATGGTTCAGGCATGTAAGTCACAGGATGAGATAGGAGGTCAGCAGAAGATACAGGTCATAAAGACCTTGCTGATAAAACAGGTTGCAGTAAAGAAGTGAGCCAAAAACCACCAAAACCAAGATGACCACAAGAGTGACCTCTGGTCGTCCTCACTGCTACACTCCCACCAGTGTCATGACAGTTTACAAATGCCACAGCAACATCAGGAAGTTACCCTACATGATTTAAAAAGGGGAGGCATGAATAATCCACCCCTTGTTTAGCATATAATCTAGAAATAACCAGAAAAATGGGCAACCTGCAGCCCTTGGGCCTGCTCTGCCTATGAAGTAGCCATTCTTTTATTCCTCTACTTTCTTAATAAACTTGACTTCACTTTACTCTATGGACTCACCCTGAATTCTTTCTTGCATGAGACCCAAGAACCCTCTCTTGGGGTTTTGATCGGGACCCCTTTCCAGTAACAGTTCTTCACCAGAACATATGTGATTCTTATGCTATAAAGGTTAATGTAATACTGAAACTGCCCTTACAATGACTATGACAGCAAGAGAAATTTAGCATGGCTGACTCTATCTTGCTTCTAGACGCATGGGCTAGCTGTACTCACTCACTCCTGGGCATAGGTGAGGCTAACCGTGCGATGAATTTAGTTTACAGCTTAACTATGAAACAAGGATGATAATAGTCCCTTCTAAAACTGATTCCCTCCTTGTTGGGGGGCTGAAACTGCCTTTATAAGACTAATGAAAGGCCACAAGATTAGAATTTTGGGAAGGGCCTACATTCTGCTAAAATATAGACAGAGTTTCTATAATCCCTTACTGTTCAGGAGTCATGTGGCCAGAGGTCAGAAGATTTGTCACTTCCCCATTTGCTCCTATAGATAACATCACTATTATAGAACCTAAGATTGGTCTTTTGAGATATTTCTCAGACTTTTGCATTCTGCAAACCAAATGACCCCACTCAGACCCATGAACTATTACTCAGCTGGTCTTGTGGCCCCCACTCAGAGGCAGAATCAGCACATGAGGACTGTTTCCACACCCCTATGACTTTGTCCCCAACCAATCAGCAGCACCAATTCCCTAGGCCCTTGCCCGTGAAATTTTCCATAAAAATCCTAGCCTCTGAGTTCTCTCAGAGAGAGACTGATTTGAGTGATAACTGCAGTCCTTCACTCAGCTGCCTTGCATTATGTGAACTCTTTCTTTACTGCAATGCCCTGGTCTCAGTGAATTGGTTTTGCCTGTGCAGTGAACAGGAAGAACCCGTTGGGCGATTATAGTAATAGACTGATATACACTGAGTGTGCTGTGCAGGCATATTAAAAGAAATAAGTATATCTCAATACTCCGCCATAATCTAACACAATCATTTCTGAGAATACATTTTAATAAGAAAACTGAGAAACTAGAGTGTTTCTACTCCAGAGGAGTTAGCCAGATAAGGGATGGTCTTGGAGACCATGTCAAGTGAGCAAAAATGGAAGGATCTGGGTTTATTCTGAAGAATTATCACATGCATAAGAGAAAAAATTCATTTTCTTTTGATTGCTTGGAACAAATTCCTCATACTTATGGAGAGACAGATTTTGGCTTCATATAAAGAAGAATTTTTCCAACAAAGACGTTCAGCAATGCAATGAGCTGCTTTAACAAGTAGAGAGCTCTCTTTTGTCATTGGATATGTTTAGGTGGCAGCTGGGATGGCCATCTGTTGGAGAGGTTGCAGAGGAGGTCTGTGTTCTATGTTGGAGGTTGGTCTAAATTGAACTTTTAGGACTCTGGCAACTCTATGTCTCCACAATGTTTAATTGATCTTTGTCTGAATATTTTCATTTTTGGTCATTGTCCTATGGAGCTCCCTTTCTTGGCAGTCTGCTATATTCTCAGAGTTGTTTTAACTTCCAGAGTTCAAGTCAAGGCTCTATGATTTACTTTGTGATTTTTGGTAAATTACTTAATCCCATCTGTAACCTCGTGAAACCAATACTTCCTACTTTTAGGCTTATTATGGAGATTAAATGAAATAGTACTTATAAAACATGAATTGTGTAAAGCAGCACTCACTAGAACCCAGTAATACACAATGGCTATGATTAGTTTATTAGTCTCTTAGCTTCTTGTCTGTCTCCATCCTTCTTTCACTTGGCTACCTACTCACCCTTCACATCTCACATAGTTTTCATTTATATGCCTCTTATTTCCAGTGAGTTTGAGTCTCTTCCTATGGTAAAGAACCATTTGGCAAATGATATTTTCATACTTGTGCCTACTGTTAAATTGTTTTTCTAATTTGTTCTACTATTTGTTAGTCATTTTACTGTCAATTTATAGGATCTCTTTCTATATTAGTTTCATGATATTAGTTGTAAATATTTTCTGGTTTATTCTTTGTCTTTTGATCATAGACCTTTTGACGTGAAGCAGATCTGTTGTTCTAATTTTATTATTGATTTTATTTTTTTACATAGGGTCACACTCTATTGCCCAGGCTGAAGCGCAGTGGCACAATCCTGGCTCACTGTAGCCTCAACCTCCCCAGGGTCAGGTGATCCTCCCACCTCAGCCTCCCAAGAACCTGCACATAGCTATTAGATTGGTGCAAAAGTAATTGCGATTTTTGCCATTAAAATAGCAAAACAGCAATTACTTTTGCACCAACCTAATTAATTTTTGTATTTAATGTAGGGATGGAATCTCTCTATGTTGCCCAGGCTTGTCTCGGGGCTCAAGCAATCTACCTGTCTCGGCCTCCCAAAATGCTGATATTACATGCCTCTGACACCATGCCCAGTCTGTTGTTTTTAATATAGCAGTGTTTATCAAGTCTTTCATTCATACAGAGGCTGTGAATCTCTATCTCTATTTCTTACTGACACCAAAAAGTGATTAAAAGGTATAATTCCTTGTGCTATCATTATGAAATGAAAATGTCTGATGTCATTGTAGACACACAAACTGCTACATCATCAAGATGCTTCAGCACTCTGCTCTTAAAAGGGACGCTTTCTTGATACAATTTTCCAGTGTCTCTGCTACTAAAGAATAGCTTCTCATAACATCTGATCATTTACACAGCTTGAGTTTCTTTTGTAGCCAAGGTACTAAAGAGGCTCCACTACAAGGCTCCAGACAGGCTGGAACTATTGTAACCATTATCTTTACCTGACAAGTAATCAAGTTGCCAGTCAAACCATACACCTGTGGAATAGGGAAATTGAGTCCCTGCTGCTTAAATAAAAGACCCTGAATTAGCTGGCAGTAACAGTGACATTTTAGATCCATCTCTGGCCTAGTCACTACAGGGAAGCAACTGTGTTATACTGGAGAGAAAACTGGGCTTGGTGTCAGAAGGCTTGATTCATTCACTTCAGTGCAGCACGATTCAATTCAATTCACATTTCCTGATCTCCTATTAAGAACAAGATAGTCTGCTTGGGTTATGGGTACAAAGAAGCTGTTTCACCCCTTAAAGAGCTCACAGTCTAATGGGAGAAGCAGGATCATCGGTGACTACAGTAAACAACATCCAAATACACAGACTCTGTCTTAAAAATACAAAGAAGAAACCTAAAAAAAAGGAACTTCAATTTCTCTCTGTTAAGTTTCTCTTACATATTATGTGCACACACCCAACTATATCCCAGACATTGCTGTTATACTCCTTTCAGCCCCTTATATCACAAACCAAACTTACTATTGGTCCCCTGTTCCTATCCAGTCCCTCCGCCACACCAAGATGGCTTCCTGATTATGCCATCTCAGGGTCTTCAGTCTCTGAAACTCAAAACCTTGATGTTTATCTGGATTCCTTCCCCTCCACTCACAGAGACCCTTCCCTCACTAAGCCCTGTCCATTCTTCCTTTGTAATATTTCACACATTTCCTTCAGACCTTTATCATGTTATTAAAACAATCTTCTGACTCTTGTCCCTATAGATCACATTGTTTTCTGCACCAGTCACCATTCACCATTCCATCCTTCTACTACCCAGATCTATTTCCCGCAAACTAATTTCATCATGTGATTTTCCAGCTTTAAAAGGTCAATACTTCTCCATTACATATTGGATAAAATTCAAGCTCTGAAATCTAATATTTGGTGGGTCCTTTAGTCATCTGACTTCACTTTTTATTTCCAGTCTTGTCATTATCTATGCCATTCCTCTTGTCCCTGGCCCCATCAGATGGCTGTATTTATTATTGAGAAAAACATTCTTCCCCGTCAATTTTCCCATCCTGTTATCTCCTCTCCTCCCTTTCTTCCACCCCACATCTCTTGCTTCTTCTTTATGCATCCAAGTTCTAGTCATTTCAAGGTCCAACTCCAAGTCTTATCTACTCCATAAAACTGAGAAGTAGCTCAGTTTTATGCTGAGGTCTTCATATCAGACCTTTCTCTGAAGGTCTTCAGAGCGTTTTTTTCTTTTCTGAATTCCTAAGATATTTATTCTGTGGCCTTAACTGGTACTTAAACACATATGTGTCAGATTGCCAGGGTGGCTTAACCAACAGAAATGTATTGTTTCACAATACATTTCTGGAGGCTTGAGGTCGGAGATCAATGTGTTATCAGGGGTGATTCTTTTTGAGGGCTGTGAGGGAGAATCTGTTCCATGCCTTTCTCCTGGCTTCTGGTGGTTTGCTGGCAATGTTGGCATTCCTAGTAGATGACATTCTCCCTGTGTTTGCATGATCTTCTCTCTATCTCTTCACATGGTGTCCTTTTTGTAAGGATACCAGTCATATTGGATTAGGAGCCCACTCTACTCCAGTATGACCTCATCTTAACAAATAAATCTGCAATGACCTTATTTCCAAATGAGGTGATATTCTGAGGTATTTAGAGATAGAACTTTAACCTATTAATTTTGGGGCAGACACAAGTCAGTCCATCACAATATATAATGGAGTTCTATCACATAAGCATTTACTTACACAAGTTCAACAAAATGCTCCCAGCTGAGAAACATAAAAATGAGAAGACAGGAAAAACATAATTTGAATAATTTGGGAATCTTTGTCTTCTTTTTTTTTTTGTCAGTGTCTCGTTCTGTTGCCCAGGTTGAAGGGCAGTGGTGCAACCTCGGTTCACTGCAACTTTCACCTTCTGGGTTCCAACGATCCTCCCACCTCAGCTTCCCTTCCCAGGTAGCTGGGTTTACAGGCATGCACCACCATGCCCAGCTAATTATTTTGTATTTTTAGTAGAGATGGGGTTTCACCATGTTAGCCAGGCTGGTCTCGAACTCCTGACCTCAAGTGATCTGCCTGCCTCGGCTTCCCAAAGTACTGGGATTACAGGTGTGAGCCACTGAACCCAGCCCTTTGCCTACTTTTTAACTTTATGCCCACCAGTGAAATTGTGGCAGAAGATGTGATTCTGCTATTTAATCAGTTGCAATTTCTTTGTGCCTCTTGGAAGTGGGCATCTAGTCACTCAGAATGTGACTTGTGTATAAAAATATGTATTTGATAATATGTGATATTTGTCTTACTGGCCAGTCTTGTAATTTCACTTCGAATAAGACAATATTTCATATTTTGCCACAGTACTCTATTTCAGGGTACAGTGGTAGCAAAGTAATGCTTTTACATTCATTGAATTCTTTCCCTTTTACTTGGACAGCCTTTCCATCCTTTCTCCAATCCTAGCCACAAACTAAACAGATAAACAAAGATGGGAAATTCTTAGCTTTTAAGTGAAATGAAAAAGCAAGAGAGGAGGGAGGGAAAAATGAAGAACAGGAGGGAAGGAAGGAAGGAAGGAAGGAAGGAAGGAAGGAGGGAGGGAGGGAGGGAGGGAGGGAGGAAGGGAGGCAAGGAAAGGAGAGAAGAAGAGAGGTGGAGAAAGAAGGGAAGGAGAGAAGAAAACAAAAGATGAAAAACCTTTATGCAAGTGTAAGGGTTTTGTCTTCCTGCTCCCCCTGACTAAATAAGAATATCAAGACCTAGGCGAGTGTGTTGAGTTGAACAATGGTCCCCCAAGAGATATGTCCACGTCCTAATCTCTGGAACCTACAAATGTTACTTTACCTGGAAAAAGGATCTCTGCAGATACAATTAAGGGTCTTGTTACAAGGATAATCCAGATGATCTGGATTATCCCTGTGGGCCCCAAATCCACTGACGAGTGCCCTTATCAGAGACATATAGAGGAGATTTGGCATACAGACAAGAAGGCAACATGGAGACAAAGGCACAGATCAGAGTGATGGGGTCACATGCCAAGCAAGCTGAGGATTGCTAATAGCCGCCAGAAGCTGAAAGAGGCAAGGAAGTCTCCTCCCCCAGAGCCCGGAGAGGGAGTGCAGCCTGATGATACCTCGATTATGGAATCTGGCCTCCAGAACTGTGACAAGATGCATTTCTGTTGCATTAAGATGCCTAGTTTGTGATTTTGTTTTTCTTTTTTCTGAGACAAGATCTTACTCTGTCACTCAGGGTGGGGTGCCGTGGCTTGATCACAGCTCACTGCAGCCTCAACCTCCTGGGCTCAAGCTCTCCTCCTGCCTAAGCCTCCTGAGTAGCTGGGACTACAGGCATGTGTCACCACGCCTGGCTAATTCTTTTTTATTTTGTAAAGACAGTTTCCTATTTTATTGCCCAGGCTGGTCTCGAACTCTTGGGCTTAAGCAGTCCTCCCACCTCAGCCTCCCAAACTGCTGGGATTCCAGGTGTGAACCATTGTGCTCGGCCCATTTGTGATCATTGTTAACAGCAGCTTGAAGAAACTAATACAAGGAGGAAAAGTAGGGAAGGGACCAGATACACTGATGGAATCAGTGTAAGTCAGGATGGAATCGGCTGGGCCATGCACTGATGGAATCAGCTCTGGCCCAGGAAATTCCTGCCTTTCACACCCCACACCCTGAGCAAGCAAATGCCAAGGAGCTGCTGGAAGACAGGTTAGTCTGGGGAGACAAGTTAGCCTGTGCATTTCTATCACAGTGTCTAGGGGCGTTGTCATCTGTCTTTCTTATTGCTCCCTAGAGAAGACCACAATGATAACGGCCAGAAGAGAGCTTGTTGATGTCCGGCATGAATAATGCCTGTCTGTGCCCAGAGAGTTTGCTCAGCCTGCCGTGGATCGTTCCTGCTGGGGGCACCTGCAGAAGTCATGAAGGTGGGGAAGGAAAGCATCCACCCCTGCCTAAGGTGAAACTGCATGGAACCAGCTCGTGATTCTCTACAGCAAAAGACGGTGGGAAACACTCCACCAAAGACAATCCTGCTGGTTTTAGCCCCACTTCATTTCCACTTCCAGAGTTACCTGGTGTCGCCTGGGCCTTTTGAGGTTTCTACAGAGTAGTTAGGTTGCTCCTGAGCTTTTCCCTCTGCTGGATGAGATTCAAAATTTTCAGAGCTAAGTCAATTTCCAGCTGTCCTTCTGCTATTCAATCCTCACATTGTATTGACATTGTCTCCTCTACCATCCTAATGGTTTTTAAAAAGCACCTTAAAAATTCCTTTATTGGCTGGGTGTGGTGTCTCATGCCTGTAACCCCAGCACTTTCGGAGGCTGAGGCAGGAGAATCACTGGAGCCCAGGAGTTGGAGACTAGCTTGGGCAACATGGTGAAACCCCATCTCTACAAAAAATACAAATATGAGCCAGGCATGGTGGCACATGCCTGTGGTCCCAGCTACTCGGGAGGCTGAGGCAGGGGTGTCACTTGAGCCCAGGAGCAGGCAGGTTGCAAAGATTGTGCCACTGCACTGCAGCCTGAGCGACAGAGCAAGACTCTGTCAAATACATAAATAAGCCCTTTACTGTAACTTTAGGGAAGCGAAAGAGGGAGAGAGCTGCAATAACTGTGTATGTTTAACCTGCTTTCCTTAGTTAGATGATGCAAACTTTTTATCTGAATATTTGTGCCTTGATTCAATTCTGTATAATTCTTAGCTGTTATCTCTTCAAGCCTGACTTCTCAGCTATATTTGTTTTTCTGTTGCTCCAAAAAAAAAAAAAAATCACCCCAACCTTAGCAGTTTAGAACAACTCACAGGTATTATCTCATAGTTCTGCAGGTCAGAACTCTCTAGGTGGGTTCTGCTCCCTAAATCAAAGTGCCTGGGCTCTTATCTAGAGATAAGAGAATCTGGGGTAGGGTCCACTCATTCAGATTGGTGTAAGGAATTCCGTTTCCTACAGCTGTAGGGCTAAGGTTCAGTTAACAGTTGTGAACAGGCTCTCTCTCAGCCCTTCTAGGATGCTTGCATTCCTCTCAGCTTGCCCCTTCCATTTTTGAGCCAGTAAGTCAGCTTGTTATGTCCTTTATTTTTTCCATGAAATCCTTCTTATACTTCACTGCTTTTTTTTTTTTTCTTTTTTGGAGGCGGAGTCTTGCTCTGTCGCCCAGGCTGGAGTGCAGTGGCATGATCTCAGCTCACTGCAGCCTCCACCTCCTGGGCTCAAGTGATCCTCCAGCCTCAGCCTCCTGAGTAGCTGGGATTACAGGTGTGTGACACCATGCCCAGGTAATTTTTTTTATTTTTAGTAGAGACAGGGTTTTGCCATATTGGCCAGGCTGGTCTCCAACTCCTAGCTTCAAGTGATCCACCCACCTCAGCCTCCCAAAAGTGCTGGGATTACAGGCTTGAGCCACCATGCCCGGCCCACGTCACTGTTTTTAAGGCCTCGTGTGAGTATATTGGGCCCACATGTAGAACTGAAGACAATGCCCCCTATTTTAAGGCCTTTAATCGTAATTACATCTGCCAACTCCCTCCTGCCATGTAGTACACTAGTCCCAGGTTCCACAGATGAGAGTGTAGACACCGTTAGGAGGCCATTCAACCTACGATAGCTGCTATCCCTCTAGAGCCTTCTTGGAATCTCTCAAGTTATTATTTATATTTCTTAATTACTTTTTCATATAGTTGATTGTTTTGTCTGCACTGGGGTCCAGGTAAATATGTCTAATTCTTTTAACTGTGTGTTTTCTACAGTTTATGCCATTTAATAAATTTTTAAAAATTTTGATGACTATATTTTTAATTTCAAAGTTTTCTGATTAGTTCTCATTCATACTCACCTGTTCTTTTTGAAAGTTTTTATTTTCATGGGTACATGGTAGGTGTATGTATTTGTGGAGTACATGAGATTTTGATGCAGGCATAGAATATGTAATAATCACATCTGGTAAATGAGGCATGCATCTCCTCAAGCATTTATCCTTTATGTTACAAACAATCTAATTATACCCTTTCACTTTTAAAAAATGTACAGTTAAATTATTTTTGACTATAGTCACCACGTTATGCTAGCAAATACTAGATCTTATTCATTCTAATTATTTTTTTAGTATCCATTAACCATCCTCACTTCACCCCCCACAACACACTATTTGTTTCAGCTTCTGGTAACCATCTTTCTACTCTCTGTCTCCATGAGTTCAGTGGTTTTAAGTTTTAGCTCCCACAAATAAGTGAGAACATACAAAGTTTGTCTTTCTCTGTCTGACTTAACACAGTGGCCTCCAGTTCCATCCATTGTTGCAAATGACAGACTCTCATTCTTTTTTATGGCTGAATAGTATTCCATTGTGTATATATACCACATTTTCTTTATCCATTCATCTGCTGATGAACATTTAGGTTACTTTCAAATCTTGGCTACTATGAATAGTGCTGCAATAAGCACAGGAGTGCAGATATCTCTTTGATACACTGATTTCCTTTCTTTTAGGAATATACCTGGCAGTGGGGTTGCTAGATCATATGGTCGCTCTATTTTTAGTTTTTGGAGGCATCTCCAAACTTTTCTCCATAGTGGTTGTACTGATTTAACATTCCCGACAATTGCGTACAAGGGTCTCTTTTCTCCATATCCTCTCCAGCATTTATTATTGTCTCATTTTTGGATATAAACCATTTTAATTGGAGTGAGATGATATCTCATTGTAGCTTTGATCTGCATTTCTCTGATGATCAATGATGTTGAGCACCTTTTCATATACCTGTCTGCCATTCATATGTCATCTTTGGAGAAGTGTCTATTCAGATCTTTTGCTCATTTTTTAAATTGGATTATTATATTTTTTCCTTTAGAGTTGTTTGAGCTCCTTATAGTTTCTGTTATTAATCCCTTGTCAGATGGTAGTTTGCAAATATTTTCTCCCATTCTGCAGGTTGCCTCTTTGTCAATTGTTTCTTTTGCTATGCAGAAGTTTTTTAACTTGATGTGAACCTATTTTACATTTTTGCTTTGGTTGCCTGTGTTTTTGGAGTATTACTCAAGAAATCTTTGCCTAGTTCAATGTCCTGGAGAGTTTCCCCAATGTTTTCTTATAGTAGTTTCATAGTTTGAGGAGTTAGATAT
This sequence comes from Colobus angolensis palliatus, assembly GCF_000951035.1. Lineage (NCBI taxonomy): Eukaryota > Metazoa > Chordata > Mammalia > Primates > Cercopithecidae > Colobus > Colobus angolensis. Next base: position 276,651 of record NW_012114733.1, on the reverse strand, counting down.
GTCTTTAATCCATTTTGATTTGATTTTTGTATATGAGGATAGATAGTGGTCTAGTTTCATTCTGCATATGGATATCCAGTTTTCCCAGCACCATTTACTGAAGAGACTGTCATTTCCCCAATAGCATGTTATGGGCACCTTTGTCAAAAATGAGTTCACTCTGGATGTATGGATTTGCTTCTGCATTCTCTATTCTGTTCCATTGGTCTATTTTTATGCCAGGACCATGCCATTTTGGTTACTATACCTCTGTAGTATTATCCGAAATCAAGTAAAGTGATTCCTCCAGTTTTGTTCTTTTTGCTCCGGATAGCTTTGGCTACTCTGGGTCTTTTGTGGTTCCATATCAATTTTAGGATTTTTTAAAATTTCTGTGCAGAATGTTATTGATATTTTGACAGGGATTGCATTGAATCTGTAGATTACTTTAAGTATTATTGACATTTTAACAATATTTATTCTTCCAATTCATGAACATGGAATATCTTTCCATTTTTGTGTGTCCTTTTCAATTTCTTTCATAATATGTTTTATAGCTTTAATTGTAGAGATCTTTCACTTCTCTGGTTAAGGTAATTCCTAGGTATCTAATTTTATTTGTAGCTATTGTAAGTGGGATAACTTTTAAAATTCTTTTTTAGATTGCTCACTGTTGGCATATGGAAATGCTACTGATTTTCATAAGTTGATTTTTATTGCACAACTTTACTGAATTTATCAGTTCTAATAATGTTTTGGTGGAGTCTTTAGGTTTTTCCAAATATAAGATCATATTATCTGCAAACAAGGATAATTTGACCTCTTCATTTCCAATTTGAATGCTCTTTGTTTTGTTCTCTTCTCTGAAATTCTCTAGCTAAGACTTCCAGCACTATGCTGAACAACAGTGGTGAAAGTTGGCATCCCTGTCATGTTCTAGATCTTACAGGAAAGGCTTTCGGTTTTCTCTCTTTTAGTATGATACAAGCTGTGGCTTTTATTACATTGAGGTAGTTCCTTCTATACCCAGTTTTTTGAGATTATTTTTTGAGAAAGGGTCTTACTTCATTGCCCAGGCTGGAATGCAGTGGCGTGATCTCCTCACTGAAGCCTCGACCTCCCAGGCTGAAGCAATCCTCCAACCTCAGCTTCCTAAGTAGCTGGGACTACAGGTGTGTACCACCACACCTGGCTAATTTTGTATTTTTTTATAGAGACGGGATTTCACCTTGTTGTCCAGGCTGGTCTCCAACTCTTGGGCCCAAGCAATCTGCCCATCTCAGCCTTCCAAAGTGCTGGGATTACAGGTGTGAGCTACTGTGCCTGGCCCTTTGAGGGTTATCATGAAAGGAGATTGAATTTAATCAAATGCTTTTTCAGCATCAATTGAAATACTCATATGGTTTTTGTCCTTCATTCTGTTAATGTGATGTATCACATTGATTTGCATATGTTGAACCATCCTTGCATCCCTGGGGTAAATGCCATTTTGTCATAATCATCTTTTAAAAGTATTGTTGAATTTAGTTTGCTAATAAGTCAATTAAACCTCTTTTCTTTATAAATTACCCAGTCTCAGGTATTTCTTTATAGCAATGTGAGAACTGCCTAAAACATCCAGGGACCCTGACCTCAGGCCTTTAAGTTCAGCAGTGACCCTGACTCTGGTCTTCCATGTCACTTGGAGCAAAGCTCACTGATGACTTTTGTCCTACTCACCTTTTTGCATTTTTTTTTGGGTTTTATTTTTACATTGTCTAATTGGTATGTGTTTGGGGCAAAGGGAAGCTAAAGAGTAATCTTGACTGGATGGCTGTTGCACAGCCATTTTGCTATGATATTAATCTATTTATGACTACCTCTTTTCCTTATTTATTTATTTATTTATTATACTTTAAGTTCTAGGGTACATGTGCACAATGTGCAGGTTTGTTACATACATATACATGTGCCATGTTGGTGTGTTGCACCCATTAACTCGTCATTTACATTAGGCATATCTCCTAATGCTATCCTTCCCCCCTCCCCCTCCCCACAATAGGCCCTGGTGTGTGATGTTCCCCTTCCTGTGTCCAACTGATCTCATTGTTCAATTCCCACCTATGAGTGGGAACATGCGGTGTTTTGCTTTCTGTTGCGATAGTTTGCTGAGAATGATGGTTTCCAGCTGCATCCATGTCCCTACAAAGGACCCGAACTCATCCTTTTTTATGGCTGCATAGTATTCCATGGTGT
>NW_012114733.1:252227-273521 GCF_000951035.1 Colobus angolensis palliatus | reverse complement strand
CTCTGTTCTGTTCCATTGGTCTATATCTCTGTTTTGGTACCAGTACCATGCTGTTTTGGTTACTGTGGCCTTGTAGCATAGTTTGAAGTCAGGTAGCTTGATGCCTCCAGCTTTGTTCTTTTGGCTTAGGATTGTCTTGGCAAGACTACCTCTTTTCGAAAAAGATATCTGTTGTTCACAAAAAAGTGTTAAATTGTACATGTGCAAGATGTACAAAAGTCATCTATAGAACTCAACTCATTGCCTCCTAGAAATTCCATAGAACAACTCATTAAGGCATGAGAAAAACAGGGGAGGCATAAAAAGTGGAAACATTAATATATGCATGGGTACAACCAATAGAGCAGTTACATGATATACAAAGAATAAGCACATTTTTAGAGTGAAAGTGTTACCAGATTGGAAGTTGGAGTTCCAGGTTCTTCGTGTTGCAAATAAAGAATTGGAGGAGACACATAAATAATGACACCACAAGATTTATTCAGCAAAAAATGTTCCAGAGAGAGGAACAGGCTGATCTGCGAGTGGTATCAGCCCTGGGTTAACACAGCCTTTGTTCTTTTATACCCCCTTACTACTCTTGTTTAACTTTTAGGGAGGAGGTTGCCTATAATTGACATATCAGTTTTCTTGTTTTTCTCTCTCAGTGTGCCTGTGTGTGCTTGCCATTCCATAATTTTAAGCGTATGTATGATATGCACTCCATATGTATGGGCTTTAAGTAACTTATTATAATAAAAGGTTATCCTGAGGACACATTTTGCCCCTAATGCGCATGCTCTTCTTTCAGTGACTTTCCTGTTTCATTTTATACCAGATTTGTTTACTTGCAGAAAGCACTGGTTCATTGCTTCAGCTTCCTTATCAGATGGTGCCTTATGCTTGTTTTGCTGGGAACGGGCTGCTGGTTGATTTTCTGACTTCCTTCCCTATTCTCCTGCCTCAGTTCCGAGAGATGTGATCCCCATAAATCTCTATAGCTTGCTGAGGATTGAAGTTCTTTCTTCTATAGCTGCTTCCGGCTGAGTGGGACTGTTGACCCTACCTAACGGGGGACCACAGAACTCTCACCCTGCTCTATCCAGGGGGAAATTATGAAGTGTGGACTTATTTCTTGTATGATGATGTCTGGGACTTCAGGCAATACAGCCATTTGTCGCTTGATAGACTCTAAACAGGAAGAAATAAATCTGGTTAGCAAATTTACAGTGTAAGGGCCAAAAATGAACAATGGAAGAATTACAGTTAAGGGTCCCATAAAAGGGGCTATCCAACTTTTTGCAGTTATTTAAACAGAATTTAGGGTGTTTTGTGCAGGTCTTAAACTGGTTACATTAATTGCCTTAGTCAGATGTCCCAGTATCTTGCCTGAGGAGTTAATATAGAAACAACATTCTTCTTTTTGAAAAATGCATAATCCCTTCCGATTAGCTGCGAGGAGATCTAGCCCCCTCCTGTTTTGTAAGACAATGCCTGCCAGGGAATCTATATGTCGTTGTTCTTGGATAGCTGCTGTAATTTCTGCCAAAGCCTGTGTTTGCTGTAAAGACAACTGAAGAGAAAGTCCTGTTATTGCAGTTGCTAAAGGATGTAATACTACTGGAGCTGCCCTTTTTACAAATGCATGGCTGTGTCTTATATATACTAGCATTTGCATAAAACAGTCTTGGAAGTAAAGCAGCGATGCCACAAGTCCCTTTCCATTGACTCGGAAGACTCATGTACCCTGAATTTCCACATACGAAATACAACCCTTGCCCAGGGTCCAAAGATACTTCATATCCCCATGATGCTAGTTCCAAAGGTGTGTCTGAGCCACTAGAGGAAGTTCCAGTGAGTTGTTCCCATAAAAGTGTTCCAGCCACAGCAAGTTGTTCATTAAGCCTAGAGTGGAAAGATAAGCTGGGGTGGAATTTTACGAATGATCTTTGGACCCCCCAAGCCAAAGCTTGAGCTAGAGGCAAAGATGAATTGTTGATTAACACTGTGGTCCAACCAGTGGAAATACTGGAAGTATTGGTATTACTTGTATATTGAGGTCACCTTGGATCAGGATACTTAAGGAGGAGGAATTGGTTTGGTTTTCCTAGTTTGCAATATGAATTGATTTTTGTTTCTGAGAAATTGTAATGTTTCTCTTGATTTGTCCAACTGAGGACAACCTCATATAAACAATTGTTTAGGGATCCCAGAAAGGTCCCATTCATTCGGTGGGAAGTGAAACAAATTGGGAATTGGCTCTCTGAGGTCAGGTTGTGAAAAACCCTTACAGGATTTGGGGCATTTGTAAAATTTAAATTTCGGTTGTTTCTTATGATCTGAGATAAGACTGTTAGGAATAAGCTTTCCACAGCTGGACTGGGATATGTAGCTCCTGACTGGGTAGCAACAGTGACTCTTGCATTGACCTTGACTATCTCTTCTAGTGGTAATGGTAAAACTTCAGCTGATAGTGAGCCTGAGGTACAAATGTAACAGGAAGTTAAGTTAGTGCGACTAACCGTTGAATCTGTTTAAACACTTGGTATTGAGGTTGGACCCCCAATATTGGTGAAAATAGGATTATGGACATAAAAAATGGTTCCCTTGTGGGGGAAGCAAGCAGTTAAACGACAAATATATATAAATAACTAGGATTACTTATCCCACAGTAACTATGCAACACAGACACCAGCAAAGTCAGTAGGAATTTACTTATCTTTTGGATGCCCTTTAAACAGGTACTTCGGATCCTCCACAGGTTCACAGGGTAGTGATTGATGGGAGCTTCATGTTCCAGGTCTGGAGCTTTAGGTATTGCAGGTTTGAAAGCCTGGAAAGATGTATCCAAGTATTTAATCCTAACACATTAATTGCAGAGGGTGTGGTTATTATAACTGAAAAAGGTCCCTTTCATTGGGTTGTAGCTGTTGAGTGGGTGACCCCTCTTTAAGTATTCTATCTCTTGACCTAATCTTGGGTTGCTGGTTAGTTCCTGGTATGGGAAGCCTTTCAGTCTAGAACCTTTGTAATGCTTGTTGAAATTATCCCAGATTAATTAGGTATTTTATTAGCCCAGCTGTTTCTGGATTAGTTATTAGATCATTACTTAAGAAGGGTCTCCCATACAGCATTTCCTATTGGCTCATCTTTACTTTTGCCCTTGGGGAGTTACGGAATCTAAAAAGGGTATGGGTAGTAAACTGACCAAAGTTTCTGACGTTTCCTGGCATAGCTTAGCTAGTGCCCATTTTAAAGTTTGATGGGCACTATCAAACTCCAGGAAACCTCCAGGAAAGTAGAAACCTCCAGGAAAACTTTCTACTTTCTTGGAGGATTGAGGTCTCCATGCTGAACGCAAATAGTATTTAATTCTGAACACCTTAGCCACCCCTTGAGTTATCTGGGAGGCAAAGGATGGGCCGTTATCACTCTGGAGGCTTCAGGATAACTCAAACTGTAGAATTATTTATTTTAAGAGGACTTTTACAATTTCATTAGCCTTTTCTGTTCTTGTAGGGTAAGCTTCAACCTAGCCTGTAAAGGTATCTATCAGTATTAGCAAAAAACTTGTATCATCTGCAAGCAGGCTCATGGGTAAAGTCCAGATGCCAGTCTTCCCCAGGGTAAGTTCCCCTTCTTTGGACTGGTTCCATTAGCAGAGGCATTTTGTTTCCTGGGTTGTTAAATGCACACAGTAAGCAGGCTTGACAGACCTGCTTAACTACTGAGGCTAAGTTAGACCCAATAAAGACCCTGTTTGCCATGGCCAGCGTGGCATCTCTCCCCATCTGGAAAGAGTTGTGTAGGGTTTCTAATAACCTTCCACTGGGCTGTTTGAGGAATATGTATTTTTGATCCCATATACCACCAAGGTCCTTGTTTCTGTCCTCCTTGCTCCCTTATAACCTGTTCCTCCTGTGATGTGTATTCAGGTTATACTGGGGAATCACAGAAGGGAAGCAGTGCTAAGACTTTTTGAGATTGCACCTTGAGGTCCGCTGCTTTTGCTTGCCTGTCCACCTTTTGTTCCCTTGTACTATAGGAGCTAAGGCTTTTTGATACCCTCTACAAGGGATTATAGCCATGGCTTCTGGCAAATGTATTGCCTCCAACAACTGGAGAATTCCAGGCCCATGCTCTATGGGTGAGTGGTTCCTAGTTAGTAGTCCTTTTTCTGTCCAAATCGCAGCATGAGCCTTAACCACAAGAAATGCATATTTGGAGTCTGTATAGATATTCTGCTTTTTTCCTTTCCCCAATATCCAGACTCAGATAAGAGCAATTATTTCAGCTTTTTGTGCTGACATGCCCTGGGAACAGCAGTTGGACTTCAGTGATGGTGTTGTCATTTACTATTGTATATCCAGCCTAGCATTTCCCATTTGACACAAAACTGCTGCCATCTGTGAACCAGTCATCCTCTGAGTCTGGGAGTGGCCAATCTTTTAAATCAGGTCAGCTTAAGTATGTATGTGTGATGACCTGCTCACATGAATGACCAATTATTGGGCCTGTGGGCAGCAATGGAGCTGGATTCAGAGCATTACAGGTTTTAAGAATTACCTCTGGATTGTCTAGGAGTATAGCCTGGTACTTGGTTAACCTTTTCCTCATTATCCAACTATACCCTTTTATTTCCAAGACTGACTTCACCTGATGTGATGTTAAAACTTCCAGTGGTTGACCTAGGGTGATTTTAGTGTCTTCTTCCACTAAAATAGCAGTAACTGTTATTGCTTACAGGCAGCTTGGCCACCCAAAGGCCACATGTCCAATTTCTTGGAAAAATAGGCAGTTGGTCTTGTTCTGAACCCAATTTTTGGGTTAGCACACCCATAGCTGTGCCCTTTTCTGCCCTTCTTTTCTGCTACATACAAGGAAAAGAGCTTAGTGAGGTTTGGCATGCCAAGAATGGGGGCTTGACCAAAGGCCTGTTTTAACTTGACAAAGGCTTTCCTCACTTCTGAAGTCCATCCATTCTACTAACTCATTTTATGGCCCCCTTGTTGCTTCATAAAGGGGTTTTGCTATGAGCCCAAAAATTGATATCCATATCCTGCAGAATCCCACCGTTCCTAAAAAGGAACAGAGCTGTTGTTTGGTATAAGGGGGTCCAGACTGCATATGACTTATGGCTGTTCTGGGGATATCTGCTGGGCCCAAGGGTTTAGCATATAACCCATATATTGGACTTGTTGGAGGGTGATTTCAACTTTTTTCTTTGACATTTTGTATCCCCGTCTGCCAGGAAATTTAAGACTTTTACAGTATTTTAGTCAGATGCTTCCTGGGTTGGGCTACACACAAGAAGGTCGTCTATATATTGAGGTATGCTTCCCTTTTCCAATAATAAATCTCTTAGATCCCTTTACAGGGTTTGATGAGCAAAGAAATGGGTGCTATCCCAAAAACCCTGAGGAAGCACTGTCCAAGTGTATTGTTTTTCTTTGGTATCTGGATTTTGCCATTCAAAGGCGAAAAGATGTTGAGACTCTGGGGCCAGAGGAATGGAAAAGAAAGCATCTTTCAGTTTTAGGACCAAGAACCATTTTGCATCCTGTGGCACCTGAGCCAAGACAGTATATGGATCTGCCACCAATGGATGGATAGGGATAACAGCTTCATTGATTATTCTGAGATCTTGTACTAGCTGATATTCCCCTGAAGTTTTTAAGATGGATAAAATGGGAGTATTACAAGGTGAATTTGCAAGGCTTTAAAAGTTCATGAGTTAGCAATTCCCGAATTATGGGCCTCCAGCTTGATTGGATATGACTTTTGGTTGGGAAAATAGCTGGAGTCTTTTAAAGCTGTATTTTGACTGGCTTTGCCATTTTGGTGTTCCCTGGTTTCTCAGTATACCAAGCTAGTAGGTTGATCTGTTTGTTAATGGGGTCTAGGACACTGTTTATTTCCCTAACTGTCATCAATCCTGCTGGGCAGTGTTTATATTGTAGTAAATCACCTATTTGAACCATGGTATCTGCCCCCAACAAGAGGTCTGGGCAGCTTGATATTACTAGAAACTCCTATTGGAAAATTTGCTTCTTGAATTGACAAGTTAAAGGAGGAGCAAAGCATCTCATTTTTGGCTTCCCCTCCATTCCCATAACATTCATGGACTGGGAGGAAAGTTTCCCTGCATAAGCAGTAAGGACAGAGTAATTTGCCTCTGGGGTCTTTGAAAATGGTAGGCTTTTAGTATAGGGCCATGAAGGCTTGCACATATGGTATTTCTGACCATTTGCCTTGTCTCTTACAAAATAGATCTAATTGGAGGATGGTGTCATAATTGAGACTCCATTGGCCATTGCTCTTGACTCCCTAGCTGAAATTGAGGCCAAAAGGTGTTACAATAAAATATTAGGCATTTCTTTCACAGGTTTCAGGGTCAAACTGATTGCAATGATTGAAGATGCTGCCAAGAGGGGAGTCAGACAGGACTGAGGGAGTGTTTCCCATGACTACTCTGTGGAAAAGAAGAAGGGAGTCTCATAGGTTCATGAGTTTACATCTAGAAACTAAAACAATTTAGATCTGATCCCTCATTATCCAGGTGGTTGGCCCTCATCTTTGGGCTGATGCTAACTCTTGGGCTCCCCACAGACAGTTACCTATTGCCCTGGCCCTTTGGGTTTGGGGGATATCTCTAATTGGTCTAAACATGATATCCCAACACAAATGAAGAAAAAAAATTAAAACAGACAGCAAGGCCGGGCATGGTGGCTGGCTGGGCATGGTAGCTCACACCTGTAAATACCAGCACTTTGGGAGGCCAAGGTGGGCAGATCACCTGAGGCCAGGAGTTCGAGACTATCCTGGCCAACATGGTGAAACCCTGTCTCTACTAAAAATACAAAAATTAGCCGGGCGTGGTGGCGGGCGCCTGTAATCCCAGCTACTCAGGAGGCTGAGGCAGGAGAATTGCTTGATCCCGGGAGGCAAAGTTTGCAGTGAGCTGAGATCACACCACTGCACTCCAGCCTGGGCGACAGAGTGAGACTCCATCTCAAAAACAAACAAACAAACAAAAAACAAAAAAAAACAAGCAGCAAATAATGTAATAATTATAGCCGCACAAACATGCACCTCACTGTTGCAGGGACTGATCTTGTACCCGGTGGAACTTATCTGTTCCATTCCCCAATCAGGTTATCCTGTCACGTTGAGGCAGGAATTTAAAGAAAGAAATAAGTTTTGTACTGCATTTACTCATTCTAAGAATAGTAACAAGCAAGGCTATAGGAAAGTCATGGTGACCTAGTCTAAGAAGCCAGGAATGAGCTCCAAACACCCCCGAGCAATGGTTAAGAAAAACAAATTCCTTTACTGTTTCTCTTTCTTTAGACCATTAATTATGACTATTTTTGCCTGTGTTTAGCAAGATTTGTAGGTTCCTGTTTTTCTTTTGACACAGCTGCAAGGCCACTAGCTAAGCAAAGCCACAAGTTATGTGAAGTCAGCAGTTATGCTATAGATTATGAAACCTGTCACTGTATGATTTACTGCCTTGGTTCTGCTTCCGTAGTTTAGCCTATATAAGCCAAGCTCTGTCTTTGTTCAGGGCTCAGCTTTTTGGATGCAAATCCACTGAGCTGGTGCACACCTTAATATTAAGTCTTCTTGCTCTACCCATTGGTCTCTCTGATCCTCTGCTTTCCCACAACAATGGTAGTCTTCAAGTGGCCGGTGCCTTTTTGGCTCTTAACTGCCAAATCCGTGCCAGCAAAAGGCAGCTTTAAACCAAAGTGAAAGAGCTGAAGCAAAAAAGAAAGAAAATAAAAAGTCCCAGTTCTTTTGGGCTTACCTCCTGGCTGGCTCACCAAAATATTTTACCAGATTGGAAGTTGGGAGTTCCAGGTTCTTGGTGTTGTGAACAAAGAATTGGATGAGACTCACAAATAACCACTCCACAAAATTTATTAAGCAAAGAATGTTCCAGAGAGAGGAACGGGCTGATTTTCAAGTGGTGTCAGCCCTGGATTAAAATAGCCTTTGTTCTTTTATGCCCGCTTCCTACTCTTCCTTAACTCTAGGAAGGGGATTTCCTATAATTGTCATATCCGTTTTCTTGTTGTTTTTCTCTCTTAGTGCGCCTGCGTGAGTTTGCCATGATTTTAAGTGTATGTACGATATGCATTCCATATGTATGAGCTGGTCAGTCTTCTGACTTCCTTCCCTATTCTGCTGCCTCAGAAGGCCTACTTGGGAGAAAAGTAAACAGTAAAGAATGAAACTCCCTCTGATCGTCTGGGAAATTTTCAGGGGAGAAATGGAATTCTAGGATTTTACTATGTGTTTTCCATCTGTGAGTGGGACCATAACAGTTTATTTCAATTTAATTCCACTCACAAATGTTTTGCTGAGTAAAATAGTCTCTGACTCAAGGAATTCACAGTTGGGGGCGGCAGGGAGAGACAGGTCAACAAATGATTGTATTTTGATGGATGAATTCCATGGATCTACACAGAGCCTCAGGGAGATACTATTGTGGAACAATTAATTGCATTGGGTGGTTGTCAGGAAAAGTTGCAGAGACAACCTGATATCTGCGTTTGGGGATTACGTGGTGAGCAGGTGTTCACCTTGCAAGTGAAGACTACTCCGCTGCAGGATCTGGTACTGGGGCGGCGTTTTCGCCGCATACGCAGTAGGAGATCCACACCTCCCGCCGACAGGAGTAAGAGGATGCCAGCTCAGGCACTAGCTGAGGTTTGGCATTTGACGGCCGCGGGCGCCGACCTCCAGGGGGCGCCGTGGGCTCGCGCTGTCCGGGCCGTTGCATTTCCGGGCACTGGGGCGCCGCCATCGTCGCCAAGCGCGTCCCCGCCGCGAGCCGCGCACCGTCCGCCGCTCCCGTTACCAGGGTGACCGCGGCGCCTCCTCCGTGTCGGCCCCGATCGTCCCTCCGCGCCATTTTCAAACTGCCCTAGCGCCGGAGCCCGTGCCTGGGCGGAAGGAGCTAGTGGGGGAAATCGAGGCCCGAAGGCAATGCGGCTGAAGCTGCCGGTGAGTCCGGCCGTGGGAGCGAGGGGACCAGCTGCGGCGGTGGTGGCGCCTTCGCCTTCTGGGCGGTACCCGGGGGCCGGGCTCGGGCGCTGCCGGGAGGCCGCGCGGCCGCGGGAGGAAGTGAGGCCGGGCCGGGTCGGACCGGGTGGGGAGGGGCGCGGGGACTCTTCCCATCCACCCCGCCCCCACACCTCCTTCGTGTCAACACCCGACGGTAAAGTTGCAAACCGGAGATTGGCCGGAGGAGAGCTTGGGCCGGCTTGTTACGGAGCGTCAGTGTAGGCCGTGCAGACAGGCTTGCTGTTGACCAATGGTTCGATTTAAACATTAAAATGCCGTCTCAGTGTCACAATCATCCATGCTCTTTGTAACAAAAATATCCCAAAGTGTAGGACGACAGCCTTTAATTAACCTTCACCCAGCTCCTTTGAAGCCTCTCCACTGCTTTCCAGCCTTTACTACTTTGAGTTCAATACGAAAAGACTCCGAGAGAACCACAGCTAACGGGTTTCTTTGTTGTTTGCGGTTTGGTTTTGTTTTTTTAACCCCTGTGCACACGTACATACAGCATTAAATGTACTGGTTTTCAGACGCCAACCCCCAGATACTTCTACACATATATGTATGGGTGACTCCCAAACCGAACCTTTTATGTTGCTTTGCTAGAAACTTAGAGTATAGCCACCATATTTGGATGGGGATTACGGGGAAGGCAACAGTTCATGGGTGGGGACGGCCTAACATGTTTCTGTCTGGGAGGATTTTAATCTGTCCTGTGTATTGAGGCCCTGCCCATGATTTATTGATTCGTATTCATTCTCATTCCCTCCCCTCCAAAGCAGGATGTGAGGAGGTATTATCTGTGGGTAACTGGAGTTGGTAGCAAAGAGGGGAAATGTTTTGAGTGGTGCACCCCTTTAAGTTTACACCCTGCTAGCAATACACCTGGATTTGTCAGGTGTATTTCTGATGTTTGCAGGAATTTCCCTAAAAACCCTGCATCACTTAGGTGTCTCTTGTGGAAGGAACCTGGGAAATCCATTAGGAAGCGATTCAAGAAAAGTTAACAAGAGCAAAGAGAAAGATATACAGAAAGGAGTCACCAAGGAGAGTGACTGATTTAGAAATGATTTGGTAAGTTGAGGAAGCATGATACAGAAACCAGAGTGCTGGACCGGGACTCAGGAGACCTGGTCTCTGATGACTGCCCGCCTACTTTGTGGCCCTGTGGGTTTGGAAGAGTTACTTCCTTGAGGCAGCCTTTCCTCATGTTTAAGTAGGGATGTTATCATTGGTCTTTCTCCCTCACAGGGTAGTTGTGAGGATCGGCTTTTACATGTATGCTCTTGCATGTAACGCATTTTTAATATATTGTGAAGAACAACAGATGTAAAACAAAATTTTTATTTGGCTTAGAAATATGAGTACCATGACTGCAGTTAGTTAGCAAAGGTTAGAAAAGAGCAAAGTTTCTAAAGAAATGATCTTTGGGCTGAGCGTATTGGCTCACACCAGTAAACCTAGCACTTTGGGAGGTAGAGGTGGGAGAATACCTTGAGCTCAGGAGTTGGAGACCAGCCTGGGCAACATAGTAAGACCCTCTCTCTAAAAAAGGTAAAAATAAAAATTGAAAAAAAGAAATGATCTTTGGATAACTGCATTTTAGGGCAGATTGATAGGAATATATTTATAAATATTTAAAAAGACAAAGATAAGAACTTGAACAGAGGTACTTATGTGTGTCTTTTTTTTAAATTGAAGTGAAATCTACGTGGTGAAATGCATAGAGCTTAAGTGTACTATTTGAAAAGTACATTGTCTAAATGTATACACTTGTGTAACCACTATCCCAATCAATGTAATATTTTCATTACCCTAAAAAGTTGTCTCTTAACTCTAACAGGCAATCTGCAGCTGCCTCACCTCCCCAGACATCTGTTTTAATTTCTGACCCCATAGTTTAATTTTACTTGTTCATCAACTTCATATAAATGGAGTCATACAGTATATGTCTGGTTTCTTTTGCTCAAATAATGTTTTTCAGATTCATCCATGCTGTTGATGTATATCAGTAGTTTCTTTTATCCCTTAATATTGCATTGTATAAATATATCATAGTTTATGCCTTCTGCTGTTGATGGGGGTTTAGGTTGTTTCCAATTTGGGGCTACTATGAGTAAAGCGCCTGTGAACGTTCTTGTAGAGTCTTTTTGTGGATATTTTTTATTTCTATAAATACCTGGGAATAGAATCACAGGGTTATAGTCTAGAAGTATGTTTAACTTTATAAAAAACTGCCAGACTTTTTCCAAAGTGATTTTACACTCCTGTTAGCAGTGTGTGAAGATTCTAGTTCCTCCAGATCTTTGTCGACATTTGCTATTGTCGGTCCTTATAATTTTAGTCATTCTAGTTTAGGATAAATTGCACCTTGTTGTTTTAATTTGTATTTCCATATTGACTACTGTTGAGCACCATTTCACATCATTATTCCCATTCAGACACCTGTGCAAGGTGTCTATTTGAGTCTTTAGCGCAACTAAATTTTAGTTTTAGCCCAAATTAATGTTCTTATTGGGATGTTTGTCTTACTATTGTGCTGTAAGCGTTCCTTTTATATTCCCTATACAAATCCTTTGTCAGATATTGTGAATATTTTCTCCCACTCTTTGGTTTGCCTTCTCTGTTTTCTTGAGTATTTTGATGAGGAGACATTTTAAATTTTGATGAAGTCCAGTTTATCAAATTTATCTTTTATGTTTAGTGCTTTTAAAAGAGGCCTCTCTAAGAAGTCTCTACCTACTTCAGGCTTAGGAAAAATCTTTGTTTTCTCTTAGAAGCTTTAGTATTTTAACTTTTACATTTAGTTGTATGAAGAAGTATTTATTTTAATGCAGCAACAGGCATATCATAAGCATTGGCTTTAAATCTGAATTTTCCAGAAGGCTACCTACCTGAAGAAAAACAAAAAATAATTGCTTCATATTAAAATAATTTTTTCTTCTTATTGTGAAACAACGATCATAGCTATAAGAAGATAACGATGTTTCATTCTTTTCTCTCAGGACTTTAATTTGTGGAAGTGAATAAAACTTGTTTTGGAAGTACAAGATGACTACAGCTGTAGAAAGAAAGTATATTAATATTAGGAAAAGACTGGATCAGCTGGGATACCGCCAGACTCTGACAGTAGAGTGTTTACCTTTGGTAGAAAAACTTTTCAGGTAAAGACAAAAATACAGTTTTAAACCTGTGTGATCCCTAATCCACTTAACTCATTTCTGATTGAACTTCATGCTTCGGTAAAGAAAAGGGTAGCTTTTCGGAAAGTCTTTCAATCATGAAGCTCATCTGTTTTTTCCCTGCCATCAATCCAGGCCTTACACATTGCAGAACTATAAAGGTCACCGCTCATGCTGTACTGTTCAAAGTCAACGTTTCTGAGGGTTTTCTCTGTGAACAGAATTACTGTTTTTTGGGTATGTGATATAATTGAGAGACACTTCTCCCTTAAGTTCCTTTTTTTTTTTTTCCCCTGAAGTTCTTTGTCTGCTTCACTGGTCTTCAAGTACAGTCATGGATAGTTTCATGACAGTGACACGTTCTGAGAAACATGTCATTCATTAGGTGATTTTGTCGTTGTACCGACATCATAGGGTGTGCTTACACGAATCTAGATGGTATAGCCTACCACAAACCTAGGCTATATGGTCTATAACCTATGGCTCTTAGGCCACAGACCTGGACAGCATGATACTATACTGAATACTATAGGCAGTTGTAACACAATGGTGCCTATTTGTATATCTGAACATATGTAAACATAGAAAAGGTATTGTGTTGTGCTACAGTGTTACAATGACCAGGATCTCCTGAGGCAATAGGAATTTTTCAGCTCCCCCCATTATAAATCTTACAGAACTACTTTCCTTCCTATATGTGGTCTGTCATTGACCAAAATGTCATTATGTGGTACATGACTGTATTTTAAGCCTCTTTAGAAATATGTTTTTAGTTATTAGAAAGTTAATGAAATATTTCCTGGTATTTAAATTTTCTGTTCTTTTAGCGACTTAGTTCATACAACAGAGAGCCTTCGGCAATCAAAATTATCTGCTGTGAAAGCTGAAAAAGAAAGTGCCAATTATGATTTTGTTTTGGAACCCTATAAACTTGAAAATGCAAGATTGAGTAGAGAAAATAATGAATTATACCTCGAGTTAATGAAACTGAGAGAACATTCGGACCAACATGTTAAAGGTAAGTGAAAATTTGATAATTTTTAAAATGCAATGTCTTTGTCCTTTTTGTTTTAGAAGGAAAGGCTAATGTCTAATTTTAAAACTATCGATTAGAAAATGTAGTAGTCCTACAGCTGGATGGTGTGTGCCTATAATCCCAGCTACTCGGGAGTCTAAGGTGGGAGGATTGTTTGAGTCCAGAAGTTTGAGACCAGCCTAGGCAACATAGTGAGAACTTGTTTCAAAAAAGAAAAGAAAATATGGTAGTCCTTCTGCTAATAGCCCCTGAAGTACTATAGGGTATGTTGAAGAATTCCTGAGAAGGAAAATAAATGTGCATTATATAGCTATGGTAATCACTATATGTGGATTACATTTTTAGAATTAAAATTTTAGAATTAAAATTGCCATAGGGATTATTAAATGCTGGATTTGAAGAAATGTTCTTGAAACAACTTTTGTTTTTCCCTTACTGAAAATAAAAGTAGTAAATAAGGTGAGAGCCATGCATTATGCTGACAGTCTTTGAGCTGTCAAGTAGAATAGGATGATTTCAAAGGTACTAGGGAAAAGATAATTATATGGTTATCTTAGTATGAATTTTTCTTATATTAAGTAGAAAACTTTATCTAATCCATGGTATGAATTGGTAATCCTTTAGCTTCAGACCCAATTTACTGGATCAAAAGCTATGATGTACATTAGGCTCATACAATAGCTGCAAAATGAAGATTCCCTTTTGTGCTTAGTGAGTTATTTGCAGTTTTGTTAATAATAGTAGAAGGAATACGTTTCTACTAAAGCATGCGTAAGAAGCAGGTGGAGACTTTTAAATTGATACGACTTTTTGTATTTTGTGAAATGGAAAACCTTCATTGGATTTCTTGGTCTTTAAAATAGTCTGAATCTTTTTCATTTTAAGAGTTGAAAACTTCATTGAAGAAGTGTGCACGTGAAACAGATGATCTGAAATTTCTGAATAACCAATATGTTCATAAACTCAAACTGTTGGAGAAAGAGAGCAAAGCTAAGAATGAAAGAATTCAACAACTTCAAGAAAAGAATTTGCATGCTGTAGTACAAACTCCAGGTAAATCGATTCCTTCTCAAGGCAAATTGTACACATTTAATCTTTTAACGATGTTAACGTCATTGACTAAAATAGGACTTTGGATTGTATTTTCATGCTTAGACTTTAGTGTTTGAAAATATATATTGAATAGACCATAAACTTCTTATTTATTTCTAATGATCTGGGTAGTAATTTATATGTGTGCTTAGAAGTGTATGTAGTGTTAGTTACTCAGATACAAGTAGTCTAACTTTAATGCCCAGAGCTTTCTCTAATCAATATTTTAAATTCTTTTTTCTATTATTATTATCATTATTATTTTAGTTGTAAAAGTAATTCATACTCATTAAAGAATTTGGAAATTATGTACTTTCTTAGTTTATTTTACTATTTTTAGCATTATGCTCAGTAGTTATAGAGCAAGAAAAAGAAATGATGGGTCCAGGTGCGGTGGCTCACCCCTGTAATCCCAACACTTTGGGAAGCTGAAGTGGGCAGATCATTTGAGCCCAGTTTGAGACCAGTGTGGGAAACCCCATCTCTACCAAAAATACAAAAATTAGCTGGGCATGGTGGCGCAAGCCTATAGTTCCAGCTACTTGGGAGGCTGAGGTGGGAGGATTGCTTGAGCCTGGGAGGCGGAGGTGGCAGTGAGCTGAGAGTGTACCACTGCACTCCAGCTTGGGTGATAGAGTGAGACCCTGTCTCAAAAAAACGAAACGATGGGCCACATCCAGAGTTGGTGATTGTTCAGCAGGTATGGGTTGGTGGAAGAATCTACAATATTAGTGACAAAATCATTAAGATAGCTGAACCATGGGATCAAGATTATGAAATTAAGTGAGTAACAGGTGGCTGCTGGTTTGTGGGACTAGGTCAAGACAGATTAAAGAGCATGGTGAGTACCAAAAGTAATTTGTTTGCTATGAAGATTACAGTCAGGATGGAATTTTGGAGTTGAAGAACTAGAAGCCAGCAGAGTTCTGAGTGATGACAAAGGCCAAAGTGTAGTCATTTTATTGTGTGCCTGAGGTTGAGGGGAGAGGAAACTCCTGAGAATGGACAGATTAGAACTGTGAAGGCAGGGTGGGGGAAGACTCAGTGGACCCTGAGATAGTTTAGTAAATGAGATAGATGGACACGGGGACTGTGAGCCAAAGGCAGAAGAGATGGAGAAAAGTGGGAGTCAACCTTGAAAGTAACTAGAAGATTAAGCCTAAAAAGAGGATAAACAGGTTTCCTGAGGAAAGAATGGGATAGACTCCAGAGAGATTCAAGATGTGTAATCAATATAGTGACTAAGTGTAGATTTGGGAAGCAGAGGAATTCTCAGACTTCTCTTTCGAGTGAATGGGTAGGTGGAAGGTGATACTATTTCTTAAGTTAGAGAATGTGGGAAGCAGAGCAGGAGTCCACTTTTGGATGTGTGGAATATGCTATACCCAGAAAACATGCATGTCTAAATTTTTGGCAAACAGTGGGATATGTAGATCTGTTCTCAAAAGTGTGGGCCCTGGTGGAGATGCAAATTTGAGAGTCATTGGAGTCTCATGGTAATTGAAGCTATGGGTGTAGTAAGAATTATCTACTGAGATTATGTAGACTGGAAAGAGAGGAGACCCAGAGTCAGATGCTAGGGAAGTTGGTATTTAAGGGACAGGTGGAAGAAGACGGTTTCTGAAATAAACTGAGGAGCCACCAAGGAGGAAAACCAGGAGGTAAAGAAAGAAGGAATGGTTAGCTTTGTTCAGGTGTGTCAATAAGCAGGTCATTTTAATACCCTTGGCCCAGTTTTCTTATCCTTAAAACTCCTTTTGTATACTCCTACTTCTGTAGGAGTATACAAAATTTGTTAGAATTCTAATGAGACAAAATTGTGAATTATGTTTGTTCTTCACGGGGATCTTCTAGTTTTTCAAATATACTTCTAATCTTGGCAAAATCCTTAAAAAGATACATTGTCTGTGTATTTTTGACCAAGACAAGATCTATCTAGCCGTAAGAAAATTTAGTCCTACTACTTGTAAAGATTAAGAAAACATTCCCTCCTAATTCAGGTTATAGTTTGGCTTTATATTACAGATGACATTCCGTTCATTCTAAGTTTGCTACTTACGATTTCAGTTATCTGCTATGTTGATATTACTTAATAAGCATGCGTATTTTAGTTCTCACTGCCAGTTTTCTGCTAGTGATAATTTCTTGAGCTCATAGTAGTGAACACCACAGGCACATTCAGCTTTTTTTTTTTGAGATGGAATTTCACTCTTGTTGCCCAGGCTGGAGTGTAGTGGCACGATCTCGGCTTACCGCAACCTCTGCCTCCCGGGTTCAAGCGATTCTCCTGCCTCAGCCTCCCAAGTAGCTGGGATTATAGGTGCCCGCCACCACGCCCAGCTAATTTTTTTGTATTTTTAGTAGGGAGGGGGTTTCACCATGTTGGCCAGGCTTGGTCTCGAACTCCCAACCTCAGGTGATCCACCAGCCTCGGCCTTCCAAAGTGTTGGGATTACAGGCATGAGCCACCGTACCCGGCCATATTCAGCTTTTAAACTTGCCAAAGTCTTATCCCCATCTAGTGGACAGACATATTAAGCCTGGGCATATATGCCAAGCATGCAGGCATATAAAACTTGTTTGATAACCATGTCCTGTTGAGGTTTTTAGGAATGCATTGTTTAGTTAAAGATCAGGGTGGATATTTACATATTGATGGAGAAAATATTTTATCAATATGTATTATGAACTGTAGCACACTTTATAACCAAAAGGCTAACCTGAAATATTTAGTTGTAAGACATGGTTTTGTTTCTTCTTAATTTTTTAGGACACTCATTTTTTTTAGGTGGCAAGAAAAGAAGTATTGCTTTCAGGCGCCAGCGTATGCAAATTGATGAACCGATTCCTCCCTCTGAAGTTAGTTCATATCCGGTTCCTCAACCAGATGACCCTTACATTGCAGACCTCCTACAAGTGGCTGATAACAGGTGCATTAAATAATTCTTTCTTGGCTTGAGTTAATTGAGCACTCAGTTAGCTCTAAGTTTCTTGATAAGAGAGCTTTTTGTCTTGTTAACTGTTGTCGCTCCAGTGTCTAGCACAGAACTTTGCACAGGCACTCAGTAAATACTTTCAGATTGATATAAAATGTTTTTACTTGTTTTGAAACTTTGATCAAGTAGATCGTATATCTAAGGTTTCTGTTCACACTGGTTTAAAAATAGTTTAGTGCCATCAAGAACCTGTTTAAGTAGAGCTGCTTTGACATTTTGTGTCATCTCCAAGTAAGAGGTATCTTTTGCAGGAATCTTTATTACTTCAGATTTATGTCAACTGCCAGTTAAATATGAACAGATTTGTAACTGGATTTGAAATTCCTTTTTTAATGCTTTCTCTAGCTCTGTGTTTATATTTCCTTACATTTGAATCATATATAAATTCCATTTGATTGAAACGTTATTAAACGTTTCCTGGGCAAGGCACTGTGTAAGTAAGTGTTCTGAGGATAAAAAAGATGAAGAAGATGGTGTTTCTGCTTTTGAGAAGTTTGTAGTCAAGTACTAGAGATGAGACGAGAAATTCACAAAACATCATTAAGAAAATTCTAAGAGGCTCAAATTATAAATTCACAAAACACCAGTAAGAAAATTATAAGAGACTCAAAGGATGAGCACTAGTCTCCATGATAATAGCTGGAGACTATTGGAAATAGTTCATGCAGGTAGCTTTTTATTTTGTAGATTATGCAGAGAATGTGGGGGATTTTATTAATCTCAGTTGATCAATCTAAAAGAGATCACTGGGACCAGGTGCAGTGGCTCACACCTGTTAATCCCAGCACTTTGGGAGGCTGAGGCAGGAGGATTGCTTGAACCCATGAATTCGAGACCAGCCTGGGCAATATAGTGAGACCTTGTCTCTACAAAAAAAATTAAAAATTAGCTGAGCATAGTGGCATGCACCTGTAGTCCCAGCTACTTAGGAGGCTGAGGTAGGCAGATCACTTGAACCTAGGAGGCAGAGGTTGCAATGAGCTGAGATTGAACCACTGCACTCCAGCCTGGGACACAGAGCAAGACCCTTTGAGCTACTGATTAGGATCTCTTCACTCAGTTGTCACACAGTATTTTTATATAGTTATTTGACCTTAAGTGGGAAGTGTTTTGTTTATAATCTAGGAATTTTCAGACAATGTGTTAGTATTATTTAGGGAATTATTTGGGCTGCGTAAGTGACGTTCGTCTGTTTTAATTGTCCTGTTTAATTTATATATGCACATTTTGTTGGTATTCAGAGTCATTCATGCATTTATATGAGTGCAGCTGCATGCATACTCTTCTCCTAAACCTAGATTAGTAGAAAATGTTGGTTCCAGTTAACATCAAGTACAAGCCGTATCCAGCCTCATTTACTCCACCCCATGGAAAATCTCTTTTAAAAACAGACCTGGGGCTGAAAGCACTGTGGCTCACGCCTGTAATCCCAGCATTTTGGTAGCCCGAGGCAGGAGGATTGCTTAAGCCCAGGAGTTCAAGATCGGCTTCGGCAATGTGGAAAAACTCTCTCTCTACAAAAAATTTAAAAATTACCCAAGTGTGGTGGCATGTGCCTATGGTCTCAGGTACTTGGGAGGCTGAGGTGAGAGGATTGATGGAGCTGTGGAGGTTGAGGCTACAGTGAGCTGTGATCAGGCCACTGGATTCTAGCCTGGGTAACAAAGGAAGGCCCTGACTCAAAAAAGAAAAAAAAAGCAGACCTGGCTTCAGGCTTTGTCTTTCCAATATGAAAATAGATTATGTCATAATGTACCTGAACAATTCGGGTAATTTGGACAAAATCTTGATTCTGTTAGAATTAACACGTTCCAGAAGGAATAGGTTTTTTGCTGTAGTTACATATGATCTTTCTCTCCAGAGTTTCAAAGTAGTATTAGACAATACAGGGTTAGGGACAGTAAACACATTTTAGTTTCTTATTTCACTTACTAAGCCTGTGAATTTTGGAGTAAACCTCAGTTTTCTAAACCTAAGAATTGGCAGCAGTACCTCAAAGAATTTTCCTGGGGATCAAAATGCAATAGTGAGGTATTTCTTGCACAGTGTATCTGAGTTACAAATTATTTTCTACTCAGTTTTAAATCTATTCTTACAAACCAACTCTCCATGATGATGTACTATATTTTATGTTGACTTGGGGACCCTTTGGCACAGTACGTCCTACCTCTTTGAGAAGCTGAAAGTATAGAATTTATGAAATAACACATCTAGCTTCGTTTCTTATTTTGTTTTTCCTAACACAAGTATCTTGGCATTAATTTAAAGTGCTTTTCAGGATTCAAGAACTTCAACAGGAAGTCCACCAGCTACAAGAAAAGTTAGCAGTGATGGAAAGTGGGGTGAGCGATTATAGCAAGCAGGTAGGATTTTTATTTACTTGCATAGTAGAGATTGAGATAGGTATGCTGTGATTGTAAATAGAATTGGGTTATATTTGAAATTACTGATACT
Source organism: Colobus angolensis palliatus (assembly GCF_000951035.1). Taxonomy (NCBI): domain Eukaryota; kingdom Metazoa; phylum Chordata; class Mammalia; order Primates; family Cercopithecidae; genus Colobus; species Colobus angolensis. The sequence goes on along the minus strand of NW_012114733.1, from coordinate 253,710 downwards.
GAGTTTTTATATAGCTTTTATCTTTTTCATCAGATTTGTTAATAGAGTTAATAGCTGTAATAGCTTAGGTGGCTTTACTTACTTAGTCTGTCTCTTCAAAAACTTTAAAAATTAGCCAAGTGTGGTGGCATGTGCCTATGGTCCCAGGTACTTGGGAGGCTGAGGTGGGAGGATTGATGGATTGAAGAGCACTTATTTACTCCATTCCCTTCACTATTCATTGAGGTGAATAGTAGTTTTTGTTTGGTTTTTCTTTTAGCTGAATCATTTATCTCCCCAAATATAATTTTATAACCATATTACTGTTTTCATTGAAGTGTGCTATGTTTTACAATTGTACTTTTGCAATTTTTCTACTCTTTTTATAGATTTTTTGTCTTTTGTCAGGAAGATCAGGGCATCAGTCTCTTAGAAAGTTACTCTTTTGTGTTGCCATGTTTTTTTTTGTTTTGTTTTCTCTACAAGCACTAGTCCTCATACAACAGTTTTCTGAAGAATCAGGAGAATTAGTAGATGCAGAGTTGTATTATAACCATAGCGAGCTTTGTCTTTTCATAATTTCTATTAATGTCTTGGCTAAATTCTGATTTGGGTAATTACAGGCTTGTTTTCTTAATATGCGTCCTGAAGGTTAAATTGGGTAACACGTTTTTCATTTTCTGCATTGACTGCATTTTTTTTTGAGTGATCTGCACACACAAATATAGATGTAACTTAGGTGTTGGTATGACTAAATCTTTAAAAGTGTTTTGAAGATTAGTTGGATAAAATGGAGTTAAGGAAAATCGACCAGGTGTGGTGGCTCATGCCTGTAATCCTAGCACTTTGAGAGGCCGAGGTGAGTGGATCACTTGAGGTCGGGAGTTGGCGGCCAGCCTGACCAACATGGAGAAACCCCATCTCTACTAAAAATACAAAATTAGCTGGGCATGGTGGTGCATGCCTGTAATCGCAACTACTCGGGAGGCTGAGGAAGGAGAATCGCTTGAACCTGGGAGGCAGAGGTTGTGGTGAGCCGAGATCATGCCATTGCACTCCAGCCTGGGCAACAAGAGCGAAAACTCCATCTAAAAAAAAAAAAGAAAAAAAGAAAAATTCCGTCTTCTGAGAAAGTCACCTTGTCTCAACTTTCTATCTCTACCTTTAAAATTAGCCATATTTGTACTAAGGCTGTCTTAAGACTTAGTGGGCAGGGTATTGTTCATCCTATTTAAGGCTGAGTTGCCTGTGCTCTTGACCCCATTTCGTCTTTTTTCCTTAGGACCTTGCTTTAATCAATTATTCTTTTTTTCTTTAATAAGTACTTGTATAACCACTTTACAACGATTAATTTAATCTTCATAACAATCCTGTGAAGACATACTTCTATTGTCATAGCTAACATCCCTTTTCAAAAACTCTTTTTTTTTGAAATGGAGTCTCGCTCTGTCGCCCAGTCTGGAGTGCAGTGGCATGATCTCGGCTCACTGCAAGCTCCGCCTCC
>NW_012114733.1:234286-252157 GCF_000951035.1 Colobus angolensis palliatus | reverse complement strand
TTTGTTATTTTTTAGTAGAGACGGTGTTTCACCATGTTAGCCAGAATGGTATCGATCTCCTGACCTCGTGATCCTCCCACCTCGGCCTCCCAAAGTGCTGGGATTACAGGGGTGAGCCACCGCGCCCAGCCAAAAAACTCTTTTAACTACCTCTTCCTCTTGAGGATTCCTTCTCCCTCTCTATGCATACTTCTCCAAAGACTGTCTTACTTGATAGCTCCATTTCTGTCTCTGCTTCTCCACCTCCTGCTCACTCCTTAACCTACTGTAGTCTGTCTTCTGCACTCACTAGTCTAGTTAATTACATCAGTAACATTAATTGTTAGAGCCAAAAGGATACTTAAGGGTCTATTTTCTTGAGCTACTCTGTGGTAGTTGGTAGTATTGATAATTGCTCTTTGAAACTTTTCCATGACTTCATTTTTTTCTAGTTTTCTTTTTTTAAAGCCTATTATAATTGGTTTTTTTGGTTTGTTTCACCTGTCCACTCCCTGAAATATTACTGTTTTCCTGAATTCTGTCTTTGACCCCTTCTTCTCTTCTGTATCTTTTTTCTCAAGTGTCCTCATTGCTCTCTTGGTTTAAAATATTGCCTGTGTATTGATGACTCCTCCATCTCTCTCTGGCTCAAACTTCTCTGCTGAACTCCAGACCCATATACCCACCTTCACACTGGGCGTTTCCACTTGAATGTAGTCTTTTTGTACTCATATGCCTTGTACTGGACTTGTTCTCTTCTGGTTTCAACTCCTGTATTCTCTACTTTGGTTGGTAGCATCAACGTTTGCCCAACTGCACATTCTATAGTCTTTCTAGATCTCTTTCTTTTGCCTTCACGTACCACTCACCAAGTTCTGTCATTTCTACTGGCTAAGTGCTTCTTAAACTTATTTCTTCTGTTCTATCCTCTACCACTGTTTTATTTTAGTCATTAATTGTTTCTTATGCATTCCTGCATTAGGTTTCCCTGCCTCTGTTTTTATTCCTATCAATTTCATCCTTTAGTCCAGGATAATCATAATTAGTTTCATCCTAATTCTTCAGACATCCCCAACTACTAGATCCCATGCACATTACATCCAGTCATACCAAGCTATTTCTGCTGTCTCAGACATTCCATGTTGTTGTTACTTTTTGGTATGTTTGGAGTGCTTGGTTATTTATTTATTTTAAGAAAACCAAAGCTTGGGCTAGGAGCAGTGGCTCACGCCTATAATCCCAGAACTTTGGGAAGCTGATTTGAGCAGATCAGCTGAGGTCAGGAGTTCAAGACCAGCCTGGCCAACATGGTAAAACCCCATCTCTACTAAAAATACAAAAATTAGCTAGGCGTGGTGGCACATGCCTGTAGTCCCAGCTATTCAGCAGGCTGAGGCAGGAGAATCGCTCGAACCCGGGAGGCAGAGGTTGCAGTGACCCAAGATCATGCCACTGCACTCCAGACTGGGTGACAGAGTGAAACTCCGTCTCAAAAAGAGAAAAAAAAGAAAGCCAAAGCTTGAAAGTGTCAGCTTTTCCAAATTCTTACATAAATAACAGATAATTAAATTCACCCCAGTTTCCTATTCTTTCTAATATTGAGGTTCAGTAGCAACTTACTTTTCTTAGTGTGTTACACTCATTTATTTATTCTACCAGGGACTGAAGTAGTTTTGATTCAATTCTAGTACTTGAGCATGTGTGTAATCTGCTAACAAGTTTGTTTTTATATAAACATTGTTAAATCTTAAAAGAGGGAAAAAAACACAAAAATTAAATAAGGAAGAATCTGTAGTAAAAATACATATGAAAGATATATTGACAGTATGTCTGTTGACATTTTCTATATAATTTATTTTTGTTCTGCATTTATGCATATAATATATGACACAAATATAAATGTTAATCTCTTGTATACATTGGGACGTAAGAAAATATGTCCAAATAAATGTTTGTTCAGTGTTAATCATTTGGCTGAAAACCAGATTTTTTAAAATGACAGCATGACTTTGTATCTTCAGATCGAGCTAAGAGAACGAGAGATAGAACGACTGTCAGTTGCTTTGGATGGTGGTCGGTCCCCTGATGTCCTCTCTCTGGAGTCTAGAAATAAAACCAATGAAAAGCTTATTGCTCATTTAAATATTCAGGTAATGGCTTTTATAATTATTTCACTGAGTGTATATAATGGTGTTTATAATAAACACTATATGTTTATAATGGTCTATGGGTTTGTAAAAGTGGCGGGAGTTGTTCACTGAGGTATTACTTGCAATGGGAAAAATTTGATAGAATCATAGTATCCAGAAATAGGGTGGAGTTATTGAAAAATCATGTTTCTAAAGACTGTTGAATGAGGAGTAATTAACATACACCATAACATTAACAATTTAAAGGAAGAGAATAAACTCTGGGCACATGATTGTCAATTTGCTTTTAAGAAAACGTATATATGGACTTGGAAAGAGAAAACAAAGAGAATGTACCAAAGTATACTAACAAAGCTTACCTTTGTGTTTTGGGATAGTCTCCTTTATGGTTTTCTCTTTTTTTAAAAAAAAAATTCGTGAGTTTATCTTTTATAACCTAAAAAATTAAAAATGTATATAAAAATTAAATATCTAGCTTTTAGCTACTTACGTAGTGGATTCCTTTGCCATGCATTTGACCTAAGGCTGAAAGAGCAGGAGAGTTCCATATAGCATGACACATGAACTTTAGAAATTTTGGTATGACAGAGCTGCTTAGGCTACAAACAGAATATAGTAGGTAAAAAATATCAACAGTAGCTCTAGAGGAGTGCTGTCCCATACAAATATGATATGAGCCATAAATGTAATTTAAATTTTTCCAGTAGCAGCTCGATTTAAAAAAATAAAAAGAGGTGAAATTAATTGTAATAATGTATTTACCCCAATATGTCCAAAATATTGTCATTTCAACCGGTAATGTTTTTATATAGCTATTTTTTTCTTTGTATTATCTTTGAAATCCTGTGTATATTTTATAGTTATAGCACATCTCAGTTTACACTAGCCACATTTCAGATGTTCAGTAGCCACATGTGGTTGCTAGGCTACTATATTGAACAACACAGTCTATTATCATCATGATATTCTTGTCATATAGAATTCTGTACTGAGAAAAAGTTCACACAAATTTCTTGTCCTTTCTATGCTTGAAAATCAAAGCCAATGGATATGTACTTTTATTACACTTCACATGGTCAGTTTTGTAAATAACAATATAAATTTGCAAATATAGAATAGCTGTAGTTTTAATCTTCAATACGTTTTAAAATACAGTTTTTTGAAATATTATTTGGAAAGTCAGTGTTTAGGATAATTTTCAAATTCATATACCTCATAAATTACAACTCCAATTCAGGTTGACTTTCTTCAGCAAGCTAATAAAGACCTGGAGAAGCGTATACGAGAGCTTATGGAAACCAAGGAAACGGTGACATCTGAAGTTGTTAATTTAAGTAACAAAAATGAAAAACTTTGCCAAGAATTAACTGAAATAGATCAGTTAGCACAGCAGTTGGAAAGACATAAAGAAGAAGTGCTTGAGACTGCTGATAAAGAACTTGGGGAAGCAAAGGTAATGAATGATGTGCGTGGGTTGTGAGAGTGTTCATTAATTCTCCTAGCACACAGTGAGCTTGAGCCCTTTTGATATCTGCATTCAGGTTTTTGGTTTGTGTGTCTGTTTTTGTTTTTTTGCTTTGGTAATGTAGGGTTTTCTGAAGTGTTGTTTACACCTGTAAATGATTATATTTGTTTTAGTTGTTTGAATGTCTCTCTGAAGCACACCTATTCTTAGGATGGATCTCCAAGGACTTGTTTTCCTTCAAGATTTTTATCTCTGCCCCTTTGTGCATTGTGAGAGAGCTTTCGAAGTTTCCCCTCTGTGTCATTTTTGCTCAATAATCCTTTTTTTTTTTGAGACAGAATCTCTGTCTCCCAGGCTGGAGTACAGTGGTGTGATCTCGGCTCACTGCACCCTTTGTCTCCCAGGTTCAAGCAGTTCTCCTGTCTCAACCTCCAAATAGCTGGAATTACAGGTGCTCGCCATGCCCAGCTAATTTTTGTACTTTTTTTTGTACTTTTAGTAGAGATGGGGTTTCACCATGTGGGCCAGCCTGGTTGAACTCCTGACCTCAGGTGATCCATTCACCTCTGCCTCCCAGAATTCTGGGATTACAGGCATGAGCCACTGCACTCAGCTTGTGGTTTTTGAGACATGGTAGCCGGGCCACAAACAAGTTATTAGGTAGGTCATTTTTAAGAAGCACTGAATATGCAAATTAAGGATTCCGATGCTGATTCCTTAGAACTTTGTGCATACCATAGTTTTATATAATACTTGAAAAGTGTTCATTTTATCCCAGGAGTAAGTATAATCCAGTTTGAAGACCACTGCTCTACATCACCGAATTGATTTTATACAGTGCCACCTCTACTAATTAGTGGAATAAAAGGAAATTACCTCAGTTAAAAACCATGTATGAAAGGCCCACAGGAAACAATCATACTCAGTGGTAAAAAACTGGAAGCTTTTCCTCTAAGATGAAGAACAGGAAAGGATTCCCACTCTTGTCACTGCTACTCAACATAGTACTGGAAGTCCTAGCCAGAGCAGTTAGGCAAGGAAAGACATACAAATTGCAAAGAAAGAGTAAAATTATCTCTGTTTATAGATAACATAATTTTACATGTAGAAAACCTTCAACATTCCACAAAAACCAGAACTAATAAACTAATTCAGCAGAATTGCAGAGTAGAAAATCAGCCACAAAAATCAGATGTTTTTCTATACACTAAGAATAAACTATCCAAAAAGGAAATTAAGAAAGTAATCCCATCTGCAATAGCATCAAAAGGAAATAAACTTAACCAATGAGATGAAAAATCGTTACACTTGAAAAACTATACAGCATTGCTAAAGAAGTTAAAGAAGACACAAATAAATGGAAAGACATTCCGTGTCCATGGATTGGAAGACTCAGTATTGTTAAAGTGTCCATGCAACTCAAATTCAGTGCAATCCCTATCAAAATCCCAGTGGTGTGTTTTTTTTTTTTTTTTTGCAAAAATAGAAAAAGCTTCTTTCTAAAATGCATATGGAATCTCAAAGGACCCCAGGCCACCAACACAATCTTGAAAAAGGATATAATGAGTGCAGTTTTAATGGTTTTAGTTTCATTGCAACACTCCTGTATCTCATCCCTGTCTTTTTCCACCACCTTTTGCATCTTCTATCCTTGTGCGCACAGCATGCTAAACACAGCTTTCTATGTCCCATTGCAAATGCTCAGAAATGACAAGTTGGCTCAACAAAATATTCCTATTGGATCATAATATTTTGATCTTGGCATTTGGCTCTCTATAGAGAGGATCCAGGTTGGTAAAAGCAGGCGTGGAGAAAGCCAATAGGATAGGAAGATCAGGAAGTGTCAGTACCATAGGATTGCCCCCAAATTTAAGGCCCAAGGAAGATCCTACAAGATGTTCAAGTTGCCTTCTTCAGATGTTACAAGTAGGCTCCTGTAAACATTCTGGATACCAAAAGATTAAAGAGAAGCTCAATTTTGCCTCTTCATTGAAATTGATAGAGATGAAGCCTCAGATCTCAGTGGTAAGAGGGAATGTGAGGTACTTGCAAAATTACTTGATCTATTTGCATGTGACTTAGTGATAAATATTCTTAGACTTTTAAGTATATACCTAATAGGCTTTTTATTCCTAGAAAGAGATTAAAAGAAAGCTGTCTGAAATGCGGGATCTTGAAGAAACAATGGCAAAACTTCAACTGGTAAGTTGACGTCATATTGAATTGCCAGCATTTTCAGTAAGAAAATTTTTATGGGAGGCTGAGATGTGTGGATCACCCAAGGTCAGGAGTGTGAGGCCATCCAGCCTGATCAACATGGTGAACCCCGTCTCTACTAAAAATGCAAAACTTAGCTGGGTGTGGTGGCGCATGCCTGTAATCCCAGCTACTTGGGAGGCTGAGGCAGGAGAATTGCTTGAACCTGGGAGGCAGAAGTTGCAGTGAGTCAAGGTTGCGCCATTGCACTCCAGCCTGGGCAACAAGAGCGAAACTCCGTCTTAAACAAAAAAAGAAAGGAAAAGAAAATATGTATGCTTTATTTTATTGCTCAGCTCCTGACAACCACTGATCTACTTTCTGTTTCTGTAGATTTGTCTATTCTGGCCATTCCATATAAAGGGAATCATATATTTTGTGTCTGGATTCTTTTCCTAAGCAAAATGTTTACAAGGTTCATGCATGTGGTAGCATTTATGAGTACTTCATTCCTTCTTATGTCTGAGTAATATTCCACTGCATAGACATGCAAGTTTATATTTTTATAATTCCTTAATCTTATGTATAGTAGGTAGCTGTTAGAAATTTTACCTTCTTTTAACTACTTTATGATTTGTTGATTTGTGAGTTGACTAATATTAAAACCAGAAGTTAATTACTTGAAATATTTGTTGATTAACTTGAAATATTTGTTGATTATTACAAAAGGTACCCCATCCTCTTTTATTTATTTATTTATTAGAGACGGGGTCTTTCCTTGTCACCTAGGCTGGAGTGCAATGGCATGATCATAGCTCACTGCAGCCTTGACCCCATTTGCTCCAGTGATCCTCCCACCTCAGCCTTTTGTGTGGTTTAAGACTACAGGCATGTGCCACCGTGCCTAGCATTTTTTTTTTTTTTTTTTTGTAGTAGAAATGAGGTCTTGCTATGTTGCCCAGGATGATCTCAAACTCCTGAACTCAAGTGATTCTCCTGCCCCAGTCTCCTAAAGTGCTAGGACTACAGGCATGAGCCACTGCACCCAGCCCAGTCCTCTTTTAATAGCTTTGTTTGGTAATACAAACCATTTTCCTGGTCACATTTCTTGTTCTGATAGTCTTCAAATAACAAAGGAAGTAATCATCCCAACAGAAGCCTAAATATAGCATACAGAAAAAGCATTTGGTCCTATAGTCTGGAAGTAGCAGAAAGAGTGTCTTTCTATAAGGTAGAAACCGGGTAGTCACCCAAATGATTGAGGATTTTTAAAAATAACCTGTTGAATTAGAAGAGTTTTCTCTAAGATTGGAAACAAAGGTAAATACTAATTTCCAAGTTCTTTCATTATGTATATTTTTTATACAGTCTAGCTGCAGTGTCCTGGTGGCATAAGTCAATTAAAAAGGAAGCGTGAGAGCAAGGGATTTTTGCCATTTGTTCACTGCTAGTTGTATGTGCACTAAATGTTGGATGTGATTAATAATACTTGTCTCAGAACTGTGACCAAGTTTTAGTAGTGTTGGCTGACAGTAAGATGTTGCTGTAGTTACTTTCTTACCATTCTTATTTTTTCCAGTAATGCAAGATTCTATGTATTTTTAAGATAAGAATGATAATATTGATAGCTAACATTTTTTAAGTACTTACCATGGTGGACATGCTGGATACCATGTAAAGTACTTCGTAACCATAGATTCATCCTCACCAGTGAATCCTTAGTGTCCTGGTCTTGTTATCCTTGTTGTGCATATGAGGCTGAGAGAATAACCAGCATAGTTATAGATACACTGTATGTGGTGGTCTTAGAAGACTTTATCTTACTACTGCTTTCTTAAACATGAAAAAGTTTTATATTTTTTAATTATATAAATACATATTCATTTAGAAAAATATAAGACAATATGCTAAACTAAGTAGAAGAAAATAATTCTCCCACCCACAAAGAAACATTGTTGATATGTGTTTTATGGTACTTTCAGCCACAAATGATAATTAAGTTTAATTGAAACCTTATATTTGACTAATTAAGTGTATGTACACACACATATATGTAAATTGCTGTTATATAAATATGCTTATAAAAATCTATTTTCCTTTTAAGTGAGATAGTATTTTATAAAGTTGTTAGAAATCTTAATTATAGTATTAAAATTTGCAGGAATTGAACTTATGCCATAAAGAAAAGGAGAGACTGAGTGATGAACTCCTTGTAAAATCAGACCTTGAAACTGTTGTTCATCAGCTTGAACAAGAAAAGCAAAGACTTAGCAAAAAAGTTGAAAGTTTTGTAGTTACAGGTAAGATGTCAAATTTTGATAGCTTAAAAAATGATTGTGATTTCCTCTTGATGTATTGTTTTTCTTAGTAGATAATTATTCATTCCTTCATTCAATCAATATTTGTTGAGTGCTTACCATTAGTCAGAAACCACAGTAGGTACTGTAGATACAATAGAAATCTCTCCCTCAAGGACCTTAGAATTTTTGTTTGACTAGTTTATACAGGGAACCCTGCTTGAATATTTTGTAATAGAAATGTGTGCTTGTTTGAGACACACTAATAACAGAATTAAGTAAGACTAAAGGGAAGGCTATTTTAATAGTGGAAAATTGAAGTACAGAATCTTTTCAAGGAAATGCAGTTATATTATCTTAAAATACATACACATACACACACACACACAAATAGAAATAGGCTAACTTTCTGCAGGTACCAGTTCTAAATGTTCACTGCTGGTTGTATGTGCACTAAATGTTGGATGTGATTAATAATACTTGTCTCAGAACTGTGACCAAGTTTTAGTAGTGTTGGCATAAAGAACATATAAGAATTCATTTGGCCGGGTGCGGTGGCTCACACCTGTAATGCCAGCACTTTGGGAGGCTGAGGCAGGTGGATCACCTGAGGTCGGGAGTTCAAGATCAGCCTGGCTAACATGGTGAAACCCCATCTCTACTAAAAATACAGAATTAACTGGGCATGGTGGCACGTGCCTGTAATCCCAGCTACTCAAGAGGCTGAGGCAAGAGAATTGTTTTAACCCGGGAAGCGGAGGTTGCAGTGAGACTGTATCGTGCCACTGCACTCCAGCCTGGGTGACAGAATGAGACTCTATCTCCAAAAAAAATAAAGAATTTATTCATTCATTAATTTGACCAATGTTTATGAATCACCTGCTGTGTGGGTGTGTGCCAGGCCCTGTTTTTGAGTGCTGGGGTATATAGTGGCAAACAAAATACATAAGGGCCCTGCTCTTGCAGAGCCTTTTTTCTTGTTAGGGAAACAAACTAGTAGCAGATAAGTGAAGACGTTAATTTTAGTTGATAAGAGATATTAAATTAGAGTGGGAGGATGTGCTAGAGATTGAAGTGCTCAATGACAAGACACCAGCAATATGAAGATCTGGGGTCTAGTTTTCTATGCAGAGAAAATAGCAAGTGCAGAAGCTTGGTGCCATCAAACTCTGTGTGTCTTAGGAAGTGAAAGGAAGCCAGTGTACTGAATTAAGAAGAGTCTCTATCCTAGGCCCATGTGGATAATCTATTTAACCTCCTCTCTACTTATTAGCTGTGTACCTTGAGCATGTTATTTAAGCTCTCTGTGTCTCAGTTTCCCTATCTATGGGGCTAATGACGACACCTACCCTGAAAGGTTGTTGTGATAATTAAATGAGTTAATATGTTAAAGTGCTTAGAACCATGTATAAAAATTTAAAATAGGCTGGGTGCGGTGGCTCATGCCTGTAATCTCAGCACTTTGGGAGGCTGAGGCGGGCGGATCACCTGAGGTTAGGAGTTCAAGACCAGACTGACCCACGTGGAGAAACCGCATTTCTACTAAAAATAAAAAAATTAGCTGGGCCTGGTGGTGGGTGCCTGTAATCCCAGCTACTCAGGTGGCTGAGGCAGGAGAATTGCTTGAACCTGGAGGCGGAGGTTGCAGTGAGCCAGGATGGCACCATTGTACTCCAGCCTGGGGAAAAATAGCGAAACTCTATCTCAAAAAATAAAAAGTGTATATTTCTTTTGATAGCTATGTGTGGCCTATCATTTCAGCGTAATCTTTCATCTGTCTCAAACTCTCTTGTTTCCCTGTGTTTTGGGTGCATCCCCCTGCCAGATACCCAGCCATGGATGAGCCAAACAATTTGCCTTCTACACTTTTACACATGGTCAGCTGTTTGAGTGTGCACCAGGCACATTGAGAGCGCTGCAAATTAGATGGTTCTGAACCTCAGCAGGCTGCTCGGCTCTGTATGGAAATCTTACAGTTTCTCTTAGACTTTGATCTTCCATATTCCACGGGGGATATTTAAAATGTTTTGCACTGTCAGTAAACCTGTGAGTCCCATTTCCCACCTTCATCCTCTGTAGATGATCCTACCTCCAGTTTTCCTAGAGAAGGGAAGCCATGGCAGGGATTCACTCAGTTTTCTGGCCTCGGATTAAAAACTTGTGCATCTTGTTCCTTCCTGTTCAATGCAAGAATGTCCCTCTTATGAAGGACCAGTGGCTCCATCTATTCTCTGGGCCCTAACTTCTCTAATTTTAAAAACCTTGCAAATTAATGATCTCCTCTCCATAATTTTAATCTTTGTACTATTTTTTCCCGTTGGCATTCAAACATGCTTACTCTTCACCCATTCCAATACAAAAACTTTGACCCATTCCTATGCAGCCACTCATTTCTTCTCTTCATAGCATCAGCATCTTGAAAGGTCATCCATACTTGCTGTTCTGCTTGATCACCCACTACCCCTTAGCTCCTCAGTCCACTCCAGTTGGCTTCTGTTGCCACCCCTTCAACAAAACTGCTCTTGTTAAAGTCATTCACCTCTGTTGTGCTAAATGCAGTGACTGCTTTTCATTCATTTGCTTATTTGACTGCATTTAACCCAGTTGCCCATTCTTTCCCACTCTCCTACTTTCTTCTTACCTCTCTGGTCATTCCTTCTTGGGGCAGATTTGCCAATTCATCCTCTGCTTTGCATTGCACACTATCCTTTTGTAACTTTTATCCTACTACAATTAGAATAATTGTTCAGTCTTGGCTATGTTTTTTTATACTGTATCCTTAGCTGGTGCTGGGCATACAGTAAATGCTTAATACATATCTGTTGAACGAATGAAAGAAGAGATGAGAGTAAATCAGAATACATCAGGAAAATCATTGCATGCCTCAAGAGTTGTAATGAACATAAATTAAATTAGGTTCAACTATATGAAATTGCCAGTATTTGGTTACTTTTGACTCATGAAGAGGCAATTTCTATGGTAACAGCTAATAATTATATTTATTTGAGTTATTTTGCTTTCTTTGTATATGTGTATACTATATTAAATTCAAGCTTAATGTTAAGTTTGTGCATGTTATGGTTGTTTATAGATATATTTTCTTTTAGTGCATTTTCAGGTCCTGGGAAAGTACTATGTGGTAATTTATTGCTTTATTTTGTAGTACTGAATAGTACCCATCTTATAATAAGACAAAAGCAGGGGACTTGGACCTATTGGACTTTATTTAAACTTCTAATTTTTGCTTTTTTTCCCCCTTTTTTCCTCTCAATATTTACCTGTTCAATAGATTTGGTACTTACAGGTGTTATTTAGAACAGTTCATGATTTCTAGTAGCTTTCTTTCTAAAAGTTATTAATATAATTTACTTGACTAATCAACATTACATATGCAACATTATTTTAAGAGTTAACCACTTTAATTTGCAGAAAGAGAACTTACTCTGGAAGTTGAGAGGATGAGACTAGAACATGGAATAAAACGTCGAGACAGGTCACCTTCTCGTTTAGATACATTTCTGAAAGGTATAGAAGAAGAACGAGATTATTATAAGAAAGAGCTAGAGAGACTCCAACATATAATACAGCGAAGATCTTGCTCTACAAATTATGGCGCACGTGAAAAAAATTCAATATTTAGAACACCAGAAAAGGTAATGTCCCTTTATAAGAGTAAGTGATGAGGCCAGAAAAGTATCTTTATGAATAAATTGTTTTGGTTTATTATTATATTAAATGTAACTTTATTCATACGTGCTTTGAAAAAATCCTGATTTTGATTTTTGTTTTCTTTTATGGCCTGTACTATAGGAACACTGCATTAATTAGGAAAATTAAGAGCAAACTATAACATATAGATGACTGGAAATTAGAGGGAAGGTTGAATAGCTGAGTTATAGAAGTGTAATGGCACCTGGGCTTCCAGGACTCCTATTGTTGGACATTCCCTCTCTTTTTAGAATTTACTTTCTGTATCAGCTGCATTTTCTCTTTCATGGCAGAGTAGCTTTGTATGCATGGCAGGCAACATGGTTTCATGTCATTTCCAGCCTTGGACCAGTTAGGAAAGTCTGTCACATTCTACTGACCAAGCATCTTCTCTACTAACCATGCTATGGGAGATAGATAGAAATGGCAAGTGAGTGCTGGGCAAGTTGTTTTGTTTGTCCACCACAACCATATTTGTAAGCTGATGATCCAAAGATGTTCACTTTATGTCATTTTCTAATTGCATCTCCCATTGTATGTATTTAAAGTTGACCATGATTCATGAGAGATTAAAATCATGTGTCTCTATTTTAGGTCTTAATTATTTTTAGTGTTTTATGAGTATCATTTGAGTTTTTCAGATTTTTCTTCTTTTAAGCTTTGGAGTTCAGGAGTCTTGAAGGCTTATGTGACTTTACACTAGGTAAAATTAGGGGAAGTCTGGGAGTGGGAAGTACTCATTAAAACTCAAAACATTTGATTTCAGACTTGACCAAATTTACTAATTTTGTCATGTTTTTCCTGAAGATCTTGTATCCATTGTCAAACAGTATTGTCTTCTGATTAGACTTCATTTTTTAACCTCATAGGCTAATGGCTGAATTTTGATTTACAGTTGTCAGTATAAACACTATACTATGTTATCTATTATAAGAATAAGGCCAGGTGGGGTGGCTCACACCTGTAATTCCAGCACTTTGGGAAGCCAAAGTGGGAGGATCACTTGAGGCCAGGAGTTCGAGACCAGTCTGGTCAACACAACGAGACTATAATTTCTTGTGAAGATTAAATGAGCTAATTTGTTGGTTTTATTTTTAATTGACAAATAATATGTATATTTATAGAGTATAGTTGGATATTTTGATCTATGTATACATTATAGAAAGATTCAGTCAAACCAATTAACATGTCTGTTTCCTCACCCACTTATTACTTTTTTGTGGTGAGAATGTTAATCTCTTCTTTTAGCAATTTTGAAGTATACAATACATTATTATTAACTGGTCACCATTCAACACAATAGCTCATTAATTGATCATGAAATAATTTGTATAAGGACCCAGCATAACACCTAGTTACTGGTGAATGGTTTATTTCCTTATTGTTTGCTGGTTCAAAGCAAATGAGTTCTGGTAGAAAGTTAGGGTCACTTCAGAAGATAAATACTGAGTGCCTGCTCTGAATGAGGCATAGAATACAGAGATGAAGAAGACAGTTCCTGCCCTTACAGCCTTCAGCATTGCGCATGTGTGTGCATGTGCATGTGTGTGTTTAGGGGACAATGGAGTAGTGAAAGGGCGTTATTCACATTTATACATTAACACTAACAAATATGTACACCAGATAGATTTAAAGAAGAGGAGAGTTTCTGCTTAGGAAAGTCAGTCAGTAAATGTTCAGGGAACTCATGTTTTACTGGGTACCATACTAGACACTGAAGACATAATGAAAAAGACCAGGTTCCTACTGTGGCCCTCATAGAGCTTAAATTTAAGTAGTACAGATAGATACACATTAAATGCACAGTCGTGTAAATAACCTTATAACCTCATTTATAATGTGTTTATGAAGAAAGTACGGAAAAAGTTCAAAATACTTTAAGAGTATATAGAGGAGATCCAAATTAGATTGAAGAATCTGAAAGAATTCCTTGGAGAAAGTGACATTTAAGCTGACACCTAAATAGTAATAAAAATAGATTGTCAAATCTTTATTTATTGAGCTCTCCTTTTCTAGACTCTGTGCAGACTGCCTCTTTCTGGAAGATTATTTTGTTTTTCTTTGAGAGAAAGTCTCACTCTGTCCCTCAGGCTGGAGTGCAGTAGTGCAGTCATAGCTTACTGTAACCTTGAACTCCTGGGCTGAAGTAATCCTCTTCCCTCAGCCTCCCAAGTAGGTAAGACTACAAGTGTGCGCCACTATGCCTGGCTAATTTTTTAGTGTTTTGCAGAGGCAGGGTCTTGCTCTTTAGTCCGGGCTGGTCATGAACTCCTGGCCTCAAGCAGTCCTCCTGCCTTGGCCTCCCAGAGTGCTAGGATTACAAATGTGAACCACCACACCTGGCCCAGACTTCTTAAATTTAGATATGGTTAGGTTACATAGCTTCTTTTATAGTTACATTGGTTAAGTCCCAAAACACTAATCTGCTTTTGTACTATAAAACGTCTTATCCTTTAAAGTGTTCAGATAACTAATCCCATCCATCATGCCTTGGTTTTGCTTATTTAACCAAGAGATTAGTTATTTCCAAGTGCAGGTGAGAGGTACCTCACAAATATCAATCATTTACCAAATCTACATTGTATGTGGTATTGGCACAACAGATGTTGAATAATATAGGCCAGGACTCTCTTCAGTGTATCATATTATCAAATTATCCCTTCTTGACACTTCTGCATTTAGTACTGGTAACATTAAGATACCATAGATCCCAAGTCTACATTTATTATGTTTCTTTTTTTTTTTTAATAGGAAAAGGGCATACAAATTCATTTACATGTGCATGGGGAGAATCAGAGTGCTCTCATCTTTATTTTCTACCATAGTGATGAAGACAGTGAATCTTTTGAATTGTACTGAATTGTAGGCATCTTTTAAATTGTACTAAATTGTGAAATGTTGGTAGTTGTTGCTTATTCAGTGAATATTCTTAATATATACTGCCTGGTAGAAATATTTGCATTCATTTGACTATATAAAAAGACCTCCTGTAGGTCTGAAGCTGAGACAGTTGGGGGTTTGTATGCCTGGCGTATTGATCTTAGATTCAATCATAGAAAACGACACTGAGGAACGTGTTAGGCTGTTACAGTTACCTGTACTGGGTAAGCAGGCACACAAATACCCTGCTGGCCCCTTCTCTGGAGAAGATAAACTAACTAGTGGCTCTAAAAAATTACCAGGCATCAGAATCACTTAGAGGGCTTGATAAAATACAGTTACTTGGCCCTGCCCCGAAGTTTCTTGACTGAATAGGTCTGGGTTGGGCTTCAAACTCCAAAATTTGAATATCTAACAAGCTTTTAGAGACTGCTAATGCTTCTGGTCTGGGGATTACACTTTACCACTAATATAAACAACTTTGGGAGAATAAAAGTTGAAGCATCTCATGGGATCTGATCAAGTACCATCATTGGTAGCTAAGTCTCTTCTGGGAACTTGAAGGCCAGGAAGTTTGCCCGATACCGCCAGTGCTCTCATCTGCTCTCATCATAGATTTTTAAAACTGTGTTCCTGGGCCGGGCGCGGTGGCTCAAACCTGTAATCCCAGCACTTTGGGAGGCCGAGACGGGCGTCACGAGGTCAGGAGATCAAGACCATCCTGGCTAACACGGTGAAACCCCGTCTCTACTAAAAAATACAAAAAACCAGCGGGCGAGGTGGCGGGCGCCTGTAGTCCCAGCTACTCGGGAGGCTGAGGCAGGAGAATGGCATAAATCCGGGAGGCGGAGCTTGCAGTGAGCTGAGATCCGGCCACTGCACTCCAGCCTGGGCCACAGAGCCAGACTCTGCCTCAAAAAAAAAAACAAAAACAAAAACTGTGTTCCTTAATTACATTAAAGGCACTTGTGTTCTTTTTGTCTGGTAGCATCTTTCAGTCAATCTCATCATCAGTATTCTTGTGACAACCATGTGGTGATGATTATAACATGATAACTTTTGCTTTTTAATTATGTTTCAGGATGATTACAATTCAGAAATTCATCAGATCACAAGAGAAAGAGATGAACTTCAGCGTATGCTGGAAAGATTTGAAAAATATATGGAGGATATACAGTCAAATGTTAAATTACTGACAGCAGAAAGAGATAAACTAAGTGTCTTATATAAAGAAGTAAGATATTTATTATAATTAAGTCAACAGATTGTATAGAACCAGTTAACTATAATGGAGCCCGTATATATCCCTCACATTACTATAATATATGGACCTGTGATATTTCTTCATAATTAAAATTAGCAGTAGTAGTTTCTACTATCATTCTATTTCTAAAACACAAATTTCTCTTATTTTTTCATAGATAAATATGAAAAATTTATTTTCATATTTACTTTCCCTTTTCTAGCCTATCAATGTGTCAGATCAGTTAGAGATAGTCTCCTTTTTCTAAAACTACCTGGAACAGGTCTCAGCCTGACTCTGAGCCAAATTTATGCTCGGAATTCAGACATGTGGGGAAATGTCTGTCAAACAGTAGGTAGCACCCACTATTTGGATATATTGGCTATTTAGGACTTAGTCTCTAAATACTGTACTCTAGGAAGAGGGAATTGGTATTCAGCTTGGCCCCATTAACAAAGCCTCAGTTGTTAGAGGGCAAGGTAAGTCTGAGCAAAGCGTGGTGTCTGTTACCTAAATTTGTTCACATACCCATCTCCCATGAAGTCCTACTGCTATTTTGAGAAGGGGAGGAGGCATACAAGTTAAAGGTCAAGTTGAAAGAGTCACTTACTGAGTTTTCTGGGGGAGGATTCTGCAGTGTAAATTGATCCACTTCTGGGTTTTCCCCATCGCTAGCAGCTTTCTTGGGTCTGCCTAGTTAATTCCTGCTTGACTGCTGTCTAGCTTCCACATTTTGTGGCTGGTACCTCCCTCAATCCCCTTGTCTGTTTCATTTTATTATTCTTACTATTATCCTTCTACTCTCATTATCCTTCTACTCTCATTCTTACTATTATCCTTCTACTCTCATTTTGTTGGGATTTGGGAAGAGAGTGAAGGTAGCATGTGTTCAGTATGCCTTTTTTAACTGAAAACATATCCAAAGTATTTTTTATTTACATCTTTTACCAAAGTGCCTTTTTAATTTATATCTTTTCATTCTTTAAGGCTCAAGAAGAATTATCTGCCCTAAGAAAGGAATCCACCCAAACCACAGCACCCCATAATATTGTTAGTCTTATGGAAAAGGAAAAAGAACTTGCGTTATCTGACTTAAGAAGAGTTATGGCAGAAAAGGAAGCTTTAAGAGAAAAATTAGAGGTAAGAAGATTGATGCGTTTTTGAAAAGTACTTTGTTGAGAAAAAGAGGTCTTTGTATGGATTTTCCTGTGAAGTTACTATTGTCCAAATCCAGACCACTTTGTTTATGTATGGCCTGTGAGCTAAGAATGGATTAAGAAGAAGATTTTCTTGTTGAGAAAATGTTATTGGATTACCTTGCTCATTTGTTTCTGTATTATCTGTAGTTTCTTTTGTAGTATGACCCACGAAACCTAACATATTTACTGTTTTTTATACAGAAAGTTCACCAATCCCTGAACTTAATCGGAAGTTTCTCATATGGGAAGACATTATCTTTGTTTGTTTGTTTTTGTAACAGCTTTACGGAGATATTCACACACTATACAGTTCACCCACTTAAAGTATACCAATTCATTCGTTTTAGCATAGATGCTCTTTGACTTACAATGGGATTACATTCCAATAAACCCATCGTAAGTAAAAAATGTAACTTGGAAAAAAAGCATTTAATACCCCAGTAAACACATTGTAAAGTCTTACACTGAAAAATCTTAAGCCATTGTTAAGTCCACATGCTCCTCAACTTATACTGGGGTTACGTACTGATAAACCCGTAGCAAAGTCAAAAATGTAAACCAGGGACTGTCTGTGTATTCATAGACTTGTGTAACCATCACCACAGTCAATTTTAGAGCATTTTCATCACCACAAAAAGAAACTCTGAAGAACATTAGCGTCACTCCCGATTTCTCCCATCCCCTCTTAGCCACAGGCAGCCACCTGTGTATCTATGGATCTGCCTACTCTGGATATTTCATATAAATTGAATCA